>NW_024882047.1:0-460234 GCF_019059575.1 Amphibalanus amphitrite
CGGGGCGGCTTCAGTTCAATCTAAAGCACTTCTCTCGAGCAGACCGGCCACTCGCAGTCCAAGGGCAGCCAAGCCAAGCCGTGATTGAAATCGGTTAATTGGACTGGTCTCCCTACTCCCTTGAAGCGCAGAAAAGACGACACCGGAAACCATGCGCTCAGTGCCAGAAAGTGACGTCGGTATAATCACGGGAAGGTCGGGTCAACCCACAACTCGATGTAGGGTGAGGGAAACCGCCAACCTCGGGCTTCCATTTGGCCAATGCCACCCCGCGGGATCCGCAACAAGATTACAACATTTTCTGCAAAATTATTTACAAGCGCTCATTATATGCTAAATACTTCATGCGCTTGAATGCGTAATTGGGTCGTGGCCTTGACGTTGCTACTCATTGAGCGAAACTATGGTATGTTACAAACGAAGCGTTATTAGTAAAAATTAGACCCATTCAAGCACGCTAATGATTATGCAAACGACATTGAAAACGGGCATGCTGTGGTCACGATATGGCTTGCTCTGAGTGGGTGTCCCAGCCACAGTGACAGCAGGTTCTAGCATAAAAGACTCAATTTAATTATAAAGCGGAGTTCTATAGCCATGAATTAACTTTTCAAAGGCTCATTTGTAACATGTGATGCGCGATATGTGTGATGTGATTGATGGTGGCGACCTAAAGGTCTCAACTCTCAATAGAAGATATATGCAATACAGATTTCAGATATGTTTAAGTGCCGTGATCGGATCGCATTGGTGGAGATGATTTGGTGACGATGGTGAATGGTGATATGTGGTGACGGTGACAATAATGGTATCGGTGGATCGCAGTGACTGTACGGAAGCGTGGAGGTAGCCGTCCTGACGGTTTCTGGTAGTTCGGTTTTCGGTTCAGGTGCACCTGCTGACCGTTGTGGTTCTACCAAGTCCTTACCTAACCATGAGCTCCCATTTGGCATGCTAACATTGGGTCTAACATGTCATGCTAACACACTCTTATAGGCGAAGAATTCGCAGTGCGAACTGCGAGTGAGTGCAACGACCTGTGCCATGTTCGCAGAAATGGCACATGCCGTTCAACATTAGACACCGCACAGTGTTTTTAGATGTAGACACCTGGTTACAAATACATACAATTCGCTTCCATATTTGCTAACACAACTGCATCAATGTCAAGCAACATATTTATAACAAAGGGCTCCTTTGCAAAACGCTCCATAATGTCGAACTGCGCAAAAATCGCGCCACAACCAGGGCAAAAAAAAAATGAAAGCAAAACTGGCGCGGTGGGTAGCCAGCCACCTGCAGCACGACATATTCCAGGAAGGCATTCTATGTATACCACCAGCGCGGAGGAGGAAAGTGGCGCTGTCGATGGGTCGGTGGAGCGTCCAGTTGTGGGACGCGCTGCTCCGCCTGCTGGCGAGGGCAGCTGAGACAGCGCGGCGCCGCGGCCTGTACGGAGCACGCCGCTCAGGGTCGCTGTCCTGGGCGCGCGCGGTTAGCAGTAAGATCCCCGTCCATCCCCAGTAGCTGGTCACACCCTCCCCATGTTTGATGCTAAACATTTATGGTTAACACACTTCGATAATTATTGCAGCTACAATCAGGTCCAGCATACGCCTGCGCCTTGCCATCGCTTCTAACAAGTAACATCTATCTTAATCATCATACGTTTTACCGCTTTTCTAGCATAATCAAATAACTGCTTATGGAACAATAGGTACCTACCAAGAAGTAGCTCCCGCTGCGCCAAACACGCCATAAATCCCGTGGTAATGGCTGCTGCGTGCTATGGTATTGGTTACCTACTTCTCTGCCCGGCCACCGGAGGCCGCTTTGGAGCCGAGTCGATGGAGATGATATTTGGGCAAATTACGCCAGTCGTCATGATTCCTGTCACATTGCGTCAAACCATGCTCAATGCCATTTGCCCATATATCACACTCAGCTACACAGGAAGTCACCAACATCATCTCCCAATCTCCTTATATAATTTTATAAAGCCAGTCTGCATACATAATTCCGTGCCGTCAAGCCAGTGTCATGGTCGGGCCGTCCCGGTCCCGGATGCCTTTTCCGCCACCTGGCAGTTATACTGCACCGCAAGACATCTGACAGAAATACAGACCCATTTCTATTATAGTAAAGCGAGTTCGGACTCGGAGTCACCTATGAATTCTGAAGTCTGAACTGCATATGTTAGCAGAAATGCACAATTTGTCCAATAAAACGTATGTGCTTGTCAACAGGATTAAAAGCAACTTTGTTTATAAGTAATCGCATCACCGATTACCTATCAAGACTAATACTTGCATAATTTAAATTTCTTCTTATGGTGATAGGTATAAGTTACGCACACACTACACCACAATCCGGCACCCGCTATTTCTCTTATCCCGACCGTTCGGACTTGTTCCCAGATGGTGCCGGTAACAACCGCATCAGCCGCAGGTGCCTGCGGTCTGGCAGGCGCCGCGCTCGACCACTCAGCAGGTATACCTACCGCGCTGCCGCCGACCGGATGCGGCCGCCGCTCCACACCGTGAATCCAACACCATCGGCCTGGTTTGCATGTCCGACCGGAGCAATCGGCTCAGGCGGCTCTGGAAATCGCGTCGGATCGCCGCTCGCCGGTCGGCACCGTCCAATTACCGGGCGCCGGCGCCGACCGCAGCCCCGTGTTCAACAGCACGTGCACGGCGCGAGCGGCGCCCCTGGATGGCCGGCGATGGCGTGACTGACACCGCTGCTTCTTAGTGAGGGTACTAGGTCTCAGGAAGCCCCCTCGTGATGACCGCACCTCTTCAGAAACCTCTCTGCAGGACAGGATAGATAGGTGCGAACCTGCATAATGTAAAACGACATCAATTCAATTGGCATCGAAGTGTAATTAATTCAGGTGATCGTTACCGTACTGCTCTTCTATTTTGTTACATTTGTTTCAATCCACTTGAAAATCCACCTAGTCCTAGACACACTTTTGGCTATATCGGGTCAAATAAATGCTCGTCCCTATTACCACTATTTTCAGCGGATATCTGATCGCAATTCGCATAGCGGAATACCTACATTAAGTTAGTGATATTCGCACGGAGGCCGATAAAGCAAACAACGACATATTCAATAAAGATGATTTAAATCTATAGCTGTTTTCCGTTATACATCCTGTCAAACAAGTGTGAGTGACAAGTGTGAGAACATGTGACAATTGTTCCTCTCTAGCCCGATTACAACCCCTCCCCTCTCCCCCTCAAAAAAAAAAACATGGACCGTGCCATTAGGCCTACTGCAGGCCAAATGTGCACGTGACCCTGTGAAATTCCGTGGAGTTCCCTCAAAATATGGCAAATTTTGTATAAAGTATATTAACCCATCAATAAAACAGAACAGGTATTGATCAGAACCCACACATCCCCGCGACAAAGACATGAATACTGAATAGGAAACACGGAGCATAGCCACGGAGCGAGCCCGGGAGCGAAAGACACGGAAACCCACAGTCCCACACCATCGCGTAAGATCCCCCTACATGAAGTCACCTTCTTCCACTGACCAGCAGGTGGCTAAACAGCACGATGAGTGGTTTACCTCCAAAAATAATATAAGCCAGTTCTGGAATCGGATGGCAGGAGCTCATTTAGTTATGCCAAACTTTGAGATGAAACCATGAAGTGGCTATAAACTGAGAAAAAATAAAAACCTAATTTATCAAGCTACAGTCCGCACGTCCGGAATGGTATCAATCTGAAAGTGAATGCGTAGTAGTGCCCTGCTCAAAGTTATGCCGTATTCCGACCAAAACATTATCACACGCAGAGCCATCGCGGGTGGTCAGCGCACACGAAGGCGTCATAAATGAATACCGAAGTGTCACAGCACCGTCTAACGAAAAGATCACCTGGCCCTCCTGCCGACACACCTGAAGCAGGTTACTTCCCTGAGCGGCAGTGGCCGGCCAGTGGGATGCACCAGTGAGGCCCGACCGTGTCGCAGCGGGCCCGGGCGTAACCGCACCTCGCAGCCGCCCTCGCCGGCGAAACAGGGCCGGCCGCACTGGCGACACCTATCGCACTGTACCAGAAGCTCCAGTAGACAGAGCGGCAGCTCGGCGGCGCTGGGGAGGCGGCCGCCCAGCCGGCGGACGGCCGCTCCGGCGGCCAGGTGCTCCAGGGAAGGAGGCTGATCAGAGCACGGCCCATAGACCGGCTCGACGCCCGCGTTCCCGTGGGTGTCCACCTCCATGAGTTCCATCCGCTCCAGCTGCGCCGGCAGCCACGACAGCCGGTTGTTGGAGACGTTGACGACGCGCAGTCGCGCCAGGTTGGTCATACACTCGGGCAGTGTCGCCAGCTGGTTACCGGCGGCGTTCAGGAAGTGCAGTTTTGTGAGGAACGCCAGTGTGTCGGGCAGCGCGGCCAGCCGGTTTCCGCTGACGTCCAGGTAGGCCAGCTGAGAGTCTGCAGGCCGCTCGGCCAGCGGCTCCAGCGTCTCCAGCTGGTTGCCGGACAACCGGAGCTCGCAGAGCTGTGGCAGCCGGCGGTCGATCGGCGGCAGCCGTGTCAGACGGTTGCCGCTCAGGTCGAGGGAGCGCAGCTGACTGAGGCGCAGCAGGCGCTCCTCGACGCGCCGCAGTCGGATTCCGTTAGCAGTGAGGTGCTGCAATCCCGGCGGAAAGGCGCGCACGTATTCGCCCGAAGTGCGCGCCGTTAGACGCGTCGGCGGACGGCCCATCTGACTGGGCTGTACGCGCTCAGGCGCCGCGGCCGGCGGCGGCCGCTCGCTGTCCTGGCCGCGCGCAGCACCACTCAGCTGCGCCAGGAACGCGCGCACGTGCACTGGATCGCCGGTCACCAGCAGGTCGTGGGCCGGCTCCCGGAAGCTCAGCGACGTCTTTCCGGCGGCCGCATGGCGGGTGAAGACGCGCGTCAGACTGGTCACCTGGTAGCGCAGGCCGCGCTTGTTGCGCGGAGTGTATGCGGTGACCAGCAGCTCGGGCATGCGTCCTGACAGCACCAGCAGGCCCTGTGACTTGCGTGACGACTGTGAGGCGCCAGCACCGGTCCGGTACACCGTCTGCAGCTCACACTTGAGCTTCATGGTGAACACCTATGATGAAAGCAGAAGCCACATTGTCAATTTAACCAGAATAATGACACTGCCAAGAATGTTAAATACCTACCTGTAAAATATGCCTACCGCATTTTTTGAAACACTTCATAACAACAAATCATGAATAGCTCAAAAGCCTCTTACATATACATTTTGTGTAACCTTTCAAAGACATGATAAATTCATATTTTTGGCAGGAAAATATGTTTGACAATGACATGTCTTGCAGATTAACCCTATTCCTGGCGGGGGGGGGGGGGCCTCAGGAGCCCCCCCCCCCCCCTGAGGTCTTTTGGTTATTTCTCCCAAACGCGTTGAGCTAGGAAGCTCAAATTTTCTGACTTTTCCTAAAAGGCTTCTACGCAACATGTCTGAAAATTTTGAGTTGATCTGACCTCAGGCCAGGTCACCAGAGGCGGTTTGGTGACCCTACCTCAGAAAAGTTTGCAATCACGCCAGAGCTAGAGTTTTTGACCGATCAATTTCTTCTCTTCAGGCTTTAGTTAGGGTACCAGTATGTGCAATTTGTATATCTCGGAATTTTGATATCGGTGACCTAAGGTCAGGTCAGTTTCGCGACCTCCCCATTATAAGTCAATGGGGGAAAAATCAACTCCCTGTTTTTACCACTAAAACGGGTCGGAATGGCCCCATATACCATACATGACTTCATATACGATCAACCTTCACTACCTTGAGGTCTGTTTTGCTGTTGGGCAGCTGTGAGGTCATGTGACGTCATCAAAGGTCACCAAAGGTTTTTGGCCAATAACTCCGTACAGGAACAAGATACAGACGCGTGGATGGTCTCATTGTGTTCAGCTCGTCAAGACGCATCGAATGATATACATGATGACCTCGAGGTCACGTGACCTGAGGTCAACCTTTGACCTTGACCTTGCGAGGTCAACATATATATCATTCGATGCGGATTGACGAGAGGATCACGATGATGCCCTTAGTTTGTTCCTATCTTGACTAATTCGAAAGTTATTCGAGAAAAACTCTCTCCATATCTAGCGCCGCCATTTTGACTTTTTCGACCCCTGTGACGTCATCTTTGACCTGACCTGAAAATGACCTTAGTAAAAATTGTAGATCTTGACCGCGCGTATCCGATGCCGTTTACCGTTTGTCGCTATCTTGCTTCGTTCTCGAGATCTCAGGGGGGGGGGCCGAATCGGCCCCCCCCCCGCCAGTTTCTTGTCCCGGCGGAGCCCGCCAGGAATAGGGTTAAGATCCAGCACCTACTGAAAAAGCCAGCTATTGGTACCTAGTGCAATCACCATTTTTTTAGCAGAGGAAACTGATTTGAGTTGAAGTGGCAACAACTCAACCAGGCGTAGCTGTTGTGGAATTCCATATTATAGATTGATAACTTGAGGCATGTTTGAGCGTCCGAATAAGCTTTTTATTTCCACAGAAACCCAATATCTCAATAAGCTTAGCGCATTGTAGCGTCGTGCCGTGAAACAAGGCCGGAGCCGGAAGTTCCGGGGCCACAAAAATCGGCGGAGCGGTGTGTTCGAGGCTGGCGGGGGCAAGCGAGGGCCCGGCAGCGGAGCAGCACGTGCTCCGGTACATCAGCCTCTTCTCGGCACGCACCGCTTGTCTGGGCACTGCTGGCACGCCGCGGAGGGGAGACAGCCGATTCGGTGCACGTACTGGAGCGAGCGGCCCCAGTGGCCCGCCCTCATCTGGTGCATCGAAACAGCGTCGTCTCGGTCCTCCCCGGGGATAGGGAGCGGCAGCGTGCTCCCGGGGAGTGGCTTGAATAGTGACTCGGTCTCGGACCAGTTGTCGCGCGACATTGATGCGAGGCCGCACAATGAACCGCCCTGGTCAGCACATTCCCCTCGATACCGCAGTGGGCAGGAGCCCACTGCGGTATTACTTAACGACGCTCGACGATGTTCAACAAGGCTCTTCACTCTTCCATCATCCATGCCTATCTCTACACCGAAGGTTGAGGCCTAACCTGGGCGGCCGCTCCTCCGCTGAGTATAGACTCTGGGTGGCTCGCCAAGTCGAGCACGCGACGACAGGGGCGAGGACGTCTCATCCAGAAATCTCTCCAGTCTCCACAGCCGCCCACAGGGCAAATCTGCTGCTAGATTGACCAGCGTGCCGACTAAATTCGGCAAAAAATTCTGAGGCCACCCTGCGCTGAAAAATCCAGCCGCCGCTATGCGCATGTGAAATTACGCCGGACGCATGCGAAGTTACGCCGGACGTGCGCTGAAATTTTCGGCGCAATCCTGCCACTACGCCGAACATATACGGCATAACGTGTATTTGTTCCAGTCTGGATAAGGCTGATAAGGGCCAAGGCGTTGGGGGCATTTATTCGCCCAGCCGGCCTATCGAATTTCTGAGCAGGGGGCAAGTCACTCCCTGGTCAGTGGTCACTCTGGCAATTTTGGCCGGGAAGCAATCGTAACGTCAAACTTGAACTGAGACCAGTTCATGTGAACCCGGTAGCAAAAACAACGTCATGGCATAACATAATGTAAGCAAAGCTCAGCAAAGCTAAATGACTCACCTGGTTGACTCACCTGGTTGGGTTCCTCGTCACTGTAGAGTCAGTCATGGGCGAGAATAGGCGAGTGTAGGAAAGGACATTGACATAGGAACCCCTTCGAAGAGACGCGCCAGACCAAGAAGTAGGTATGGCAGTGCGTCAAGCCAGTGATATCGTCTGGGCAAGTGCGTCTTCCGGTGAATTGAGCAGAGTGCATATACCAGTGGTCGGCAGGTCATTCGGGGTCGTGCCCCCTTTTTGGGCGCCAGGCAGGGCCATTACCCCCACCTAACAGACCCCATTGCTGACACAACTATGTTTACTGAAATTCCATACCGTCCTGGAACTCTTTGGGTATTTGTGCATTTCCAATGCATCAAATTTAAAACATGACACTTCCTCCACAAAACATTTAATGCCTATATCCCAGTAGCAGCGGATCACCTTCAATTAAGAGGGAGGGGGAGCACTGCCGACTTTTGGTCCCATTCTTTCCATGCAACGCCCATAGGGCTAATGTTAAATGCAAAAATCAAAGGGTGCACGGTGCCCCCCCCCCCCCCCGTTCCGCCGCCTATGCTATATCCCATTTAACCCTTGTACGTACAGGGGCGGCGGGTGGTTTTTCGTTAAAAGCTCACGTAAAAGGCATTGGATCACGACCAAATTGTACCCTCGAGCCCATCATTTTTTTTTTTCACCAGCCCGGAAAATATCATGACCTGAGACCAGTTTTACCAACAGAAAAATAACCGCCTGCCGGAATTTTTGCCTCAAGACCGCTTCACATACGGAGCGTAAACGCGATGGGCTCGTAAGCGGATAGGGCTTTACCGTTTACGCTCCATATGTGAAACGATCTTTAGGCAAAAATTCCGGCAGGCGGCTATTTTTCCGTTGGTAAAACTGGCCTCTGGACCCATAATGACCGTTGGCTTATGAGCTTTTTCTGGAGATCATCTTGAGCCATAAAATCTCACTTCAAGAAGTTATAGCGGGTCCCGATTTTCTCGACACTTATCATTGCCCTCTTGAATGAGACGGAATGACCAAGGACCTTAAATGGGCAGCAGCGGCTTCCTATGGTCATGGGTAGCACGCTCGTCTTTTTTATGCACAGCTCCATATCAGAGTCCGAGAGGCCGCGGGGGTCCGATCGACTCCTCCCCCTTACGTTAGCGGCTGTTGAAACGCCAACAGACGGGCGACGGTTAAAAGTTGCAGCTGCTTTTGAACGACTGTACGGAGGGGTGAGATGGTGAGGCGAGCAGGTACGTGAAAATTGGTATCTAATCAATAGTGTGCTGTGCCTTTGGCCTGGGCTAATCTTTGAACCCTGGGATGCAACAGTCACGATGGCTACATCACTGGAGCTACAAACTCTAAAAAGATAGGCTTTCTCAGAATCCCTCATTACCCCCAGGGCATATTTTAAGGATTTTTTTACTGCGTCCCAAAGGTGGCTAGGGCACATGCTTCGATCGGAAAGGGCACATACCACATTGCAAGCGAAATAGTAGGGTAAGGTGCCTAATTAGCGACCCTTTCCGATTTGCGACCTACCTCCCTACAGAAAAACTGGCAGGAGAAAACGAGGTAAAAATATCGTCAAAAGGTCAGCCATACTTTGGTTATTAAATTAAATCATTTTCCGGTCGTCGATGTTTCTGGTGGGACGTTTCAGGTGATTTAAAATAAAAATGACGAGTTTCTTATCCAAAACGTGTGTGTTTGGGCCCTCTCTGATGAAAAGCGATGCACATTAGGATGATGCACCTTTTTTTTATTCTGAATCGACGTTCCTTCTTCAATTGGTTGCCGTTTTCCCATAGTGAATCGCTCAACTGTGCACAGCATGGCGGTTAAAAATGTGTCATAACTCATATTTCCTATTTGCGCCCGACATGGTCGCAAATAGCTCAAGAAGGGAAAGAAAGGGGAAAAGAGAGAAATGAAAATGAGGTGTTGCTGAAGCTTGCAATGTGTGGCAGGGGATGCCAAATGTCGTCACCGACTGCAGGGGTGCCGAATTCAGCGCGGACCTCGAATATCATACGAGATAGCCCGCAAAATTTGGGTTTCCGCCTTCTTTTCGCCTTTCGGTGCATCACGTGATCAGTCTTTACTTCCGTAAATGTGTTGGATAGACGTTCCTGTTCGAGTGATTGAGTGCTTTGCGTATGGGTTACCTTTTTGAGATCATATTTCAACTTTTCAGGCGTCGCATTTTTTGCCATTTTTAATATGGGGAAACCCATAGACTTATTAGCGACCCTTCCCGGTCGCTAATCGGGAAGAGTTCCCTTTTAGCGTTTTTTGCAATGGTTTGCCAAAATGCTCACTACAAATAAGTTAGTGAATATTGGGTCAGAAAATGACTATATTTTAATAGAAAAATGCACAATCTCTCCGAAAATCAAGCCAGTAATACAGTGGCACCCACAGAGCGTGAGCAATGACGGTTCAAATTAAGGAGGTCGCTAATTAGGCACCTTACATATAATGCAGGTGAGATACACGTGTCATTGTGTAATGTACCGGTGGAGGGACAGCAAACGGGATATTGGGAGCGGGCTGTGATTGCTTTTGGCCAGTCTCGAAATTCGCCCAGTCATAGCGCGTTCTTTTTCCGCATTCAAAGGAGGGACCGGCGAGTAAATGATATTTTCATTGCTGTTAGTCATTCGTTTTCCTGAACGTCGTTAGGCGTGTTTGACCTCCCTTGATGCACCTAAATGTACCTATGTTTAGAGAATAAAAATGAATATGTACATGGTTATTAGAATATGATACACACGTCACGCGTTTTCCACCCTTATCAATCGAGTCAAAAGAGAGCTTGACGTGTGAAATATTGTCAATTCGCATTTAAGATATTCTGTGTAAGGCCGGGCCCGTAGAAGGCCAAACACAGACGTTTTCAGAAAAGCGTAAGCCGTATAGATACAGTCGTGGATGGAGTTTTGCTGTGATTCGGCTCTCCAAGAGTGCGTCAGGGTACCAGGACCCGGACAAAGGTCATAGTGAACCGGCATCTGATAAAATCCGCTCACCACTTAGCAGCCGACTTCGACCCTTCACCATCGTAAAACACAAAAGCTTGCCGGTCATCAATCCACCTGCATCTCTGCATCTGCTTACTACCTATATCGACCAGTTACTGCAGCCGTTTCGGAGCGGCTCACGGCCGATAACACGCCGGGCGTGCGCTAGCCGCCGGTGCTAAGCGCTAACCACTGAGTGCGCGTGGCCAACTGTCGCCCCGATGGCGCTGGCCTCCGGCACCGGCGCGGCGCTGCTGACCCATGGAGGGGGGGGGGGGGGCGGGGGCTGATAATTAGTTGAGCCGGAATTGGGATAGAAGCCAGTATGGGATTGTGATAGAAGCTCAGCGAGACTAAGGGATTGTGTGGTGCCTTCGGTACGCCCCTCAAAATCACCCGTGTAGGGCCCTCAGGGCCGCCGGTTATAAGCCTAAAGGGACCATCCCACCTTAACATTAGTTTTGAGTTGAGATAGCCAAGTTTGCGGCCAGGCTCAGAAACCACCATTTATCCTGGTCGCAAACCCCGCAGCTTTATGGTGTTCAAGAAATTTCTTCCCTTTACTTGCAGGGTGGGACCAGCTTAGTCCCTATCTCTTAACCATTACGGGAATCTGATGACGTCATCAGGCTTTCGAACGTCCGTTAAATGTTTGACTAAAACGTTTTGTAGCACGCGGTGGTATATGATGCTTTGCGCGCAACAAATGCCGCACTTTCAAATAAAGTCGCTAGGAACAGCGGAGATCCCAAAAAGTAAACAAAAGTAAAAGTCTAATATCTTGAAAACCGGTGAATATTTTTCGATGAAATTTGGTAGATATTCGTTTTTGCTCTTTCTGAACCGAGCGACATCACTTTCATGCCAATTCATTAACTTTTTTGAAGGTGGGAGGGTCCCTTTAAAGGCACTGGTGTGGGCCCTCACAGGTACCGGTGTGATGCTCTCAGAGGCATTGGTGCGGGGCCCCCAGAGGTGCCGCTGTGGGCCCTCAGAGGCGCCGGTGAGGGTCCTCACAGTTCCCGTTGTGGGCCCTCATAGACACTGCAGTGTGGGGTTGTCACAGTCGGGTGTGAGACCCTTAGAGCTGCTGGCTCGAACCCTTTACAGGCCGACAGGGGCTCTCAGAGACCGACAAGGGGCTCTCAAGAGGTCTGGCGTGCCTTCGGGAGCCCTGTGGAGTCCTTAGAGACCAGCAAGGTACACTCAGACGCTAGTGGTGCCCTCAGAGTCGTCGGTGTGGGGCCCTCAAAAGTCACCGGTGAGTGGCCGTCCGATGCGGCTCCGGCGTTGAGCCCCCAGAGCCGCCGATATATGGCCTTAAGAAGCACTGGTTTCGGGACCTCATTCAGGGGTGCCGGTTGCACTCAGAGGTGGCAGTGTTGGGCCCTCAGCTAGGCACCGGTGTGGGGCATTCACAGCCGCCGGTGAGGGCCCTCGCAGGCGCCGTTGTGGGGGCCTTCAACCATTGGTTTAGGGGGTCATCGCAGGCGTGTGTGGAACCCTTAGAGCTGCTGGTCCCTGATAGGCCGATAAGGGCCCTCAGAGGCCGGCAAGTAGCCCTCAGAGGTCGCTAATAGGCCCTGAGAAGCCGGCAAGGGGCCCTACAGGCCGACAAGGGACACTAAAAAGCCGGTGTGGGGCTCTTATGGAGAGAAGTGTGGCTCTTCGGAGCACATAAAGTGTTCTTCCGAGCCCTGTGGGGCCCTTCTGAGTCGAAAGATGCCAGCGTGGACCCTCAGCCGCCAATTGGCGTCGCAAGGCCCCTCTGGCCCGAGAGGCCCCCTGATCCGATGGGGGCACGTGCCCCCTGCTTCCCCTCCCCCGGGTGCAGATAGAGAATGCAATCGGCGGTGCAAAACACAACAATTGCAATCGTTCCTCCTCCCGCCGCGAGGTCGCCCATCCGACCCATATCCCATGATTGTCAACCCTGGGGCTCGGGTCGGCAATGTACCGGCAAGGAAATCAGCTTTAGGTGAGTAAAAAATTATTAAGAGTCATTAGTTGTCGTTACGTTCGTCGTTCAGTAATAACAACTATACGGTGCCAAATGTGCCCGACGTACAGCTTGGAGCCGGGCGCCGCCCAGTCTCCACCAGTGACGTCACGCTAATGCTTAGCGACCGGTCCATTGGAAATCGCGGGATGATTCTACCTCTCTTATACGGCCTTGGTTTCAATGGCCGGGAATCCCCGGAAGGGCGGGCGCCGATTCCGCCCGGGTCAGCCTAACATCCAGGCTCGCACGTCCGCCTCGGCTCCGACAGGTCCAGCACGGCGACTACGCGAATGTGAATCATGAATGGGTGGTGGGCGGTGGATGGTACCACAGGGGAGGGGGAGCGGAGGGGATTAAAGGTGACACTTATGTTGCTTGTGATAACTCGCCTCGCCTCCCTGGGGTCCGCCCAGGACCAGGGATAATCTTCTCCAGCTTTAGCTAGTCTTATATTTGATTTTTTTTTAAATCAATATAAGAAATATTGGATCTGAGGGCAGGGCAAGGAACAGGACTAGATATGCACAATTTTCCCGAAATCCGGGCCCAGCACCGAACCGGCAGCAGCACCGAACGGGTCCTTAAGACGGGAAGACAACAAGGTATCGGGTTTGAGGGCACTGGGCAGGGCAGAGAGGGTCACAGGGCCTGAATGCAGAGCAGGGCGCAGGGCCTGTAGGAAGGGCAGGGCAAGGTACAAGACTATAGGACAGGGCACTGGGCAGGTCACACATCCTAGGGGTATAGTGGGGCAGGACATAACAAGGTGTACGACCCTAGGATAGGGCAGGGCACAAGGACTGGAGAGCGCATGTATGTGCTTAGGTGCAATCAGGGCACAAAGCAATCAGAAAGGCAACATCTGTTGCATAGTAAAAGACCGAGGCATGCTAATTATTTTTGCTTGCACTTTTCCGCTGAAACCGTGACATTTCAGTGTGGGACGCAGTGGTCCAAATTTCGCGAGGGCTACGTCCCAAAGGCAGGGGGCTGCGTCCCAAAATGGGACGCAGTCAGTATGTTAAAATATGCCCTGATTACCCCCACCGAAAGGGCTCCATTACCCCCAAAGGGGGCATGCCCCACCATTTGCCGACCCCTGGCATATACAATACATGTGTCTGTTGCAGTTGTGGGTGTCCTTTTATCAGAGTGATCGGCAGAAGAATGGGAAATAACAGGCACAACATGGCATATAAGCCACACCAGGGCTGCGGAGTCGGAGTCGGTCGGAGTCGACAGTTGTGACCGGAGTCGGAGTCGGAGTCGATTTTAGAAACCTGAGCCGGAGTCGGAGTCGGAGTCACCGAAAATCTGTCGACTCCGCAGCCCTGCTAGGTCTGCGGAGTCGGAGTCGGGAGTTGGAGTCGGTCGGAGTCGACAATTCTGCCCGGAGTCGGAGTCGGAGTCGGAGCTGGTTTTTGAAAGCCGGAGTCGGAGTCTCTTACCTGGTCTCTTACCTGGTTGGGTTCCCATTTGTGTCGGAAAGAAAAGGCAAGGTGGAAGGACCGAAAGGAATTGGAAGGAACCCTGAATGCCAGACGCGCCAGCCCAGTTGTGATATTCTTGACCATTAGTCCTGGGAGTTTTGACTGGTATTGTGCGTCTTCCACAAGCTCGTCAGATGAATACAGTCACATTTCTACACGCTTAGCTACGAGGAAGTAACCTACATACCTATAACTACTTACAAAATCAGCACTGCTCATCCTCAATCATATCTGAACAGGCTATTACGTGCATGTACCTCAATCATTTTCTTAAAGCTAGCTATGTTAGGTGCACGGACAGCATCCTCAGGCAGTGAGTTCCAAACAGCAATGCATCTGACAGAGAAAAAGCGCTTTCTAGTGTCTGTGTGGGTGAGAGTGGGGAAAATCCTAAAGCAGTGGCCCCTAGTCCGCTCCTGTGGAGGGCGGTCGAACAGGTCATCTGGACTCAGGCACGATCTACCGTTAAACAGCTTCCAACATTGTATCAAGTCCGCACGAATGAGCCTCCCTTGGACAGAATACAGGTTCAAGGACTGTAGGCGATCTGCATAGCTTAATCCATTCATTCCATCCACTCGCTTTGTCCACTTCCTCTGAACATTTTCTAAGACCCGCAAGTCTTTCAGATAACCTGTATGCCACAAGCATGAACAGTATTCTATAACAGGTCGGATATGAGTAGTGAGCAAGAACAACATAAATGCGCGAGACCTGCAAACGGTAGACTTAAGAAAACTATGGGCCAGACCGCTAGCCTTGTGTGCAACAGTCCTAATGTGCTCGTGAAATTTAAGCTGCGAGTCGACAGTAACACCAAGATCAGAGTGAGAATCTACATGTGGGATTTGCTGTCCATCAAGGAAGTACACCGGTGAAGGCAAGTTAGCGCGGGGCCTCGCAAAGCGGAGAACTGCACATTTCTTTGGGTTCATTTTCAGACACCACGATGCTGCTGTGGTTTGCAGTGTATCAATGTCTTTTTGTACTTGGACAGAGGATAACACTGGTGAGGTTCCTGGGGCATGTTTCACACAGGCATAAAGTTTCAGGTCATCTGCAAAAATTTTATATTCACTTCTCAGCTGTGATGCTACGCCGTCAATATAAACCAGGAACAACAGGGGCCCAAGGACAGAGCCCTGCGGTACACCACTGCTGACAACCCTAGGTTGGCTTATCATGTCCTTCACACACACCTGCATCTGTCTGCCCTGGAGAAATGAACGTATCCAGTCAATGAGAGCACCTGTCAAACCAATCGATCTCAGTTTGGTTATCATGAGATCGTGGCAGACGACATCGAACGCCTTACTGAAATCGAAGAGAATGACGTCAGTCACGCCACCAAGGTCCATGTTTTTAGACACTGTGTTATAAGCTAGGAGTAGCTGGTCCATTGTACTTCTGCCAGCCCTGAAACCGAATTGGTTTGAGGTCAGCAGTGAGTTCGTTTCCAGGTAATTACGTATCTGCGTGCAAATCAGGCGTTCCATCGTTTTGCACACAACAGACGTCAGACTGATAGGTCTATAGTTTAGTGGATCAAACCGGGAGCCCTTCTTGAAAATAGGTATAAATAGGTATAAGTCGGAGTCGGAGTCGCCGAAAATCCATCGACTCCGCAGCCCTGAGCAACACTACTCTGTATACGAAAATAGCTCTTCTTTTAAAGGGACCCTCCCACCTTAACATTAGTTTTGAGTTGAGATAGCCAAGTTTGCGGCCAGGCTCAGAAACCACCATTTATCCTGGTCGCAACCCCCGCAGCTTTATGGTGTTCAAGAAATTTCTTCCCTTTACTTGCAGGGTGGGACCAGCGTGGTCCCTATCTCTTAACCATTACGGGAATCTGATGACGTCATCAGGCTTTCGAACGTCCGTTAAATGTTTGACTAAAACGTTTTGTAGCACGCGGTGGTATATGCTGCTTTGCGCGCAACAAATGCCGCACTTTCAAATAAAGTCGCTAGGAACAGCGGAGATCCCAAAAAGTAAACAAAAGTAAAAGTCTAATATCTTGAAAACCGGTGAATATTTTTCGATGAAATTTGGTAGATATTCGTTTTTGCTCTTTCTGAACCGAGCGACATCACTTTCATGCCAATTCATTAACTTTTTTGAAGGTGGGAGGGTCCCTTTAAGTCATACTCCAGCAGTCGGTACTTACGTGCACAATCAAATAGCCAACAAATGTGGAAAAATGCTTGAGAAGACCCAAACGTAATCCCTCTTTTTTCTGTAGCCTTCGGAATGGAGTTTTGTGCAACGGTTTTGTGGAGTTTGTTTTGTTTACCATACAATTGTCGCATCTGTGTCATATTTGACTCGTATGGCGGTAAATTTTCCGTATACAAATAAAAATTCTGAGATGAACTTACAATCAAAAATGTATTAAAATTAAAAAAAAAACATCTATAAATTAACTGACGAATCCGTAACTCACTGTTCGTTCAATTTATATGAAAAGCTCGGCGAGGTCGATACAAATTTAATGAGAGAGAGAGAGAGAGAGATTTCTATATGAAATTCACCATAAATCTTAAGCCAATGATACGACACATGATATTTAAAACACATTTCAAAAGTATTCATTAAAAATTTGATTATTGTGGGAAGGACAGAAATAACAATTTTGACAATCATTTTGGTTTAGGGCTATGAATCCTTCACGAATGACGATCCCGACAGCAACCGCGCTGAAACGACCGTGCGCGCGGCCATATTTGTTTTTCGGCTTGTAAAATTTCCTGGGCGGGAGTTTGGGCCGAAATTTCCGTGAGTATTTCCGTGATGAGCCCATTTTCAACCATTGCATGATGAACTGTAGGAAATTCCAATCGTTTTCGTTCGTTTTTATGAGCTTGCTGTGCATTGGTACTGTAGTGCGAGCAAATGTTGCCGGTGGCGTGCTGCAGACCACGTGGTCGCCTAGAGTGGCGCGTTTGATTGCTGTATGTTGATCTAGTGGCGCGAACACGTTATATGGTACTTTTGCACGTGTGGGGAGTTTTGGAAAGGGTGCTGCTGTGCAGTCTGCATTGTCGAGATCATTGGGGGATTAAGGTTTCACATTGAAATGAAATGCCTGATGTGTTGTGGATTGGTCTTGGTTCTTGTGATGCAAGCTGGAGAGGAGGTCGAATATGCTTGTTTTGGTGCTGCCACGTGTTAATGTTAAGGCACATGTTTCATAGCGTGTTGTGACTTAAACCAGTGAGATGTCAGGATGACTGAAGGCTTTGTTAACGTACCCAGACTGTTGGGATCAAGGACATGTTGTAGGTGGCCACAGCCCACTTTCAGCAGGCTGTGTTATTTTCTTATATTATGGAAGGTGGCCACTGCCCACTGAATTCAGCAGGCTGTGTTGTTTTGTTATGTTCCCAACATGCTGTGGCTTGTCATGCCAGTGGTTTGATGCAGTTGAGTTGTTAGCCTATAGACTTGATTAATTGACTAGCATTGTTTATAAAAAATGAGCATGTGCCATTTTGCAATGGGGAAGTGACCTGGATGACAGCTATGTTAAACTCATTTTTACCTGGCCTGTAGATTAACACGCGCACTGCAGCGGGTCTGAGCCAAACACGAACTGCAGGGGGGGGGTTGAAAACAACCCCCCCTGAGATCTCGAAAACGGCGCAACGTAGCGACAAGCGGTAAACGGCGTTGGATAGGTTAACATGAGATCGACAAGAAATACTAAGATCATTTTTGGGTCAGGTCAAAAACGAGGTCACCAGAGGTCACCGAAGACAAAATGTTACGATTTTCACAACAGGAATTTCGCGGTAGTTTTTCTTGAATAACTTGTCTTGCACACAAGACAGAGGATCGATTCGAACGCCATCGTTCTTAGCTCGTCAAGGCGCATCGAATGATATATAATATGACCTCGAAAGGTCAAGTTGAAAATTTGACCTCAGGTCAAGGTCATGACCTGACCGAAATAGGTCATGTTGCATATCATTCGATCCGCATTGACGAGAAAAACACGATAAACGTCGAACGGAGTCTCTATCTCTACTCAATCTCAAGTTATTGAAGAAAAACCGCTGGTGACCTCAGGTGACCTAAGATGACCTGGAGATCACCTTCCAAAGGTCATAAGTGATATGTTTCGGTGAAATCACCAACAGGGACCTGTAATACTATGATCCTGAGCGTATTGAAGTCATAGGATGGCATTCAGAGTAAGTTGAAATTTCTCCCATTGACTTATAATGGGCCGGTCGCAAAAATGACCTGACCTTAGGTCATTGATATAAAAATTCTGAGATATACAAGTTGTAGCTCGTGATGACTTTACTATTTCCTGTGGGTTTCAAGATCATATCTCAACAACTGTGCGCTTGGTGGGATTGCAAACTTCGAAATTTACGTTTCGAGGTAGGGTCACTTGACCTGACCTGGTGACCTGACCATAGGTCACCTGGGGTCAAAATTTTTACTCAAGGTGTGCAAAAGTTGTGAGAACAGGTATGCAAAATTTGGCGGCGCTACGCGCCGCTGTTTTCTCGCAATTTGCGAAAAACCACAGGGGGGGGGGTGAAAACAACCCCCCCCTGCAGTGCGCGTGTTAACACATCTCAATCTGGCCTTGGGTGACATTGGAAGGTAGTAATTGAGCTCTATCTGCATGGGTTGGGAACAATTTTGAAAAGTGTCTGGATGGTATTTACCAGCATTGAACAAATTAAACTTACAGCTCAGACAATTATTGGGGCCCTTCATAAATAAGATTGCCTAAAAAAGGAAGCCTTTAAAATGTTTCTACAAAAGATTATTGTAGGACATGGTTAATGACAATTCACCTTTTAAATGTTGCAAGCATTTTACACCCCTTTTGGTCAGTAAAAATTAATTATTACCAGATGGGGTTTGTAAATAATTAAGAAAGCCTTGATAATCAACATAGATACATACTGTAAAATGGGGTGTTAAGGGACAGTGGGGTGATAAGGGACAGTTGTGTGGGAAAAACTTTGAATCATGTTAAGTTCCTAATTTGAGAAAGTTAAATAAAAACTTAAGTGTGGTAGTTGACACTGTTTTGTTCTTGACTATAAGATAAAATGGCATGGTTTTTCATCCAAGTGATTTGGTTAAAAAATGGTTTTGAAAATCATGCTACATTTTCACAAAATTGAGACATCTCCAAAACTCTGTGTACCACATAAACTAGTAGGTGTACAGGTAAAATGAATGCATAAGTGTATTGTCACGTGTATTGCACATGTTTCCTGAAAACCTTATACAAATCCACCCATTCATTCATCATCCTCTTCCTCTTTTCTGGACACATGCATATTTTGCGGTGGATGTGGGGTGCTAAGGGACAGGGAAGAAAAAGTAAAAAATAATATCTAAATACAATTTCATAAAGTTTTCTATCAGTAGGCATGGAAAACACCAAATTCCACATAAAATGCTGGCAAGCTCATGCTTTCATCTCTAACACATCTTTAGTTATGTAACAAAACACCTCAAAACTCCCTAAGCACTCTGTTTTACAATGATGGGTCAATGAAGACTGATGTAGGTAAATGTGATGTCATCATAAAAAAGGCCAAAACAAAGAGGACAACATAATGACAAGTGACTAGCTTCAAAATGGGTTTTTGTTGATGACAGAAAGATACTTTTTGGTTATATTTACCTTATAATTAGCACGTTTTCCAGAAGCGCAAACTGCATTACATGTAATTGGCTAAAAAGGCCATAAGTGGTGAATGAACCTGACTTGTTTTGTGACACAATATGCAAAACATTTCAATAAATAAATTGTGTGCCCTTTCACAGCCCAATTGTGGACATTTTATGCCTATTTCTTGGAATAATATAGGTGTCCCTTAACACCCCACATTGGGGTGCTACGGGACAGTGATGAAAAATAATAAAAAATAATATGCAGGCATATATTTTTAAAACTTTAATGTAGCATAAGCAGGCCTGTAAAGTACCAAATTCCACATAAAATGCTGACAAGTTGATGCTTCTATCCCCAATTTTTCTTGAGTTATATAACAAAACACCTCAAAACTGTCCCTTAACACCCCGTTTTACAGTAACAAATAAGGTTGCACCTTGATGTGATAATTCCTGTTTGAAGTGAATGAAAGACATGTCAATGCAAGGCCAGAGGTGATGATTGCTGTAATTGCCTGTTTTGAAGTTCCAGGCATGTGGTGCTCTAGTGTCTATGACTCTTGTGCCTATTTGGCTCTAAGCATGCTGTATGCTGTAATAAGTGAATAAATGGAAGAGCTGATCTCTTCAGCTATCACCAGTGCATGATATCATCAATGCGTTTCAGTAAAGCTCCTACCACTTCATAATACTCTTCAGTTATCTAATAAACTATAACTATAATATAAAACTAAACTATAACTATAAACTTCAATTTTATTCCAGGAAATCTCACCATGGCTGAAGGAAATGGTGATGCCACTGTCAAGTCTGAGCCTATTAACATCAAGGAAGAGCCAACAAATTCTGTTGAAAGAACTGAAGACTACCAGAAATTGATCCAACTTGGTCTAAATGAGAAAGTTGCTGCCAAGCTTGATGAGATATACAAAACAGGTGAGTGGCTTTGTGATGGCATTGAATGGTCAGGCTGGGATCACTTAGGATTCCTTTTTTATAATGGGCTAAGCATAAGGCAAGATATGGGCAATGGGTCACTACCTAAGTGACATATGCATGATGATATGGGAATTGCTTTCATGGTTGTTCTGAAACTTGTGTGGATGTGTTGTGAATGGCATTTGGCTCTGATGAAATGAAAGTTGCTATCAGTTATTAAGCATTTTACTGTACTAAGCATTGTATTGCATTGTACTAATCAGCTGCCTCCTGATCCCTGGAATCAATTTCAGTTTCAGTGGTTAGGCAAATGCTATTGATTGCTATTTTGGAGCTTGTTTGCTTGTATGTTCTCAGGTTAGATTTATGGCCAAGGTCAACAGATGGCTTCTGGAGTGCAAAAACAGCTAATGACCCATGAATTATTGGTGCCCAAAAAAACGTCTTTGGCAAAAAGGAACTTTAAATATGCTTTCTGAGATTTGGCTCTTGAAGCAGTGCCTGTAAAACCAACATTTACAGTGCAGATTTTAATGACATCATGCTCCTCTTGAAAAGATCAACTTAAAAGTTCAATTTGGTCAAATATGACTAACATTGACTCTTGGCAGAAGTATTGACTCTTGGCTGCAACAGCTCTTTTGATTGCTGAAGGGACCATTTCACCCTGATATAAGTCATTGATTGGCTAAAAAATGTTGTTTCAGTGTTAGTATTTAGTATTGTATTTTTATCTTAGCCTCTTCTAACAGTTATGTGATTTCACACTTCGATATACCTATTGGTGAACTGTGATATATGACAGATTCATGTCTTTTTCTTTCCAGAAAAGTTGGTCCATGCCGACCTTGACGAACGAGCTCTTGATGCATTAAAAGAGTTCCCTGTGGAGGGAGCTCTGACCGTGCTGAAGCAGTTTGTGGACTCCAATCTGGAGCATGTGTCCAACAAATCTGCCTATCTGTGTGGAGTCATGAAGACATACCGGCAGAAGAGTAAGGCCCAAGGTAAGCTCAGTCCTGGTCACAGGTCAGTGGTGCATCGACCACATCACTGTTAGAAAACAAGAATGTTAATGGATGTTGAAAATTTAAACCCTGTCTGCGCCCTCAGGTATGGTAGTAAAATAAAGGCTCCCATGCATGATCTTTGACAACCCTGAACTTCCAGCTCCATGCGACCGATCCTGACCGTAACTACCTTTGGACATTTATTATATCGATTGCAATGCGGATACGATGGCTGGAAGCCAGAGAGCTTGCTTAGTAGGTAAACACCACTTGAATTGTCCTAACGTGACTAAGATGACGGCTACTACACCTTTTTGCGCCCAATTTAGGCAGTAGTGCACACCTTGCAGTAATAATGAAGATTTCTACAGTGCGTCATACTGCATTCGTATATTGAATCGTGGCACGATATTCGTCATGGTGCACCCATTTCATCGGCAGAGGAAAGTGGCCCAGGTTCAGGCATATTAGACATGGCACACATTATTCGTCAGATCGTTGCAATTTCAGAATGCCACATGTAATATAGGCGCTGTTCAATAAGTCCGGCATTGCATAAAGAAGCGTTACCATTTTTTATACGTCCAACGCTACCTGAGCCTCCAATAACACCCAGAGACAGCAACGCGAAAAAGTCACGTAGCCTGTCTGCCTTAGCTTCAACCATATAAGACATATTGCACATTATTCGTCGGGTGCTTTCAAGTTCGGCGTTAGCAATCTTTTTTCGGCTTAATTCAATCGAATTCGCCACGATTCTGAAAGGCGATAAAAAATGCATAGCATGCCTGATCTTTTTGAACCAGCAACGATGTTGTGCAACCGATTCAGAAGCCCTGAATGCCACGTTACCGTGTCATTGAGTTCTTAGAGCGAGACTAATGATAGTTAATACCTGATTGCTGAAGCTGCATTTGAGCTGCTCTTGACCATGTGATACACAGATTTCAAAAATATTTTCCCAATCCAGCAGCGAATTCACTTGAAAATCGCCTAAACTGCTTCGCGTGACGCCAAATATCTTGCCACATGACAAAAATAAAACCGTGCACTGTGGCGAAATTTAGCCTATGGGCCCTGACTTAATTTGAGTGCATTATCTTCTGAATTGATTGCTGTTTTAGAAACGTGTGCGTTATTACTGAACATCATGCACTCAGTCGCACTAGTGGTGCACTATGCCGAACTGTCGAAATCGGTTACAACTTGCACTATTACCTGAACAGCTATGTGCACTTTTTCTATATTTGGTCATAAAAAGGTGTAAAATTTTAGGTTTAGTGTTCCAAAGGTTCATACTAAACTAAATTGAATATGCAGTCTCCGGACATGTTTTACAGCTCTGGGCTTAAAAAAGTTGGGTAATGCATCAGTCTCTCCCTTTGGCCATCGATGGTCAAGGAAGTTCCCGTTCTCAAGTTAATTGATCGGTTGGTTGTAGCGTTGATCTTAATAATTATACAAAGATCACGGTTGGTTGTAGCGTCGGTTGATGTATGGTTTGCAGCAGGCTCTGTGCCTTGGAAAAGCCTGTTGTATTAGGCGTGAGTATTGTTCAGCGTGTAAGTTACGCTTTACTGACGTGAATTCGCGTCGGCAGGTCCGGCGTATCCGTCCAACCTGGGTCCGGACGAGGAGAAGCTGAAGGCGATCCTGGACCGGACCGGCTTCACGCTGGACGTCACCACGGGCCAGAGGAAGTACGGCGGCCCGCCGCCCAACTGGGAGGGCAAACAGCCCGGCGCCGGCTGCGAGGTGCGTATGGTATCGCATGGCACCGCCATCACGCGCAGTTGGCGCGCCCTAAAGCCCCAACAAACAAACAAACAAAATCGATTGGTCTTCTTGAGACGCACACTGGCAGGGTTTCTTCTTGTTTTCCTTATATCCGTAATGTAAGGTGTTACGTACGAAAAGGATGACGCAATGAAGCTCAGCAAAAATGTAAAGTGATGCCCGGTTTTGAAGCTTTACAAGGATCGTATGCTTTGATTGGCATTTTTAGCTGTTTTTAAACTGTGTTCTTCGTCATCCTATCTTATTATATATCTTAGTATGTCAATATATCAGCGGATGTGCGTATGCTAGGGGTGATTTTGCATACATGCGAAAACCTTTTTTTGCGATGTATCTTATATTTGTATAACAAATCATTTTGGTATGTTTGCAGGCTTTCTGTGGCAAAATTCCCAAGGAGATGTTCGAGGACGAGCTGATTCCGCTGTTCGAGAAGTGTGGTGACATCTGGGACCTCCGTCTGATGATGGACCCGATGACCGGCCAGAATCGTGGCTACGCCTTCATCACGTTCACCAACGAGGAAGGCGCCAGGGAAGCTGTCAAACAGGTATCGTCCAGCGTCTTGTTCGGCAATTTTGTCGAGGCTGCTACGAGATGAAACAATACTTGTACCATTTATAATAACATTTATGTTGCAGTTCTGGAGTTGGCACTCCTGGGTGCCTCGTCATCATTTTACTTCAGAGTCGTCTTTAAACGTTTGGTTTACCAGGTCTCCTCTTTGCCGTGTTGAGTGGGTAAAGTGTTTGAAATGTTGAAAAAGGCGCCTCGTCACCAGAAGCGAGTGCGGATCTGGCGGGGACCAGTGCTGGTATTCGGTGGTGGCCACTAACCATTTGGCGTGCTTCGTTCCACAGCTCGACAATTATGAGATCAAAAAGGGCAAGACGCTCAAAGTCAATATCAGTGTTCCCAACCTGCGCCTGTTTGTCGGAAACATTCCAAAATCTAAAGGCAAAGAGGAGATCATGGAAGAGTTTGGCAAACATACAGGTAAAATTTTGTTTTATTTTCTCTTAAATTGAGTTTTGTGCAAAAAGAACGCAAAATGTTGTAGGGATGAGCCCCAGTCGGACGTGTTTGGGGAATATTATTTGATGATTTCATTTGTCGTGTGCGGTGTGCTGAGGATTGTGATGTCAGTATGGCGGCGACGTGCTAACTTGGCGTGGCGGTCGCAGAGGGCCTGGTGGACGTGATCATCTACAGCTCGCCAGACGACAGGAAGAAGAACAGGGGCTTCTGCTTCCTCGAGTACGAGACCCACAAGGCCGCCTCGCTGGCCAAGCGGCGGCTCAGCAGTGGCCGCATCAAGGTCTGGAGCTGCGACGTGATCGTCGACTGGGCCGACCCGCAGGAGGAGCCCGACCGGGAGGTCATGGCCAAGGTAGGCACCGACTACCCTCTGGTGAATGTACACAGCTTATTGAGATGTCGATATAGAAATTTGTGCCAGGGACAGTCTGAGTCTACACGTTTCTCCAACGGTCTTCTCTGTCGAGTACTCAATATAACCTGATGTTTGCAGGTGAAGGTCCTGTACGCCCGCAATCTAACGCAGGAGTGCACTGAGGAAGCTCTGAAGCAGGCGTTCGAGATCTACGGCAAAATCGAGCGGGTGAAGAAGATCAAGGACTATGCCTTCATCCATTTCGAAGAGCGGGAAAATGCTCTGAAGGCAAGTTGTGTTAATCATGAACTTGTTTTTTGGTTGGGCTGCGCGCACGGTCGTCTGTCTGTTCGGAAGTTGTCAAAGCTGTTTGCCAAATCTACAAAGAGCGCGCCAATTACTGCAAGTTTACCCTAAATGCCTAAAATAAAAATAAGTTCCAGATGACTAGGCTGAAGTGCATGGTCCACTGTTCATGCTCGATTTGTCATGTAATAGGGATGTTTTACAGCTCATATGCCGTTTTGTAAGAAAAAGACGTGTCGAAATATAAATAGTTTTGAGCTCGGCCATGACGTAGGTCAAGGGCAACAGATGACATTGTCTTCCGAGATTTGCCACACGCAAAGTCCACTTAAGCCGTTGTACTGATGTGCTGATGTCTTTTGTCCCATCCAGGCCATGGAGAACCTGAACCAGACGGAGCTGTGCGGGTCCACGATTGACGTCTCCCTGGCGAAACCGCCGTCCGACAAGAAAAAGAAGGAGGAGATGCTCCGCGCCCGCGAGAAGAGAATGATGGACATGATGGCCCAGCGCGGGTGAGTGCCTTCAGCGCCCAGCGTAGCTCCTAATCAACCAGCAGACTCGTCCGGATGCTGACGATCACGTGTCGTGTATGCGTTGCCGTTTCCCTCATGACATCTTGCCCTGATATTTAACGTGTTTTCTCACCTACATATGATAACTGATGGTATTTCTGGTTCTCAAGTATGCAAACTGTTTATTAAGGAAAATTCCGAAGCATCTTCCAGACATTTTGTGCCATACGTTTCGCGAACTTCACGTAAAATTGTCCACTCATTACCAACTGGTATTTTCGGGGCTGCTATATTGTCCCTGAACGAGCTACAGGTGTGTGTGGGTGTGCCTGAGGTTGACTGCGGTACTCTCCGGCTGCAGGTTCCCCATGTTCCCGCCGAGCATGGGGATGGGTCACCACCGCGGCGGCTACATGCGCGGTGGAATGGGCGGTGGCCGCGGCGCCATGGGCCGCGGCGACTATGGTAAGTTCTCCGGGTACAACTACTACGCCAATAACTATTGGTACTACTGACGTGCCAATCGGTGGCGCGGTGTGCCCGCCAATGGGCACTGCGCATAATATGCGCGCCTGACGGCGGCTGGAACGTGTTATGATCTGGGTGATGTTTTATTCGTGCCTGTGGGCGCGTAACGTGTTCGAGCGCGCATTCTCAGTCATCAGACATCAGTAGGGCTGTAGAATCAGACCATGCTCATTGTGGGACGCTATGTGCGTGGACTATGTGCGACGCAGGTTTATTTTTGTAAGTGTGTGGACATGCGTTTTGAGGTGGTAACGCAATACATATTGCATCAATATGGCATGTCCTGTTTGATCTGGGAAGTGTTAGTGGCATGGCTGGGTGTTAGTTTTAACGCTGATCTGGTTACTACTTTGTAAAGTGTTTGTCTCGATTATGCCCGTTCCTTCGCCTCACTATGACTGGCATCTTCAGGCTGGCTGTCTTTCAGATGCACCTACCGGTTTCAGATATGACAACAAAATGGGTCTGGGATGTTATTAAATTATTGCGTGCCGCTTTGGACATGACGTAACAATCTGGTATCCCGTCTTTCTAGATGTCGGTTATGATAGAGATTACGAAGCGTATGGATACGGGGAATATCAAGGTGGCTACAGCGATCCATATTACGACGATTACTATGACGAGCGTTCGTACGGTTATCAGCCGAGCTACGTGTCTGCCAGAGCAAGGGGCAGACCTTCAATGGTGGGTGACCGTTTCGGCTTCAGTTCATTCCGAAATTATGTAGCTAGAGCATTCTGCCTTCTATTGTTTCGTCGTTAAATTGTGCAAATTTCTTTCCACTCTTTCTAAATGCCTGCCTGTCTAGTTGTGTTGGCTACCTCGTGGCTCATCTGCCGTTTGCCTGTCGGCTATAACTACTGCTGCCCCAGTCGAGTTGGTTGGGAGAGCCGCCAGTCATGGTGTTCCGGATCCCGGTCCTCTCCCGCCCGTGCCGCCGGCCGCTCCGCCGCCGCCGCTGCCACACTGCCGCACCACCGTCTGAGAGAGTTTTGTGTTATCATTTGCAGGCTGGCCGCTCGCGTGGGGGTATGGGGGCGCGTGGTCGCGCCGCTGGCCCGCCACGTGGGACTCTCACGGCGAGGGGTATGGCAACTGGTCGTGGAACGGCCACCACCACCAGGGTTATGCGCAGCCGTGGGGCGGGCAGAGGGGCCGTCAGGGGACCAGGCTTACCAGGTCAGAACCGTCTCATTACTCTGCTCCTAACTTAATTTAGAGGTCAGTCCCGCATAATTTAATGGCCAGTCCCAAATCAGTTCATTTTTTTTCAGTTCACCTGGGACTTTTTGTTTTGCTTGCCTTTGTTGTCCGTTTTAATCAGCCTCACACAATCATTTCATTGCTTTGATATTTTGTGTCGTTTCACTATTAGTTAAATTGATTTGTTCTTGTTGCCATAATTTGATCTCATATTTAACCTCGTGAGTAAATTGACTTTTACTGTTTCGGTACCGTTTTCAAAAAGGGGACTGAAATTGTACGTTTTCACAGGTAAGCGGAAATTTGAAGGCGGTCACCAGAACCAGGGGGATCATAAGCGGCGCCAGACCAGTACCAACTGGGGTAGCAATCCGATCCCGCAGCAGCCGCTGCGCAGTTCGCGCGGCGCTGCCGGCGGCGGCGGCTATGGCTATGGCGGCGGGTACGGATCCGCCAGCGATTTCTACACGGACTCGTACGGCGCCCAGTGGTAGGCCGGCCGCGGATCAGTGGTGAACGCACGCAGCGCCCAGCCATGCCACGAGATCTCATAGAGACGGAGATGGTGATGGAGAGACGCGCTGGGGAACGCCGGCCGCTCGGAGCCGGTGCCGAGGCGCCGATCGTTGAGAGGGCATCGCACTGCCGTCGTCCTAACCCGGGTATTGCGAGCACCGGCCGATTTGATACTGTTACATTGTTCAACGCAAATGAAAATTCAAATTCACTTTTCAATGCGGTTAGTGGCATTTTCGGGCGACATTGTGTAACTGGTTGGTTTTGGTTTGGGGCATCCTGCGCCCCCTCGTTCTGGTTCGAGTGGCCACGAAAGGACGACCGACCCTCCCTGTGTACCGGGCTCGTGTTACGACTGAGCTGTGAGCTGTGACGTGTTTTGCTGCGTAGTGAGTGAGAGAGCTCGGTAGTGGAGCTGGTGCCTGAAAGGCGCCGCAGCCGCCTCCCGCCAGAGACGCGGCTGCTTGTCTTTTGTACAGGAGTGTGTGCGCCGCGTGCTCAACGCTTCTACTTCTAACTCGATCTACTTTTAAACGTCCTGCGGTCATTACTGTTTTAGTTAGACCATCGAGTCGGAGACTTGTTGTATTTTACTATCTTGCCCCCATTGGTTTCTTTCGTTTCCGCCGACAATAAATATCTTTCCGATATAATTTGGTTTTATTTATCCTTTACAGCTCCAATCAGTCTCTGGGTATCTTTGACCGGTTGTCTGTTGGTGCGGTGCTGTATTTCGGGCCGGGCCGGGCCG
This sequence comes from Amphibalanus amphitrite, assembly GCF_019059575.1. Lineage (NCBI taxonomy): Eukaryota > Metazoa > Arthropoda > Thecostraca > Balanomorpha > Balanidae > Amphibalanus > Amphibalanus amphitrite. The sequence goes on from NW_024882047.1 coordinate 28,777, forward strand.
TCTGCTGCTGACGTAGCGTGCGCGGCACCGGCCGCCTGCCCGGGTGCTCGTGCTGTCTGGCGGCGCGTGGCTGCCAAGGTTCTCCAGAAGACCGTCCTCGGGTCAGTCGGGTCTACAGATCGTCGACGCTCTTGCCGCGGCGCAGTTTGGAGAACTCCTCGAACACGATGTCGTCTCCCTTGGCGGGCCGGTCGATGGCGGCGGCCTTCTGGTTGGCGCGGTGCTGCTGCTGCTCCTCGGAGCCCGGCTGCGGGTGCAGCAGCTTGAACGGCAGGTCGGCCATCAGCTCGCCCCCCAGCGCGCCGCAGTTGAGACGGATCCGCACCGAGTACGAGATGACAACGCCGAGCGCGTCCGCAGAGCCGCGGTCGTTGGCCGTCAGCGTCGATGATGCCAGGTTGACGTCAGCGTCCTGCGTGAAGACGGGTTGGTGGGTCAGATTGGCCAGGGGCGAAGATTGGTGGGATCATATGAACGTCTGGCAAAGTGTCAAACTGGAACTCTTCGGGGCGCAGACGTGAACCAGCCCACGTCCCGTCCATGTCTTTCCTTCTGCCTCGTTTCTTTTAGTGTCAGCAAGTGGCGCTGGGCACTTGACCTGACTATTCAGAAGTGCTGGTAGATTTTACTTAATATCTGAGGCTGCACACAATTTCCTTGGATGGATCATGTGCCGAGGTGAAGATACCGGGCATGGGGAGGGTGCAGTGCCCACTGACCTTGAGTTGTCCGTCCAGGGCCACGCCGCGGTCCTTGCTGTTCTTGGCCAGAGGAGTGAGGTGGAATGTCTTGGAGAGGGAGGCGCCGGGCGTGATGGGGCATCCCTCGCGGGTCTCCATCTCTGCCACCACGCGCGTGAAGTGCTTGTTCACCATGGTCACCTCGCAGTGCTGTACGATCTGCGCCTTGATGTTCTTTACCTGCTTTCGGGACGAGTTGTTTATCTGGATCTTGGCGTTCACCTGCGGTGGGTGGATCACGGTATCAGGACGGATCCGCATGGGTGACGCCTTCGCGGGGCCCTCCCTATGCATTCACTCCGCCATATTCATCATGTTACATTTCAACATTTTGGCACTCGTACCTGATCACTGTGGTAGAACACGTCTTGGTCCAGGTTGACCTCCAAGCTGAGCTTGCCGGAGCTGAGGGTGAAGCCCTTGGTGACGAGGGTGCTGGGCTGCTTGGCCTGACGGTCCACAGGGGCGTACTGGACCTGTGGTCGGCACCGGGGGAGGGGAGGTCAACGCCGACCGAGAGAGGCGACAGGCGCTCAGGCAAGGTCCGGTTCCAGGTCTACGGGTGAAATGAACAGAGCGTGTTAGCTTTTAAGATAAATAGCGTGGGGCGATCTTCCACTCTGAAACCCTGACGGTGGACCCCGATCTAGTTGTTGGGTATCAGTCTCCTAAACCAAACAGTCCGGTTTGTTGAACGCCTCCAGCGCTGTTTTCAGGTCGCCTGTTATCCGGATCGTACATGAGCGTGCATGGCTTACCTTGCGGACGACCATGGCGACTGAAGAGCGCTTGTGCGGCTTCTCCTCGTCATTTTCGGCCACGTAGCACTTCATCTCGTAGGCCACACCCAGCGGCTTGCCCTGCGGGGAAACGCGGAACTGCGTCAGCGGACCCGCAGGATTTAGCCATGAAGCTTCTATTGACAGTGACCGGGGCTTATCGCAAAGTGACTGTTGGAGCTTACTGGGAGAGCTCCAGATTCGTCCGACTATTGCTGAGCTTTCGCTTGAATTTGAACCGTATCGTGGGAGTTCGATAGTGATTATCGAGTGCGTAATCGAACGGGCTGTGCTGCATCGAAATAGGGCACCTTCGGCACGCGTGTCGTTGCCAGCGAACAGCTGGCTCTCTTACCGAGGTTCCCTCGCCGGAAAGCAGGGTGACGGAGCAGGGCGCCTGTTCAGGCAGCTGGAACCGGAACGGAAACGCATTGGGTCCCAGCTTCTTCAGCAGCCGGTCCTGTGGTAGTGGGACATGACGTAGGGTCAGCGACGGTATGGGTAGAACGGCGCACACCAGCTGGAATTGAGCAGCTCAATGTAGGTAATTATCCGGCGATGCTGCTCTCGGCTACATGGATCGCCAGTGTATCCCATGATCCCCTGACCCTTCATACTCGTAGTATTGAGTCGGCTTGTTGGACAGGTAGTTATCGGTATTATCCGTATCCGTATCCGTACCTGGAGCTCGCTGACTTCGCCGTTGTTCGCCTGCGGGAAGATCTGCTCCTTGAAGACGGTGATCTCCTTGGCGAAGTTGAGGCCCATGACCTCATCCTCCTCGCGTCCATATCGGTAGTTGACGACCACCTGATGGCGAGACCAAGTGCGGTCAGCGGAGACAGAATGGTGAGAGGTGTTGGGGTCGCAGTTGGAGAGCGAGAAAAAGTAATTAACCCTCGCCCCGTTGGGGGGGGGGCCATTTTGGCCCCCCCCTGTGGTTTTTCCTAAATAGCAAGAAAACGGCGGCGCGCAGCGCCGCCAAATTTTCAGTACCTTCCCGGGCATCAATTTGACACCTTCACACCAAATTTCAAGTCTTAGGTCACCTTAGGTCAGGAGTTATTGAGGTCAAACTGAGGTCATGTTCGAGCAAAAATGAGCAAAAAACATGCAATCTTGAAACGCTCACCAAATCTACAGTTATCAAGCAATTTCAAAGTTCTTTATATGGTCTAGTAGACAAAAAGCGGCGCTACAAAACTGCTATCTCGGATTTTCAAAAATTTTGGTTTTTGACAAAAAAAAATTCAAAAAATTGATTTTTTTAGAAAAACTTTGAAAAAATCCAAAATGTTTCCGAATTTCGAAAAAAACCGGAATATATGTGATAGTCCCACCGCTCTTCTATATACATACCAAATTGCAGATCGATATCTCGTTTTTTGGCCAAGTTATAGCGAAAAAACTGTTCAAAAATGATGACGTCAAATTTTTGAACTCAATTTTTAGCAATTCTAGACCACGTACGGCAAAACAAAGACCACTATTGAACTCCCCGTGACAAGCTGCATCGATTCGATACCCATTTTATGCAAAAATATTAACTTTGAAATTTGACCTAATTTGACCTGACCTTGACCTGACCTTGACCTGACCTTGACCAAAACGTGATCTAAGCTGGCCCCAAAGGCTGCCTGACCCATATAATCACATTTGTCATGTAAAATGGACCATAAAACATGTATCACACGACACTTTCATATTGTGACCCCCCCGTGACCTGACCTCTGTGACCTGACCTGGTATCAGTGACCTCAAATAGCAAAATATGTGTTTGAAGAACATTTCCCCATCGATGATTTTCAATGAAATGCATTTTACTCGATTTTACAACGCATTTCTTGAAGTGCCTGTAAACGGTGAAAATTGGACCTTTGACCTGACCTGTGACGTCATCGGTTTGACCTAGGTCAACAAAATTGGGTCACAAGGTAGTTCCCCGTTGGGGCTATCCAACGCCGTTTACCGCTTGTCGCTATGTTGCGTGGTTCTCGAGATCTTAGGGGGGGGCCAAAATGGCCCCCCCCCAACCGGGCGCGTTGCTCGGCAGAGCCCAACGGGGCGCGGGTTAAAGGGACTTGTCTTTAGCAGATCATTCAATCCTGTGAGAATCGAGCTACATTAGAAGCTTTATGAACGGCTTTGCCTGTAATTGCGGTACAGATTTCCCTAATGAACCGCTCCGTGTACCTATCTTCAACAAAATGTCGCTGACTTACCGATCCGTAGACCTTTCTGCTCTTGATGTATCCATCTTCGACGACGATGACGCCGTCCACCGGATCGGTATGATCCAGGCGGTCGACGAAATCGCGCCGGCCCAGATAGACCGTTAGTTTACCTGCGGCGTGATCGATCGTGAGTGATAAAAAATATCATGGCAGCAAACTTCGCAACGGGACTCTACCTTGCATAGGCTTAGGAACAGGGGTGGCGCGGGGGGCATGCCCCTCCCCCCCCCACTTTTCAGCCATTTTTTAAAGCAAAATCTTTATTTTTTGATTTAGATACAATAATAAGAGCAGAAATGGTCAGCAAGGTGAAATGAGCACAAAACTGCAAAGAATTTCTTCGTAGGGGCACTGGGGCTCCCATAAAGTGACATTGACGTTTCGCTGCCGGGCTGCCCCACCCACTTTTTGTGAGGCTCTTACGCCCATGCAGTACCTTGCATAGACTCCTGGCCTATGCAATGGATAATGAAACTGCCGATCGACTTGATGCATTGCAATTGAGTGTCGTCACGGAACCAGCGCCTTCATTTGGAGGCTTTTTCGCCAAATAAAGGTTCCTATCAGTGCCTTTAAGGGGAGGAATAACGAATAGGTAAGTTAGCAGCAAAATTATAAGGAGTTTGTTATTTCAAGTGCAAGGTGATTTGTGACGAACTCCAAAAAATTTCATTTTTAGCAGCACGAGCTACGTTCCAGAGAATAGCATCAACTCGCTAAGATTGGACTTTCAGTTTTCACTTGTTCATTTTTTATGCACAGAAAGGCGCGCCAAAAGACATGAGTGGACAAAGCGCAAAAAAAAATATTGTGACGTAGGATTAAAATTTGGAACCTTTTACAGCTCGGTTGCGAGCGCCGAGTCGTCTCCAAAAGTATGCCGAGATTGTAAGGCCCACGCAAGACTTTAGTTTTGATTTCGGCGAATGTCCAAGTTTTTAAGATGACACAAATACGTGGACAGCAGATTTACAGGAAGCACACTTTTACTTCGCAAGACTTTCACGGTGTCTTTGAAATTAAACGTTCCCTGAGCCCCCACTAAAGGCTAGAAGCAAGAAGTTCGTGGCACAACCACGTCGTCTCGACGCTCCAAGGCTCAAGCCCTCGGATGGAGGACGGGCGCTACTCACCATTAGGACTGGTCTTCTTGAAAACCTTGACAGCCACCACCATGGGAAGGTCGGGGAGCGGAGGTGTCTCCTGTATGTGTTCTCACAGCCGCCGAGCTGGTCGGATCACTGGCGAAACCCCTGACCGGCGGTACCGCTATATACCGCGCCGCTAACTGGATTGGCCGCGGTGGCGAAGTCGCAGCAGTGCCGTCCCGACTGCTCGGTCGCCTCTCGCGGAACCGCGGGCCGCCGGCCAGCCGAAGACTTACCGCGACAGTGGGCTGGTGGGAGCTGACGGGTGCGCAGCCACCAAAGGGCAACTGCGAACTTGGCTCAGCCGATCGCCTCAGTTATGCGTATATTGCAAAGCATCAAGTACGTGCAGCAGACTATCCCCCGTGTGGTTCCTAATGTTCACGGCTGTTTAGATCCATGGATTTATCTCGAATCGCATTTCTTATACTACGGCTACTATCGGTGTACGTTTATTAATATATTTTCCGACTTAATAGAGGAAGGCACTGATTGATGAAAAAAAAATCACAATAAAGCCCCATTCAATACAGTAGGCAGCTGATTGTCTTTGATCGCTATTGAACGCGTCGCATGAACGAAGTTCAGCAAAAGGTTTATATAAAACACCGTTCATAAACTGTCACAATCAAAACTTTTTCAGTACAGCCACTGATCTTTTTAAACGATACGTCGGACGAACATTTTCGGTTATCACTTTATTCCGTTTACATATTGGAGGGTCACGCCCCATCCATGTGTAGCTGTGGAGCCGCGCGGGCCGACCGACTCGGCGCGCTCAGCCGGCGGAGCGTAGCAGGGACGTGGCCGTGTTCGTCACGGCTTCTCTGGCCTTCACCAGCGGCTCTGTGACCGTCTTTGTAGCCGTGCCGAGCAGTGAGGCCGGCCCGCCGCTGTCCGTGGTGCCGCCGCTGCCCGACAGCAGCCGCAGCCGGCCGCCCTGCTCGCTGGCTGTAGAGCTGCTGCTGGCCCGCAGCGTGTACGCGTCGCCGCTGGCGAACGGCACGCCGCGCTGCGAGTGCGTGGTGCGCACGTGCTCGCGCGTGGTCAGGTTCATGCGCTCGATGTAGTCCTGGCGGCGGTGCACGTGCAGCCGCAGACCGTACAGGTTACGCAGCAGACCTGTCGGATAGGAAAACGGTTGATACACTTGCAAGCTGGGGGGCTAGCTGGCTGGGTTACGGACGGGTCTTGGTTACGATGATATGGGGTTACTCCTGGGATTAAAATTCATCAAATATGGTGCTGGGGCCTGGGATGTTACTTTATTCATCCAACGAGCCACGAAGGAGCAAAGAATCTCCTTTTTTAGTAGTGACGCGCAATTAAAAAAGCAAAAAGCTATGGATTCCATGGTGTCTCAGATATTCTGAAGACTTCCGAGTAGGTACCGATTAGGTATTGTGAGCTGATGCGAAGCTCAGCCTCTACAACATCTATTCCACCCTCGTGGATCAGAGTCGCGTGGTGATCGGCCTATCCAACTTTCGCATGGGGCGCCGGGTTTGTGGGCCATCCTACCTTTGACGAAGCGCGACTTCCACCTGTCGCGGGTGACGCCCTCCTTGCCGTGCCAGCGGAGCACCGTTTTGGCCGCCGCTGTGTCGGTGCTGTTCAGATGGGTCCCTGTGGAGGACGGGCGGAGAAGGGTGTCAGGCGCCCGTCCCGAGGAGAGCCACGTCGGGCGCACGGCTGGACACTACAGATACAGTTACGCATCCAGACACTTAGCCGGCCATACTGGGCACATAACTAGCGTAAATGGTTCATTGCAACTGGTTGACGAATGTCAACAGTTGTAAACCTGCACATTGCACAATGCTCAGCGCATTATGTTGAGCTAAACATCCCTTAGGGCCAATTTGCTGATGCATTTCCTTACGTAACATATTTTAGCGGCCCGAATAAAATTGATAAGCTACTGAGCTAATCAGAGGGCCGCCAGACGAAAATTAAATTACTCGCAATAAGGCACACGCATTTACCTCGAATGCTGCTGGAGTTGATATTGGCCTCCATCAGTTCACTGTTCTTAAACTGCACAACCTTGTTTCCTTGATTTTGTGCCTTTTGTAAGAACTGTTGGATGCTCGTATCTGTGAAGAATAAAATACATTTGAATGGTAGAATTAGGTGTGGGTGCTGTCGTTATGAAAGACTAATAGCTTGTTTTTATAGCCATCGGAAACTAAGCTCAGCAGCACAAGACTGCAGTAATTCGCCATTACCCATAAAATGCTCAAAGCTCGACCTCCATATCTAGAATCGATTTAAGTCTCATTTTATGCACTACAAAGTACAAATACAGTCAGTGGCGCAGCCAGGATTTCGTTTCGGGGGGGTCATCGCTTCCAAAGCGGGCCCCCTAGTGTGCGGGCCCCCACCCATTTTTCAGAATCTCTCCATATTTCATACGCATTCTGCTGGGCGGGCCCCCTTTACCTGCACGATAACCCTGAGCGAGTTTGAATCAGAAAATTTGCATAGAACAGTAGCTCGGTAATCACCCGGTCTTCACTTTTTACGCAAATTGACCACGACAGAAATATGTTACTATGACGTATGACTTCATATCTTTCGAGTCCGATATGAGCCCCAATTCCGCAATATGCATAGCATATTATATGCAATCGGAACTGTTGCCTGCTTCTGTCGCACAAGATTTAAAAGTAGTCCCATGTGCCTGTCCTAAGTCATCTATTGGCTGCTGTAGTAGATTGTGCTTTTATTCTTCTTCATTACGTGAATTCGCTCGTAAGAAGTTTTAACCCTCGCCGGCACAGGGGGGAGGGGTTGATGCAACCCCCTAAGGTTTTTTTCGCGAAGAACTCGCGTAAAAAAGCGGCTGATCGCGACGTAATTTCCATAGTGCGCTGAAATTCGCGCAACTTATAGAACAAGGATGGGTAACGTGCCTGTGAAGAGTCACAGCTCGATCGGGCCGGTGGTGAGCACATGGCGCGTGCTCAAAAAGTGCAAATTCGCGTCATAGACTTTACATGCATAAATCGGCTTGCAAAAATGGGCGACAATGGCTCAACTTGCCCGACACGGGTCCGGTCCCCGTGCAGTATCTCGGTCACCGTGGGTCCGATCGGCACGAGGAACACAGTATCGTGCATGAGAATCGAACGGGCTATCGAATGGTGTGCGGTGCAGGGATGGCACGCGCCACGTGCACCCGTGAGGGCACTTATGCTTGAAAAATTGACGTTTTGGACGGATTTTGGACTTAATGCTATTTTTGGGTGACTGTTAGACGGAGCGGGTTCAAACAACGCTTGTTGGCAAGAGAAATGTACCTACCGCCTCTCATGGGAAAATTGTGAAAAGCTAATTGATCAAAAACAAGGTGGAACAAATTGCTGGAGAAAATAGCATTTGCTTATGACTTACTTAATTACAGGGGTTTTGCTACATAACCTGGTATGTTTGACAATTGAAATGGGCATAGATTGGAAGAGCATTCAATTGTGACCAAGGTCCAATCATCGCTTTTGCATGACGAGCAACAATATTCTTAAGAATATAAATGTTTCAAACCTCTACATAGTAATTTATCGATGGCTTTCACTCTTCAATAACCTACGCCAACCTATGTCATGAAATACACTTGGCATGTTCTATAGTAGAACGCATGGTTATTATCAGACACGAGCACCTCGATGCGATGGATATTTTTTCCCAAAACCAAAATGCTTAGCCGTCAAAAGGCAATCGACCGTAATGGATACATAACCCACAGACACAAGACCAACCAAACGCCCACCGATCGAAAATACCCCTTATTCGCGTTGCGAAGCAAGCGGGTCACCCTAGCGGGCCCCATTCACCCGGGGGCTCGGGCCCTATCCACATGGGGGACCAAGCCCTATCCATACGGGGGCCCGGGCCACGTTCACCTGGGCTCCGGGCCTCGTCCACCCGGGGCTCCGGGGCCCGCCCACCAGGGGGCCCGGGCCCCATCCAGCCGGGGGCCCGGTCCCCGTCCACCCGGGGCCTGGGGTCGGTACTCCCGGGGGCCCGGACCCATCCATCGGGGGGCCCTGGCCCCATCTACCCGGGGGGCCGTGCCCCATCCACCTAAGGGGCCCGGGCCCGTTCTCCCGGGGCCCGGGCCCCATCCACCCGGGGGCCTGTGCCCTATCCACCCAGGGGCCCGTGTCCTATCCACCCAGCGGGCCCAGGCCCGTTCTCCCGGGGCCCGGGCCCCATCCAACCGGGGGTCCGGCCCCGTCCACCCGGGGCTCAGGGCCGTTCTCCCGGGGGCCCGGGCCCCATCCAGCCGGGGGCCCGGGCCCCCTCCACCCAGGGGGCCCGGGCCCGTTCTCCCGGAGCCTCGGGCCCCATCCACCCGAGGGGCCTGGACCCGTTCTCGCGGGACCCGGGGGTCCGGGCCCCGTCCACCCGGGGCCCGTTCTCCCGGTGGCTCGGATCCATCCACCGGGGCCCCATCCGCCGGGGGGCCCGGGCCCTATCCACCCGGGGGCCCGGACCCATCTACAGGGGGCCCGGGTCCCATCCACCCAGGGGGCCGGGCCCGTTCTCCTGGGGGCCCGGGCCCTGTCCACCTGGGGCCCCAGGCCGACCCCTCACCCGAGGTGTCGCAGTGGGCATTTCTCGAAGCGGGCTCGTCCGATTAGATTAGGACCTCTCTCTCTCCTCTCTCTCTCTCTCTCTCTCTCTCTCTCTCTCTCTCTCTCTCTCTCTCTCTCTCTCTCTCTCTCTCTCTCTCTCTCTCTCTCTCACTCTCTCTCTCGAGCGGGCCCCTGACAGATATTTCGGGGGGGTCAGCTGACCCTCTGACCCCCCCCCCTGGCTGCGCCACTGAATACAGTGCTGACTGCTGAGTACCTACATTCATGAAGGCTGTAAAAAAAAAAATCATATGAAATAAAATCCAGCTCTAGCTCAACTTGAGAAGAGAGGCAGTAACCGGAGGCAATAGACAGACGGAGCGGGAAGCGTCACTCACGCTGTCGGCCGCGGCAGAAGCGGCCCAGGTGCTGTGTGTGCTGCATGCCGTCGTAGACGCTCCGTCCCCCGTCGGGACACTCGCCGTTCGTCGTGATGACGCCCATGTCGTTACCGAACTGGCCGCCCTCAGACGAGCAGAAACAGTTGCCGCCGCTGGAGAGAAAGTGAGAGGATTAAAACCGTCTTCGTGGCCAGCTTCTGGCTACCGCTGATATAGGGGACTGCACTGGCATGGCATAACTGTCGGTCAAATCGTTTCCAAAATGTACCGGGATGTGAACCGATAAACGGGTCAAGTTAGATATATCAAATGGATAGGAATCGGTGGACGGGTAGTGTCTTTCGGAGCAGTTTTGCATCGCGTTTTCCCATTCCCCGTCGTCCCCACTTACTCATATATTGCGTAGAAGAGTTTTTTGTCCATGAGACAGGAGCATAGGCAGGTGAAGGGCGATCCGCGAGCGGCCGAGTCTCGCGTCCACCCGGTCCAGTTGGCCGGCCCGTCATAGCACTGGCCCTCCACGTGAATCTCCACTGGGGCACGACACGCGGGGCGTTACAGTGTTGACGACTGGACGGGGGCGTCGTGGTGTAAACCCCGCGAAAACCCAGAAGTAATATTTATGGACGTTCGTGTACCGCGGGATCGCTTCGTTGTGTTTGGTTGGCAGGCTCAGTCTCGGCTCGGCGGAGCTGGCGACTGCCGCCTGAAGGTTAGGCTGTGCCGCCGCGCACTCGGGCGCGGCGGCACAGTATCCAGCCGAGTCGCAGGCCGGCGGACGGACGGAATGCGTCCTACGCCGGTCCTAAGCACGGATAGTGACAATTCGAACACAAAATCACCGAACTTGAAGCAAGTATAAATATGACACAACGAACATAATAATGGGAACCAAATAAATCAATACCATACAAAAGCAAAGCATCTAAGGAGATGCTGCATCGAAAATTGCATATGACTTACATATGACGGATCTTCCCTCGTTTCGCTCGGTGGCCTTGTTTATCTTATTGTTCTGTCGATTCATGCGCACATCCATTGACATCGAGTCTCCGAATGTTTGGTTCACTGGAAGAGGTGGCGCCAGTTGATTGATCAAGTGGCACAAAAGCAATGCTAATAGCGAAAACAGCAGCGCTCTTGAAGGTTAAAATGTTTTGCTAAGCAACATCATTTAATAATCCGAATTTATCAGCAGGTGACGTGACTGGTCTGCGAGTCGCTGTCTCACCTAGCAGATCCTTCTTCAGCATGTCCGACGTGACTCGCGTGGAGCGAATGGCGTTCTCGTCTACATCGTTGGTGAAGCTGGACGCGGTCTGCGTGGTCCGGTGGCCCTTCACTGAAACAGGCAGCACACACAGCCCACTCGGTATTTACGGGTCCCGAGAGTGATAGATGGATACGAGGGAATCGATACGTTGGAACCGATGATGGAACGTTGTACTGTCAATTACGTGTCATCCATTCTGAAAGGCTGGTCTGTAACAAGCGAGCTGTCAATGCAAGCCTGTGAATTTATTTCCACCTCAATAAAAACAACCAGGAATACGTGTGACCGAAATAAAAAGCACAGTCGGCGTCTGCACGTTACCGTATTGTTTCTTGTAGCCGTCGACAGTGAGCTGATCTCGCAGCTCCTCGTCCATAGTCAGGTTGCTGTCCTTCACAGAGTTGACAGAGATCTCGTTCCGTCCAGCTGCCGCGAGAGCATTAGTCACTAGTCAGCATGTTTATTGAATGGCGTAACCGGTATGTAATACAAAACAGACGATTCATGGTAAGACTGGTAAAAGGTCTGCATAAAAAGTGATGTTGAAAAGACAATCCGACTATTATAGTTAAACGTCAGTTGCGTTACGATAGTGAAGACAGGTGCTAAGTGCAAACGTTACGTGTCTACATTACCTACCTTTGATGTTGTGTTGCTCGCTGGTCTTCAGATCCTGTTCGCTACGTTCTTTCTGTACTAGTTTTTGAGAGGTGAGGTCTGCAGTTCCTATCTGTCCACCTTGGACCGAACCTGAAACGAAGCGAACACAGCTTTATATGGGTAATGATGTAAATAATAAACCAATTAGTACAAATCAAATATATTCAAAAGCACACAAACTATGTGTGTTTTTACTAAATGTGTGTTTTCGAATATATTTGATTTGTACTAACAGCTTTATATGTTGACGATTTGTGGGAGGCACGTTGCAAACATATCCTTTTTCCAATTTTTCGCCAACATGAGGCATTTAGGTACAATAAAAATGACTGATGGGTACACATGACCGAAGAGTGACGGGACAGGTTTCGGTAAGTTTTCTTTCTGCTAGCTTTCTATGTTCTAGAGAAATTAGAAGAGGAGTTAGACGGCGGAGTGCGTGACGTTCGAATCCCTCCGCACTGACCGTCTCTGGTGAGGTTGCTGGAGTTCTGGGTGATGACGGTGACGTCCTGCACGTCTGTGACGGAGAAGTTGCGCCCGTCCACCACCGATGAGAAGTCGGGGCCGTTGGTACGCGCCTGGTCGGCCGACTGCGTCTGCACAAAGAAGCCGCCGCGGATCGTCCGAGAGCGGGTCTGGTTCGTGTTCTTGACGGTCACTGCGGCAGAGACAGAGGTCAGAAAACGACTTGGAATCCAGTGAAGAGGGAGGGAAACACGCATCAGCTCGGCCAGTCTGTAATCAGCGCTTACTCTGACATTCTCTGCGGGCACGTTTAGGCTACATTGGGACGCTCGTGGTTTAAGGTAGTGAACACAACTACAACTCACGTTTGATCCACGGCTGGACGCTGACGTTCAGATCTTGGTCCGTCTTGGTGAGGTTCGCCTTCACGATCCATTCAAACTTCGGTGGAACGTAACCTGCAGGAATGGTTTTTCTGCTTTATTGAATATTGGACGATGCGCAATTACGTCCGCTGTTGTCCGAAATCACAAGTCCAGGAATCCATAGAAGTGGCAACGGCGTAGTACTTTTTTGAAGCACTTTCACTCACAGTGCGTGAATGGAAAATAAGTATGTGCATTTCATGATGGGTACCGCACCATCCTTTTAAATAATTTATCAAACAATGTGTGGTGGATATTAGAAAACATAAGGCTTGAATCCTGAATTATGAAAGTAAACATCTAAGTTTACCAGAAACTTATCAATAGAAATTGCCAATTGGCTCGTAAAACAATACGGCGCCATACCTTTGGAGGCTTGCTTTCTGTGGACGAGTAAGAAAACGCGAGCGTTTTTCACCAGCGGATTGCAGAGCTTATCTGTCTTGACATTTGGCGATCCGAAGCCGCACTCGCAACCATTCCTGGTGATCATCGAACAAAGGACGATTGGTCATTACTTTTCATGGCAGTTTATTTCTGGAATAAGTTGAATAAGGTAATGCCTCATCAACTATTTAACACCCGTATTCTTATAATCTTATCTTACATGGCCTTGCTTATAATAAGCATGCATAATTTGACAGCCACGTGTCTTGACCCCTGCGAACCGTGTGACTCACACTCCGAGTATGATGAGGCTGACGCCTCTCTGGTCGTTACACGTGTTGACGCACTGCTCTAGGACGTTCGCTCCCGGCTGCACCTCCCACTGAACGCCGCTTGGCCGCTGTCCCACCCAGCAGACCCGCTGGTGTTCCGCTGCGGAGAGTGGACAGGGGAGGTCATTGCCGGGCCGCTGTCCCACCCAGCAGACGCGCTGGTGTTCCGCTGCGGAGAGTGGACAGGGGAGGTCATTGCCGGGCCGCTGTCCCACCCAGCAGACGCGCTGGTGTTCCGCTGCGGAGAGTGGACAGGGGAGGTCATTGCCGGGCCGCTGTCCCACCCAGCAGACGCGCTGGTGTTCCGCTGTCGAGGCCGGATACAGCGGGAGGTCACCACTGTTTTCACTTCACCATTCTTACCAAATACGAAGGCATAACTTCATAATTCCATATGCATTACAAAGCAGTAAAAAACGATAAAGCTTTGTCAATCCGCGGCTTGTCAGGCTCCGCTAGACAACCACGTCAGACCTACAGTTAGAGTCCCGACGTTCATCCGTCATCAGCCACCTTTATATCCACACGCGTCCGTCCAATTCGGCCACACTAACTCACGTTGGGCGGTGACGGTGGCGACGTTCCTGGTCCAGACGTCAACCGACAGCAGTGAGTAGGCCTTCGAGTCGTCACCAGCGTCCTGACAGCGGGCCATCGGCAGCCGCCGCAGCTGGCCGTCCTGACTGCTCCCGCACAGACAGCCCAGTCTGGCGGTATAGCGCGTCATACGGGCTGTCACACTCATCGCCCAGTATTGGGGTTTCAGGGTCTGCTGAGGTCATTTTGCGTCTCAACGACCGTCACACTCCCAATCGGCATGCCGTCGTCAGACCATTATAAACTTACGTAGCTTAAAAACATTCAATGGCGGATGGACATTGGATAAGCTCGATCACAGCTAACAGAGCCCATCTCGAAGCGAAATATGGTCGACGCTCACCTTCCAAAAGCTGCATACTCTTTTTTGTCGTCCTTGCAAAGCTTCATACACTGGTCGAAGAAAACCATCCTGGAATAGATCTTCCAATGTTTGGGCTCACTGGTGCAGTGCCAGCCCTCAGGAACTGATGGAGAGACGGGTTAGATACCATAAATGGCACCAAGCAGAGTGCAGTGCCTAAGTGTCAAACCTCGAAAGTGGCTGACAGACACGGGCTTAGTACCGAGTAGATACCAAAATGCAACCACATCCTCAGAGCACTGCCACTCGTTTATGTTGACCCAGGTCGTCTATAGAAATTACTCTACTTCACTTACAAAGGTAATTTAAAAGAATGTCGGCGATCCGTGCGATGAGGCACACCGACAGGCCCAGACAGCACACAGCAGCAATGCTGGGTTCATTGTAGCTAGCTGGTGCTCACCGTTGACGAAGCCGCGTTTGTCGAGCATCAGGTATCCTTGCGAGGGGTTGTGTGGAGCGTTGGCGCTTTTGACCACCCACTCGTTGACGTGCACGTTGGTGACGCCCTCTCGCAGGCTACCACAGAAGCAGCCCTCCCTGCGGAGTGGAGAGAGAGAGAGAGAGAGAGAGAGAGAGAGAGAGAGAGAGAGAGAGAGAGAGAGAGAGAGAGAGAGAGAGAGAGAGAGAGAGAGAGAGAGAGAGAGAGAGATATCACTTTTATCGAAAGACTTACACGCCATCTTTCATCAAGGCTTTGGCTTTCTTTTCCAGTGACATCGCAACTCCCCGGATTTTATCAGTGCTGCGGTGCCCATGGTGCTGCGGATCTCACCGAGTATACTGTCCTCTGTAAACCACTCAATATTTGATACATAGCCCCGCCCCTCCGCCACTCACGGTCCGACGGCGACGAAGCGCCGGTCACAGTTGAGCACACACTGCTCCAGCTGGGTGATGCCGAGCAGCGAGGTCCAGAAGACGCCCGGCGACCGGCTCGACACCCACCAGAACACGTAGTCTGGCGGCGGAGACAAGGGTCGCACGGAGGTCACAGGGGTCACACAGAGCTCACACAGGTCACACGGAGGGTGTATAGGTTAAACAAAGGCTACATGAGGGTCACACAGGTGACACGACGGTCATACGGGTCAAATGGAGGTCACAAAGGTCACACAGAGATCAAACGACAGTCACACAGGATACATGGACATCAACCACGTCACACAGAGGTCACAGAGATCACATGGAGGTCGTTTAAGGACCAAGGTAACAAAAGTCATACAGAGGTCGCACAGGTCATGCGCAGGTCACAGGTCATACAGGGGTAACACAGGTCATAGAGAGGTAACCAATTCGCACAGAGGGCATGTGGGTTATACAGACGTGACACAAGTGACCCGGAGTCCACTCACTACCATCCCTGACACATATGAAGGCGGCACTGACCGTACACGGTGTTTTCGACCATGACGATCTGCCGCTCGACGGCCTGGATGCTGAGCACAGAATAGGCGCGCGTGGTGGTAACGTTCATCTGGCACTGGGTGCGCGAGAAACGCTCCAGGTTGGCCGTGCTGTTGCCGCAGTAGAAACCGTCCCTGGTGACAGGAAAGAGGTGCGATTTGGTGAGCGAACGGTACGTGGTGTTCGTCGCATGGCGCTCGCTTAGAGGTAGCTGAGTATGTACAGAGCACACAGCTGGACATGTAAATATGTTGCCGCAAAATTCTTCCATCCTTGCTTGTAAATAATGAACGAAATTATGAGTCATTTGCATTTCATTTCATTTTTACCTTGATCACCGTCGGTGTAATGTTAGCAGTTTTAGCAACAGGTTATCCCGTTTCCTCATCATCTCGTGTATGTGTTCAGTACTCACTTTCCCGGCGTGAGGAACTTGAAGCGCCGCTCGCGGCAGGCGATGAGTGCCTCCTGTAGACTCTCGGCGGCCGTGACGCGCACAAAGTGGGCCGGCGCGGCCGTGCACTCCCAGTCGGCCAGGCCGGCCGGCTGCAGCTGCACCGTGAAGCCGGGGTCCAGCGCGGCCTGGCGACGGCGCAGGTAGGCCAGGTCCTCCTGCGGGATGGTCACCGTCTGCCGGCCGGCCATACCGCACCGGCAGCCGCGACTGCGGGCAGGGGTGCAGGGTGCAGGTCACAGGTCACAGCAGTAGGATACAGGTCAGAGGTTACAGACACAGTACTCGTATGGTGTAGTTTATTACGCATAGTATAGGGTGCAGGTCATAAGTCAAAGAGCGACACAGGGTGCAGGTCGTATCAGGGCACAGGATACAAGACACAGTATGGTAGATACGGACCTTTTTTTACATCATTTCCATCTAAATTGTTGGCTGCAGGTGCGAGGGTGGTTTGCTTACTAGTCGACCCTGGCGAAGTCCTGGCCGAACTTGTAGCAGAGCTCGCCGCAGCCTCTGATGTCCAGTGGCTTGTAGGCGATGTTGGACACGGTGCCCCAGATGACGTCGGACGGGGAGCGGGCTGACACCCAGAACTGCATGTCTGCCCACAGAACAGGGCGACCGCGCACCTCTCATACCGCGTATAACGATTGTTATACATTGGTTTTGCATATTAGGTAACATACTTACTTAACCCTATTAGTGGCAGGCTCCTGGCTACCCCTATTAGTGGCAGGGGGGCTGTTTACGACCCCCCTTGATATCTCGAGATCTAACGGGCCGATTTTCAAAATTCAAACGGCATTCGATTTCGCTCAACGAGATCTACATTTCTAAAAAAAAAATGTCAATAGGGGGGTAGAGGGGGGTAAAAACGGGCAAATTGCAGATACATTTTAGACTGTTTATCACGGCCAGGTTTCTGGACCAATCTTAACGCAACTTTTGCCGATCGATAGAGAATGAACCAGGAATTCACATGGATCCTAAAAATATGCATTTTCAAAAATCATAGGCGGATACAGATCATTGAGATTGGGGGTACACAAAAAGTAAAGTAAATAAGGTTTTTGTTGGTACTGTTTCTAAAAAGGGTGGCAATGGTCTTGTTATGTTACAATTTTCTTATGAGAGAACGACTAAAATTGTATTGGTCATGCATAGGCGGTGTCAGGGCACCTATGTTGGGAGGTAAAAAATAACCCCCCTTTTTGGACGCCTGGATCCGCCTATTATAGCAAAAACGTGTCAAAAGAGGATGCACAATAACTTTGTATATGTTATCACATGATACCTTTCATTCACTGTTCGTAAAACTGGTGCCGCATCGTGATCTTCGCCCAAATGACTCGCCTCACGAATAGGACCCCCAATTCCCAGTGCTCTGGAGCCGCCCCTGGTAAAGTTATGAACTTGAAATTTTCAGGGAATGTGCCCAATTTAGTTTTAGGAAAAGTCAGAAAATTTCAGCATCGTAGCTTCAGCGGTTTCGGAGATATTCCCGAAAAACCTGACTGAGGGGTGGATAAAAACAACCCCCCCCCCCCCCCGCCACTAATAGGGTTAACCAGCGAAGGGGAACCTGTCATAAAGATACCTACTGCCCATCATCTATCATTCGCCGATCTAGCCACGCAAAACGGTAAATGAAGGCGCCGCCGATCTCCTATTTGGGACGGGGCGCCGCCGATGCGCCGCTGGCGCCCCGTCCTCGCTCGCCCCAGTAACCCATTCTCACCTGGCTGGAGGCGCGCCAGGTCCTTCTGGAAGAAGGTGACGTCGATGATGTGGTAGGCGGCGTCGGTGCACGAGCCGATGGTGAGCGGCGCCACGCTGCTCCAGAACTGACAACCGCCGGTGCCGACGAGGAGATAGCGCACGCCGCGCCGCAGCGCCTCCAGCCAGCACTGGTCGACCGTGGCGTACCGCGCCTCCCACGGCCGCCGTGTGGGGGTCACGGAGCAGAAACAGCCACCTGCCGGGACCGCTACAGGGATAGATATCGCCGCAGAACGCCATGGTACCGCAATGCTCCACGGTAACATTGTATGGACTAGCTCATGTACTTGCCGCTGTTACCGAACAAGTCTCAATAAGTGATATAAGGTTGATCCATTTTAAAATTCTGGCCGTTTTCGAATGACATGGCCAAGACGTAAAAAAGGCTCTGTGATTTCGTCCTGGTTAGCTTATAAATTACAAATTGCATTTTTGTAACTTGTTACAAATTTGTTACAATTTACAATTGACATCCTTTCACCGCTTACAAAAAAACTCACGTTTTCTATCTTTCATGGCCCGCTGCACGTTGCTCTCGATGTGTTGTTCGGATGGCTGGAGCTTCCTTATGTTGTTCCGGGCCTGCAGGAGCAAGTTGCCAGTCCCGCTGCTTACCGCGTCCGCAACAGCTCCTGTCAGTACAGGAGGACTCCGCTCGTCATGCTTCACACGGGAGATTACTATCATTACGGTCAGTCTCATATCATTTGGAAGCCTTTCCTCTAGGGATTGAACTGTATGATATTTTCAGCCTAGGAAGACGAATCATTGGTCGGACACTTGACCGTTGCTAGGATGAGCTCAAGGATCTCCTGTAAGATAAGACGTGCACACAGTACTGGTGATGCAAATTATTTCATAAGAGACGCTTTCGTTGACCGTCACGTACCCTGTCCTTTGGCAGCGAGCGTCGCCACGCCTTTCTGGATGGCGCCGGCCGCGCTCCGTCCGGTCAGCCCTGTCGGTATGATCATGCGAGGTTTGTTATTTAATTATTTATGTTTTGTTTATTTATTTATTTATTTATTTATTTATTTATTTATTTATTTATTTATTTATTTTTCCTAACATCCACGGGCATGGGCACCCAATACCCATTGATGGACGTAGTCCAATATACATACCTACATATCACAAAAATTATACGAACAATTTGCGTGTAACATACAAGCTAATAACATTTTGTGTTTCTGTTGCTCGCATTGTCGCGTATTTCTACTTTTCGGCTATGTGGTCCGCACCAAAAATTTATCTGCTAAGAAACCGCCAAATAGGAGTAAAAGGATACGTCTATATAAGTAAAAGTATATGCCGGCTTATACGCATGAGAAACTGCATCAAGCGCTAACGAGTACAAGATTGACCATACCAACTATAAGGTAAACTACTTGTGCTGATCAGCAAAAAGTGAAAAAATGTGACCTGTCATGTCAATCCTGCATGTCCGCGATAACAACTGTTCTTACGAAAGAATGCGAAGAGACAGACATAAATCAACCATCAACGGACGCAAAATAGTAAACGGCAGCTTTATACAGGAACTGACCTCGCGCATACAGGCTCGCACGCTCGGTGGCGTCAGCAAGCATGACTGTCAGTGCCTATATACGTATATGGGGCAATTTATCTGTCAACTAGCTGTCAATAATTCACGACTTTGACCTGTCAACGGCACATACGAGTATCTACCCTGTCATCACTACCACGTCGTCTGCACACGGCAAGCCTAAATCTGTCAACTATACAACTCTAGCCTGTCATCTGCACATTGCAAAACCTCAATCTGCCGCCCGCACACTGCACAGGTCATACCCTTACCCTCCGCAGCCGAGAGCTCTGACCTGGCGACTTTGCCGGTGTGCAGTACTGCAATTTGGCGTCGAACGCCAGCCCTTTGGCACACTTCTTCACGACGTACCGGCCGCCGGTACAGTGGTAGTAGCGTGTCGGGTTCTTGTGCGGAAACATTCCGTTACGGGTGCGACACGGACCTGCGAAGTCAGACGTCGAAAAGGGAAAATACATAGAGGCCGGTCAAGATAACAATTCATTATGTATATCATATATGTAGTGTGTACGTTTTAATTTACTTGTTAATGCGTATTGAACTTACGAGTAGCGGTAAACGTGTGGATTTAAACGATTAAAACGATGCTGCTCTAGTTTTGCAATTGCTCGCCGATGAAAGTGTCTGATTTTGTGCACGCAAGTAGGTAAGAAGGCGCTTATCTGTGCGCTGTCTTCTGAGACTCGTAAAAACTGTCTTCTCTGGGAGACTAATTAACTACATGCGCATTGCATTACCTTTCTTCGCTTTGGCAACTGAAACGCCTCCGGCGTCTCTTGCCAGAGATGCACCTGAAATTGAAACAATGAGGGCGTTAAGACACGATTATTATCGCTACAAATGCATAACATCACATTGAGCTCATCATGTGTATACCTAAACGGGAGTATAAAATATACAATTAACGATATACGCTCTGACCTGAGGTGCCATTGATGCACCAGATACCTCCTATGGTTTTAATTGATTAGCAGATCTTGATTAGTCAAATCCACTCGCTACCCCAGTATCTAACGACTCCTATTTCCGAGACAGCTCACCTGACACACTTCCGCCGAGATCTTGGGCCATATTACTGTACAACATCCTCGTGGTGGCCTTCGACTGGCCGCCGGCTGCGGTCGCCCCCGGCGGCAGGAATATCTGCCGTTCGGCCGGCTCCTCCTCAGCATCGGAGTTGACGATCCGACCGCTGCTCGACACGGCCTCGCGCTCGCTCTTGGGGATCATGGCGGCCCGGATGCGTTTCTCGTCGGGTCGCACGGGCCCGTCGTCGTCGGCGGTGGCGCGCTCACACTCGGCACCCACCTTGTCCACTCCGCCTGTTAGGGGGGGGGGGGGCAGGGGAGCCCAATCAGTTTCAGGTAGTCTTAGGAGACGGCCGCTCAAAGCTCAAGCATCATTCATATCTATTGAACTGCAGGCTAGACAGTGGACGTCTTATTTCACTGCATATACTTTTCTGCATGTGACGATCGCTACTAAAATGGATGTGATCGCACATGCAGCTCTGATCGAGGATCAATAATCACACCTCCGCCAACTCTCGGGTCGGGGCTGCTCTGCTCAGTGCTGATCACACCTACAGCCCAAGGGTCCGGGGGGGGGGGGGTAAGGATCGGCGCCCCCCGCAGGGGGCTGACCGTGGTCGGAGCTGCTGCTTAGCCGGGGTCATCTGGCTCCGGCTGTGCGGCGGCTGTGACTTCGGCCAGTAAGGGGAGTAGCGCCCCCTCGGCCCCAGCTTGGCGCGCGTTTGACCTGGACTTGCCTTGCTTACTGGATGGATTGTCTGCAGGATTGGCCCCGCAGGGGGTTGGCAGTGGCCTGGGTCGCTGTTGGACTGGGCTCCTTGGGCCCTCGCCCCGCGGCGGTCCTGGCCTCGGCCAGCAAGGGGAGTAGCGCCCCCTCGGCCCCAGCTTGACCCATGCTTGCTTACGATTTGCTTTTGATCACTGAATGGACAGATGGTACGGCCCGACTTTTCTTGGTTTCCGTGGTTTTGTTTCTCTTGAGCGGTCTTTGTTTGCTTTTGCTTTGCTTCTCACCGGATGTCCGCGTTTCGTTCGATCACAGCTTTCTGATTCCTTTCCCCTTTTTTTCGTTGTTTTTTGCACCCGCAGGAACACAGCCGAGTTGGGCTAGTGTAAGGGGAGTGGCGTCCCCTCGGGTACCAGCCGGTTTTACTAGGCTAGGCGAGCCGACCCGTACCCCAGGACAACGGGATCCTGGAGGTTGAGCCCCCCACCGTGCGGAGCCAGTCGCGGTGGCTGGGCAACACGCCTCTTTGGCCCTGAGTTCTGTAAGGGCGGGACACTCAGTGGGGCGCCGCACTTGAGGAGCCATTCCCAGTCGTGATGCCGCCGGGGGTGGTGTCGGAGAGGTGTCGCCGGCGGGGTTCGGGCACCTGTGCTCGTCCTCCGTCGGTGGGACTGATCTGTCGCTGCCCCTGGCGGTGACTCGGCTAGGCGTCAAGGGAGGAGGCGGTATCCGACCGTGGGGGGTGGTGAGTCTCTCTCTCCCCCTCGGAAGGTGCCGCCAAGTCCCGTACAGTCAGCTCGGCCGTCCCAGGCCTTGTAGCGGCGCCGTTGCGGAGCGTCGGCGGCCGAGCTGGCGGAGACCAACAGACTCGCATGGATACATTGACCAACCCCTCCTCCCCCTCTCTCACCAATCCCTCGGCTTCGGCCGATTCTCGCCCGCCGGCCTCGGCCGACGGGCGAACGTTGCACGTTCCAAGACAGAAAAATCCCAGAATCCTCATCTTCCGGAGCGCAGACAGGGAGCTGAGCTCCTTGTCGCCCTTCCAGCGAAAGGACGGTTGTGACCGGTTTGGCAGCATCGTCCGCTGCGACCGCATGCGGGACGGAGCACTTGAGGTGGAGTTCCGGAAGGGCGAAGAGGCGACGAATGCCTTAACTGCCACTCGATTCGTGTACTCGGAAGGACGTGCCTCCGGTCGGAAGCTCGTTTCTTTGCCGCTGACGGTGGAACCACACCGCTCCAAGAACTCCTCTCGAGGAGTTATAAACTGCTTCGACTTGAGGAACGTGAGTGACGAGGACATCGCGGACGGGCTCTCGGAGTACGGCGTGACAGCCGCCCGCCGCATCCTCACGCGAAGAGGCACGGTCCCGACAAATAACATCATTCTTACATTTGACACCACCGACATGCCGAACGAGGTCCGTGTGGGGTACATCAAGGTCCGCGTGCGCCCATACGTCCCGGCACCCATGCGCTGCTATCGGTGCCAGAGGTTCGGCCACACGAAGGACAACTGCCGGGGTAGACCCACATGCTCCAAGTGCGCTTCTCAGGACCACACTGACGATACGTGCGACTCGGAGACCCCTCGATGCGTCAACTGCGGAGAGGGGCAGAAACCGCACTCCGCGTATGACAGGTCCTGCCCTACATACGTCAAGGAGAAGGAGATTAACACCATCAAGGCTACCAGGAATCTGTCATTCAAAGAGGCCCGGGAGGTATATAACCAAAATCACCCGAAGACCTCGTATGCCCAGAAGGTGAAAGTGACAAACTCTACCGATGCCTCCCAGATGAGCGTGGCACAGCTCGTGCAGCTTCTCAAAAGATTTGGCCTCACTGTCGTAGCCACTGGTGACTCCGCGGACTCTTCGGCGCCTGGTGCGCCGCCGAGTGACACAGAGCAGACTGCTCAAGAGTCAGTGTGGGGTCCACCCAGTCCCGCTCCAGCTGCGAGCGGTGAAGGAGACGATTGGACCGTCGTCCAGCGCCGACAGGGTGGTCGGCGCCCCCCGGCGCAGGGTAAGGCGCCATCCACCCCGCCCCGCCCCCGACCGCCCACGGCGGTGCAGGAGGCTCTGCGGCGGGGAGAGGAGGAGAGGAGGGCACGAGAGGCGAGGAGGGCTCGCCTCGTTCAAAAGGCCATTGAGGCTAAGGAGGCCTCTGTTGCCGCCTCCGCCTCCGGGAGTGCCAATGCGGCTGTCGCCGCTGACACCCCGGAGACCCCTCAGGCGGGGACTCGGCCCATCATGGGTCCCCCGCCGCCTCCTCCACCTCCGCAGCGGCGGCCACCACCGCCGCTGCCAGAGACGCCTGTGTCGAGGACACAGGCCGCCGCCTCGACATCCCCGTCGGGGCGGCAACAGCCTTCCGCGGCTCCAGGGCGCCTCGCCAAGCGGCAGACGCCCCCGAGCTGGTCGCCCTCGGAGGGTGACGCCCCCCGGGCGAAAAAGCCCCAGCAGGGCTCGAGCCACGCCCGATCTGCCTCTGCTGAAGGGAGGCTACACCGAGAGGGCTCGGGGCATCCCCGTATCCGCTACGGGGGGAGCGCCTCCTCGGAGTTAGAGGACCTAGTCTAGTCTTTCAGTCTAGTCATCTCCTCTTTTATCCTTTTATCTCTCTCGCGCTATTGCGCTTTTTTTACCAGGTGCATTTCTCTCGGTGCTTTTTACCTTTTTTGTGGTCAGTCAGGTATCTGTGTGCGCCTTTGCCTCATGTTATACGCGCCCTTTCTGCGCCTTTTTAACTACGCCTTTTATTCTACAGTGGAACTGTAGAGGCCTCCGGGCCAACTACCAGGACCTACAGTCTCTTATCCGTTGGCGCACACCCCTTGTTTTAGGTCTCCAGGAGACCAAGCTAGCGCCAAACGTTACCTTTGCCATCAAGGGCTACTCTGTTTTTAGAAGAGACCTGGACACCCCGACCATTGCCCATGGAGGTGTGCTTCTGGCGGTTCACCACAGCGTACCTGCGCGCCAGGTGCCGCTGCAGACTCCCCTGCAGGCGGTGGCCGCCAGAGTTGATTTCAACCACCGGGAACTAACTGTATGCTCTTTATACCTTCCACCAGGTATAGCGCTCCCGGTGGCTGAGCTGCATCGACTCGTCGATGAGCTTCCACCTCCGGTCCTGGTAGTCGGCGATTTTAATGCCCATAGCCTGGCGTGGGGATGCGACACGACTGGCACTCGTGGTCGACTTTTAGAATCTTTTATCCGCGATGAGGCGCTGTGTATTTTAAATACAGGACAGCGCACCCATTTTACAACACCCTCCGGTCAAACATCGGCTCTGGACCTGAGCTTAGTCAGTCCACGGTTAGCTCAGCTTTTTACCTGGTCCGTCCATGACGACCCACTCGGGAGCGACCACTTCCCAGTGTGGCTGGAGCACCAGGAGTCCCCAGTGTCAGGCAACCGACCACCTAGGTGGAATGTTCGGAAAGCCGACTGGGGCGAATTCCAGGCCGCTGTAGAGGCCTCTGTTTTATCCAGAGCCGACCCCTCTGTGATGTCTACAGAGGATTTTACATGTTTACTCATTGACTCCGCAAACGGGTGCATACCCAAGACGTCGAGTCAGCCTCGTCGTCCTCCGGTCCCGTGGTGGACCAAGGAATGCGGAGATGCGATTCGTGCCAGGAAGCGCGCTTTTAAAAAGTTTGACCGGAGTAGTACTACTGAGAACCTCATCGCTTTTAAGAGAGCGCGGGCTTTTGCCCGACGCGTTTTAAAGGAGGCAAAGGCTGTTTCATGGCGCACTTACGTAAGTTCCTTAAACCGTTTTACTCCTACGACCCAAATATGGGCACGCATGAAGCGCATTGAAGGCCGGTTCAGCTCTGTTCCGCTTCCGGTTTTAAGAGTGAACAACACGGACATATCTCACCCTTCAGACGTCGCAGAGACGATAGGCCGTGCACTCTATCAGCGCTGCCGAGGAGAGCCGTCCTCACGACCTGCACCAGCCGCCGTGGACTTCAGCACAGCTGAAAATTTGGTGTACAACGAGCCTTTATCTATGGCTGAACTCACGTCTGCCATCAGCTCGTTGCGCAGCGTCTCAGAAGGTCCGGATGCTGTCCACAACGACATGCTCCGTCATCTCCCGGCAGTTGGGGCGTTCCACGACAGATCGACCAAAAAAATCGCGAAATAACACCCTACCTCTCATATTTTGATGAAATTTCGTCTATGGGGTTATCTTGTCCGGCGATTCGTGTTGTGACATTTTCAATCTCATTCGTCCAATACTTTGGGAGATATTGCCCCAGGCAACTTAATGGCTACTATAAAAACTCTAAGTTTCATCCGCAAATATTTAGCTAAATACTGATTAGATTCATATAAAACTGCATATCATCACAATAAGAATTAACCAAAGATTTTGGTGATATCAATTATTTTTGAAAATTTTGCTCTTTTAATTTTTTAACATAAAATTGATTTATAAAAATCAAATTTTGAGAACGTGGCCATCTTTTTTTAAAATTTATTTTTGCAACAAAAGTCTTGTCAACGCATTGACTTTCAATGATGAAAATATTAAAAACATGTTTTTCCCCTAAAGGTCGCTATACAACATTGAATTTCGTCGTACAGTGAAAAAAAATAACAATAACTGTCAACCGGTCTAAACGGAGTACGGTGAAATGTGATCAAGAGCTCATTGCGACGCTGTTAATTCTTTTTAAAGATGCTTAAGACACCTACGAAAGCTAAGCTAGGACCCAAAGATCCAAAAACGTCATAATGGCGTATTGTTTTCAAGAGAGCGAGGTTTAACCCCCTGTGGCCGAGGGAGCGAATGCTAATCACCTTTGACGGTTTTCTCATCACTGCTGGGGACGCATTGGCGATAGAGTGCTGAAGCCGGAAAGTTATTACAAGTTATCTAGTTGATTTATCTTGTGACATCAAATGAACTTTCATATAAGGTCACTTTACTGAACTATGACGTCACGTAAGTGAGCCTATCTAATGCTTAAAAATGTTACTATTGCGAAACGCCAAACAATAGTTTACGGAGAGAACGTATGTAATTCACGCATTCTTTGCAAGGTCCGATGCTTTAGTTTTGCTGGTGGGCCTTGCATGACGTCATAATGACGCAACGTCATTTATGACGTCACTAACGCTGATTGAGTCGAGAGTTTTTCGTTAATAGATTCCTAACAAAATGACGACATTGAGGGGAGGGACATCAATGTACTGAGAATGAGCTGTCGAATCGACAGATACTTTTGCCGTAGGTCGGTATTATCTCAATTGACCAGTTTCGGGACCTGAAATATTTTGCCAGATACCGAAATGACGGTTCTGCGACCATTTAAGGGATTTATTGACCGAAAATTGGATCCCTGCCTCAAGGCATATGACCTCACCTCAGAGGTTACCGGTTGCCGGAATGATAAAACTTGGTTTGGAAGAGGTCAGCTTAAGATGTTTTCCTCAGGTCGAGGCCACATCAAAACCGCTGAGGTCAAGAAGCTGTTCAAATGAGGCCATTTCAGCCGTTTTCACGACGGATATCAGACGAATCTAGCCAAATCTTTTACTACAGCTATTTTCATAACGTAATTTTATTCTTATGCTTGAGTAAAAAGTAACGACTGATAATTTGATAAATAAGGTCAATAAGCAACTAGCGCAACCTAAGCTAAAAACAATTAAGAATCAACTATGAACCAAATTTGACCAAATCCCAACAAATATCAGTTAATGTGTGTCAGATAACCGTCGTGAAAACGGCTATTGTAAGTATATGATTCAGTTCAGCAGGGTTCCCTGAGTTCACTGGTGGCTTGTTCGACTCGTTAGATAAATTCCATTCAGTCATTGACAAAAAGAAAACCGATGACCTCACACGACCGTACAATGTAACGGCATATACGGCGCATTGCAAGGTCCTCAATCCAAAACCTAAGAATCGCTCATCGCAAAAGTGTATGAAATCACGATTACAGGCGTTTGAGATGGGCTTGGATCATTTTCGGCATCCAAATAACAGTTCAAATGTTTCAATATTTCCCATTGACTTATATTAGTGAAGTCACGTGACCAGCTTGACTTCGGGTGAAAATTTAGGAAAGTTAGGGGAATTGATGTTGTGAAATCTGAAGAGCCGTTACTGCCGTTACTTGTGTCATCCCCTGCAAAAGGTTCCCTTACACTGAGAGTACAGTGCAAAGCTGCAACTTTTTGCATTATTCCGAGGTTTATTTGTGACGTCGTATGTCAGTAAGCTGACCTGAGCCTGTTCTGTTGGTGTCAACAGATTCGGAATGTC
This sequence comes from Amphibalanus amphitrite, assembly GCF_019059575.1. Classification (NCBI taxonomy): domain Eukaryota; kingdom Metazoa; phylum Arthropoda; class Thecostraca; order Balanomorpha; family Balanidae; genus Amphibalanus; species Amphibalanus amphitrite. Next base: position 56,430 of record NW_024882047.1, read on the forward strand.
AACTTTCAGCTCTCCAGCCTTACACCACTGCAAACAATATCGAGAAAACCGTTGGGGCTGCACATCAAACCCTCCCCTTCGGCCGGGTGGGAATAAAAATACTATGAAAGTGAATGTTAGTGAAACATGGAGCATCCCAAGCCACTAGCTACCTCGAAATGCATTAATTTCAAAACGTTAGAGATGCTTCCAGTTTCAAGAAAACAGAATTCAATATCGGCGAGTTTTCAAGTACTTACAATTTTGTCACCCCCGCCCACTCTGACCTGGTCACGCCCCTGGCAATTGCAATCAATTACCTTCAAATGCCGCATTTTGGTACTCATATAATTTTTTGTGGCAAATTTATTCATCAAAATTACTGAAAGTCCGTTATTACAAGGACAGAGCGAACATCATGCGATTACTAGCTAGAGCCTTCTCCTCATTTAACTCTAACACAGCCTCGGCTCTTATGAACGGAAGTTGTGTAGGTATGTCCGCCGTCCGGCCACAATGTCCGATTAGCAATTTTGATAATTCCTAACGTTTCATTGGCGGATCGAGCTGGACGTTTTTTTTTGGGGGGGGGGGGGGGGCAAATGGCCGAAATGGCCCCTTCCTTTCCATGCACCGCCATAGGCGCAATGTTAAAACTCGGGTTTTTGCGGGGGGGGGGGGGGTAAACGGGCTTTGGGGGGAGCATGGCCCTACCCCCTGGATCCGCCAGTGTAACGTTTCACCAGTGCAAGCTGCTTAGAAGCATATCAGAATTACATGCGAGGCGGCCGATATCAGTGTTCAGCTCATTTTTTTTTTTGCCTGAACAATGTTCGAAACTACAGCGAAAGTGAAGCAAACATCATTCAATAATCACATGCCTGGTCTGTGAGTGTGAGTGCCAGGCTTTTATTTCTAATTTTCATGAAACAGTTCGAGGATATGTGGGTAGGAGAATGATTGGCTCTGGAAGGCATCACCAAATGTTCCCTTTTGCTACAAACATTGTCGTAAACAAAAAATTATATAAAAAGTTAAAGGCAAAACATGTCTCTAATTTTTTGGACATTAAATTTCCATATCCAGAGGCATCTTTTGGCATAATATTTTTGTCAAAAATTAAATGGCCACCTTTTGAAAATCGAAAATCAAAAATTCATTATTTCAAAAAATCTTGCGATTTTGAAAATTTTCAAAATATTTTGGTTGGATAATTTTCTACTGTCAATGAGGATTCCAATGATATGCATATTAATGTAGGTTACTGGCTATATTTTTTGATAATACGAGTTTAAAAGAGGGTTACTCTGGGCATTTTGAAAAATGCCTCTGGCTATAACTCGTAAACCCTTCGTAGTATAACGCTAAAAATAAGAGATTATGAATCTACGGTACGGATAACCCCGTAGACGCAATTTCATCAAAATCTGAGAGGTAGGGTGTTATGGCTTGGTCGATCTGTCGTGGAACGCCCCAGTTGCCCTCGAGGCGCTGCTAGCAACTTTCAATTCGCTGTGGGAGACTGGCACTTTCCCTGAGACCTGGCGGGAAGCCACTATCATTCCTATCTTGAAGGCTGGCAAGTCGGGACATGACCCTCTCCACTATCGGCCCATCTCTCTCACATCATCGCTTTCAAAGCTGATGGAGAAGATGGTCAATGTGCGTCTTAGCTGGTTTCTGGAACATCACGGTGTTTTTACAAACGCCCAGTGCGGTTTTAGAAAGCACCGCAGCCCTGTTGACCACATTTTAGCCCTCGACACCGAGATACGCACCTGTTTTACTGAAAAGAAGCACCTTGGAGCACTGTTCTTTGATATTGAGGCGGGCTATGATACAGTGTTACGACACAGAATACTTTCCAAAGTACATAAGTACGGCATACGTGGCCGAATGGGTCTCTTTATCAAGAACTTTTTATCGGGTCGTCGGTTCAAAGTCCGTGTTGGCAGCCGTCTTTCGAGCAGTTTTATTCAGGAGAACGGAGTTCCTCAGGGCGGAGTGCTCAGTGTGGCGCTGTTCGCTGTGGCGATCAATGACATTGGCGACAATCTCGCACCATCTATCGGCAAATCACTATTTGTCGATGATTTCGCAATCTGGTTTTCAGCTACGACCGCCCGTCACGTTGCCAGACAGTTGCAGCTCGCTGTAACCCGTCTGGAGAGGTGGAGCGACGACAACGGCCTTCGTTTTTCAACAACGAAGACCGTCGCTATGCACTTTTGCCGCCGCCGCTGTGACGACTTAGCCTTGGGAATCAAGCTCCATGGACAGGTGATTCCTACTCGGCCGGTGGCGAAGTTTCTTGGAATCTTTTTTGACAGTCGTTTGACGTATAGAGAACATTTTAGAACGCTTCGGGAACGATGTTTTAAATCCCTGAACGTTTTAAAATGTGTCGCCCGCACATCTTATGGTGCGGACCGCAGGACCCTTCTTCTTCTCTATCGATCGATTATACGATCGAAGCTGGATTACGCTTCCTTTGTCTATGATTCAGCGAGTGAATCCAGCAAGAAGGTCTTGGATACAGTCCATCATGCAGCACTCCGAATAGCCACCGGAGCATTCCGCACCTCGCCCAGGAGCAGCATTCTTGCTGAGGCGCACGAGCCGCCACTTTCTCTCCGCCGCCAGACGCTGGGGATGCGTTATGCTCTTAAACTACGTCAATTCCCGACGCATCCGACGTACCCGTACGTCTTTTCGCGTCACATTGCTTCATCTGGTAATGGGACGAGTCATCCATTCGGAGCACGCATGAGAGGTTTATTCTCTACATCGAATATAGACTTGCGCGGCGTTCGGCGTATCTGGGGAACGCCTTCTCCACCCTGGAGAAACGCCCCGCCGCAGGTAGACCTCTCGCTTTCCGAAGTAAAAAAGGATAGCCTGCTGTCCTATGAAGCACAAACCAGAGCCTTGGAGCATATAGCCTCGTATGATGGTTTTATTTCAGTCTACACAGACGGCTCAAAAACATCCGAGGGAGCGGGTTGCTCTTTTGTCGCTGGTCGGGACACCCGCTCGTTTTCCCTTCCACCCAGCGCCTCGGTGTTTTCCTCAGAGCTAGTCGCCATCGAAAAGGCTCTGTGTTTTATTGAGGTGTCCGACGGTTTTTTCTATTTGATTTTATCAGACTCACTAAGCAGTCTGTTGGCTTTACGACGGTTTAATCCTGACGACCCGATCATTCAGGACATTTTAACTCGGCTAACTTCGGTGGAACAGTCCGGAAAAACTATCCGGTTTTGCTGGATTCCCAGTCATGTTGGAATCCAAGGCAACGAGCTTGCTGACGCCGCCGCGAGACGCGCCGCCGCAGCGCCCTACACTCGGCGATTTCCTCTGCCTGCCCGGGATTACTATCCCGTCGTACGATCTTCCATGCTCTCGCAGTGGCAAGCAGAGTGGGACTCGCGCGCGAGCAGTAAGCTGAGAGATATCAAGCCAACTCTCGAGCCTTGGTCGTCATCCATGCAAAGTAACAGACATAACGAAGTCGTCTTATGTAGGCTGCGCATCGGCCATACGTATGCCACGCATGGTCATCTCCTCCGCGGAGAAGAGCAGCCCACCTGTCGCAGGTGTACCGTGCCTCTCACTGTCTCTCACGTGCTTTTATCTTGTCCTCTCGCTGAACCGAACCGGACACGCTACCTCGGGCGCATCGCTCCGGGTACCACTATCCGCCGCTTACTGGGTGACGAGTCACCCTGGGTTTTATCCGGCAGCATCTTTTCTTTTATCCGTTCGATCAACTTCCAAGTGATTTACTCGACCTGACCCCAATCCAACTAGCCCTCTCTAGTCCTTTCATCTAGTCAGTTGTCTAGGACGACACCTTTGCGCTGTTTTATCTTACCTTGCTATTTTATATCGAGTCTTACTTTCTAGTCTTAGTATCTAGAAGGTTCTTTCTTGTGGCACACTTGTTTTATTAGTACGACGTTATGGGCGCAAAATGACCTTAGCAGTCGGCGCGCCCTAAAGCCCCAATCAACAAACAACAAAGGATCGGCGCCGTTTTGTCACAGCCCATGAGTGGTCGGAGCGGGACAGCCGGTCAGCTGGTCACACAACCCAGGGATCGGCGCCGGCCGCCCAGCCCAGGAGCAGCGGCCGTCGCCTGTCGCCCAGGGGCAGCGGTCGCCGCCGGACGCCCAGGGGCAGCGGTCGTCGCCGTTTGTACTCACAGCCCTCCATCCTGGCCATATTGGTCTTCCGGCTGTCCAGCACCGTCTGCAACTCCGACAGGAAGCCCTTCACGCCGTTACCCTTCTTCCGTCCCTTGCCAGCGTCGGTCAAATGCGTCGTCAGCAGAAGGCCTGAAGAGAGTGTGTAATAATGGACACGACGAATGTTACGTTTGAATTTTATAGGTGTTGGCATTCCCACAAGTATCCTTGTATGGTCGTGAGTTGACACAATAAGCTCGATCATTTAAAAAAAAAAATCAATTTTGCACAACCGTGCAACGCCCAGCCCTAAGTCTGTTCTTACCTAACTTATTCGTACTTCGTCACTAAAAAAGATCTAGCCATTTCAGTTACAGGCCTAATATTTATCTAGCCATTACTTTATCCCGCACTCCAATTGTCACAGCACGGCTCCACCACGTCTGCCCACAGTGGCGAAACTCACAGCAGTAGAGGATCCACAGCTGACCGCCGGCAGCCATGGCTCCGCCTGTCCGACTCCGGACACAGCCGATCTCCTGTCAAATTAGGGCGGCGGGCACAGTGTCAGACAGACGCTCACTTGTTCTCTCAGTGAACACTCAGATAGTGAACACTCACTGAACACTCAGACGCCCACTTTAGACGTCAGACACTTCAGACGTCAGGCACTCACCGAACCGATGCACAGTTCAGTCGTCAGACACTCTCTTCAGACGTCACTCACTTTAGACGTCAGGCACTTTAGACGCCAGACGCTTTAGACATCAGACACTCGTTTCAGACGTCAGAACACACTTCAGACTTGAGACACTCACTACAGACGTTAGACGGAACTTCAGATGTCAGCAAAACTTGTTCCCTTTCAGCCTCCCCTTTAACCTGTATCTGGCTGAGCACTGAGCGCACGTCCGTCGTTTAACCAGCCGTGTCTGTCACTGCGCGTGTGAGTCTGGTGCCCTCCGATGGTGCACGCCACGTGACATTCAGTGCGTCACCGACTGGTCTGCACCCCCTCCCTCCTGTCACCAGCCGCCTGTCACTCCCCCCCCCCTCCTCCCGCTACACACACGTACTATTGCTTCCAAATTAAGCTCGATAGGCACCTCGCTCTATATCCGTGCTGAATACCCTCCCAAATCCCTCACGTAGCCGTCCCGGTGAGGTGCGTGCCAAACTGAAACGGTGCGTGGACCCTGTGACATACCGAGTTAGACCGCGCCTGGGGCAGGGACACGGGTGTGACCTGTGATTATGGTGGACACACGTATGAGCGTGACATATAACTGGGTCACATTCTATTCAATCGGGGACGATGAGAGCGGACACAGTGGTCGGGCCGATGCACACTGGTCGGAAACGCTCCAGCGAGAGGCCAGCGGCCTTTCCGCAAAAGTTTTTTGCTTGTTATTCCACAACTAGTGAAGCAAACTCCATAAAACTTTGCATACCTTCTCTGTCATATGTAAGCTATCATTTGGATGTCAAGCACTAAATATATGACGTGAATCTGTTAAGTTATGACGTCATAATTGAGTATAATACAGGATCTAGCACCACTTTAAGTGAACAAGGGAAATTGGAAGCTGCTATTCGGGCACCGGGAATGGTTTCATGCACTCCTTGCAAGGTCGCAAGGTCCGGTGCTTCACTTCAGCATTGTTGACTTTGCGTGACGTCATTTATGACGTCACTAAGGCCATATAAGTTTTTTCGTCAATAACTCCTGATCAGATGGAGCTAGAGAGTCGGGAAAGCCACCATTGGACTCGGGAAGACCTGCCGAATCGAGTGATATGCGATATATCCTCCTTCAACCATTTTCGTGACCTGAGGGGCTCCGACCTGACCTTGACCCGAGGTTAACGCCTTAACCCTCGCCGGCCGAGGGGGGGGGGCGGGTGCCGCCCCCCCCCCCATAGGGTTTTTTTTTCGCGATAGCTCCGAACACGCTGGCGATAGAGAGCTGAAACTTGGCATACCTGACCTTTGATCCAAGCCGGATCTTTTGACACCAACCGCATTTTTGGGTCAGGTCAGGTCACTGACCTATGACGTCATAAGTGAACCTCTGCACGGTCTTCAGATGTCGCAACTTCGCAACGCCCTCACTGCCAGAGGAGATGTCACAGGGAAATGAAACTTGCAGGATCTAGTATCCATTATGAGTCCCACAACTTGTATATCTCGGATTTTTCCTAAAGGTCATATGAGGTCAGGTCATTTTCGTGACCTCACCATTATAAGGCAATGGGGAAAAATGAAAACTGCTATTCTGGCGCCGGGAACGATCTCCAACTATCTCAAGCACACAGAATCGTGATTTGATTCACTCCTTGCAAGGTTAGATGCGTCACTTTTGCAATGTTAACCTTTCGTGACGTCATGTATGACGTCATCAAGGTCATATTAGTTTTTCGTCAATAACTCTTAATCAAATTGAGCTAGCGAGTCAGGAAAGCCACCAATGGACTCAGGAAGGCCTGCCAAATCGAATGATATGCGACATGACCTCTTCCGACCAACTTCGTGACCTGGGGGTGCTGACCTGACCTTGACCTGAGGTCAACACCCTAAGTTGACCTGACCCGGACAAAAAGTATATCATTCGACGCGCCTGAACGAGGCGAACACGATGCTACCAAAATCGGCGCTCTGCGGCCGTTTTTTGCGAAGTTATTCACCAAAAACTGAACCGTACCTTGGGGCACTTGACCTGACCTCAGAGGTCACCGGTTGACCTAGGACCTTAAAATCGGGTACCAATCTCTGCGTCTCGTAACGGCGCACACGCTCGTTTTTTCCGCGACGCGCTAGCTCCACCAGGGGCGAAACGGCGAGGGGGGGGTCGTACCCGCCCCCCCCCCCCCTCGGCCGGCGCGTATGTAGAAAACCAATAGGTCCGGCGAGGGTTAAGTTGACTTCACCCAAACACCAAGTATAGCATTCGACGCTCCTGAGCTAGACAAGCACGATGATGCCAAAATGGCGGCAGTGCGACCATTTTTGGCAAAGTAATTAACCAAAAACCGAGCCCGTGCCTTGTGGCACTTACCTGACCTAAGAGGTCACTGGCTGACCTAAGACCTTAAATCGGGTAGTACTTGCTGCGTCTTATAACGGCACACAAGCTCGTTTTTTTCCGCGAGGCTCTAGCTCAATTAGAGGCGAAACGGCGAGGGAGTTGTATCAACCCTCCGCGGTCAATATAGAAAACCAATCGGTCCGGCCAGGGCTAAATACCGGAATTGTGATTTAATGTAAAAAGACGGCCCAAGGTAACCTGACGCCAGTGACAGGTGTCCTATATTCGCAGCGTCTTATATTCACGAAGGTCTCAATTTCCACTTTCTTAAGCCGAGTGATGGTTACTAATAGCAAGGCTCTCTAAATGCAAGCCGTAATCGCCACGCAATATGTGGAAGGCTTTTGATGTCAATACAAACATAAATGCAATAATAAAACCATATTGTATGCGCTTTCCACAAAATTCATAAACTCAAGCGCGTCTGTTTTTAATGACCAGTCAACTACGCATGGATGCGTGCAGGCCACACAGGTCAGCGTAAGCCGGGCGCGGCGGCCGAGCCGAAACTGGGGCGGGGCGGGCGGTAGTTGGGTAGGAATAGCGGCTCCTGCAAATTTTGCGCAAATATGCGCAGTTAGCTTTTATGTTGCCCTGGTGTAAATTTAAATCCTGCTTCATCTCACAAAAAATCAGAGTGGGACTAGATGGGACTACCTGTTGTTTCCTTACCTAAACTTTGCAGTTATATTCCAGAATCACTCTAGGAGAGCCCTCATAAAAAAGCTACAGTAGATCTTAGCTGGGGAAAAAGTATACCAAAAAATTTGCACTGACCAGTCGGCAACTTCATAACAAACATTTTGATGCATAATATGTGGGATTTCAATTTGGTGTCTATCAGCAATAAGACTCTGAATATCCGGCTCAAGAAACCTCTTGCTCCGCGTCAGTTTCCGAGTTCTGGGATACCCCATCTTCGGGGGCTGATTACAGTTATTTTTGGTCACCCGGATTAGTTTTTTTGGCCTAATTATAATAATTTGATCAATTTCAAATCGATCTATATAAAAAATAATCCGAAACTCCGGAATCGCCCGTGGCCTCTCGTGAGGGCGTTTCCGACCAGTGTGCGATGGGCCCGGTGGGGAGATTGGTTGGGCGTGTTGTGGGCGACAAAATATTGAGTAGGTACGCTTGATAGGTAATAGAGTGCTACACGGACTTTCACTGACACTTGTCATTTGTCACATTTTCTGAAGCGGGAAATCCATTTATGTCTTAGCCCTCGCCGGCTTAGGGGGCTGGGGGGGGGGGGGGTACTTCTCCAGACGACTTTTTCCGATCGCACGGAGTGTGCAGAGTCAGACCATAGATAACTGAAGGTTGACATAGCTTAAGCTGAAAGTTGCTTTGTGACCCCAGCCATATTTCTAGGTCAGGTCGTTTACCTCTCACGTCAAAACTGAACCTCTGCATGGTCCCAAACTGTCGTAACTTCGTTGCTTCCTCAGTTCCAGGATATCCTTCACATGGAAATCAAGATGAAACCTTCGAGTTTGTACGACTATAGTGTTTGGTGGAGACAAGGTTTTAAGCGAGGATGAATGCCTACCCGAAGGTAAACATTAAAAGGACATTCATGGAAAATAGTTAAATGCTTTTTTGTAACAAAGTCGCCGAGATAACCGAGATAAGTGCATTACGATATATTTACGGAGCGAGCGAAGCGAGCGTAGTCTTTCCTTAGATTAACGGAAATTTCTGAGTATGAGCGGCCGGCCGGCCGGCCGGCCGTGGTCACGCTTTTGCGAGGCTTATATCTCAGCAACCACTTGACCGATTTACACGCGGTAATTTTTGTAGGGTAGCTTCATTCCTGCTACCAAGTATTGGACTATTCCCGATGCATGTGGGTGACCCCTTATGCACGTGCCACGTGCAAAACGAAGAGGTGTCAGTTTTGTAATTGTTGCAATATCTCGGTAACTACTTGGCCGATTGCGCTGAAAGTTGGCATGTAGGTAGGCACCCAGTAGGGACTGCATATCCATGTGCCAGAGTTGGGGTGCTGCTGCACGTGCGCACGTGCAGGGGTCGTTTCCAGATCTCGGGAACGGCTGGACCGATTGCGCTCAAATTTGGTACACGGATAGGGACCGGTTAGTAGGGTGCCGTGCACAAGTCAGTTGGAACCCATTTTGCACGTGCGCACGTGCAGGGTGCCGCTTCCAGATCTCGAGAACGGCTGGGCCGATTGTGCCCAAATTTGGCACATTGCTAGAGACCAGTTAGTAGGGTGCCGTGCACAAGTCAGTTGGAGGTACCCCCTCGCAATTTCGCACGTGCAAGGCCCACCCTCTCGCTCGCTCCGTTAGTCGCCCCAAAAGGCGTTATACTGGTTTATATTGATAACGTTTGTTGTCCAAGTAGAAACAGCTTATAAAATTTTGAGCTGGTCACTCTGCCCCGTCCACTTTGCCCCACGCGTACCGTCCGAGAGCAAAATATTTCAGCTGCTATTCATGTGGTGAAGCACATTAAAATTGGCATACCTACAACATGTACAGGGATGTTCACGAAAAACTGACACATTTTAAAACGACTTTGTGAGCATGTGAGAGCTCACGGAGACTTGATTTGCATGCCATTCGAAAGCCTGTTGAAAAAAGTTTTGTATGTGCATAGCGCCTTTAGGTAGCATCACACAAGTTTTCAAATAAATAAGAAAGCGTTAAAATGGGGAAATTTGACTTGGCGACAAAACTTAGCGGAAAAGCAATGAAGCTCTCGCGGCTACCATCTGCCACCACGACTGAACCAGTCCACGAATCCGTCTAAAATTTGGCATATTAATGTTTCGATGGATTTTGTTTTATACTTTTGGCATATTGTGGGCAAATTCCTAAGGAGTGCCAAAATTGGCAAGCTTGGAAGTGCTGATGCCAGAAACCATGGCCGCATGCTGGCAGTCACTGTAGAGTGGTACCGTGCCATCTTTTAACGGCTTCTGTTAGCTACTGTAGCGGAAATGGGTCGACGTCTACACCATTTGGTGGTTCTGGCACGTCAGGGCCACCACACGTACAGTAACCGCGATCATCGGTCTCACACGAGAACAGGGGGGAGGGGGCATTGTCTCGCGCATCACCTCTCACCCATAGCCGGCCATTTCGCTCTACCTCAACACCGTGGACTATTCCTGTGGGGTCACGTGAGTGACATGGTCTGTAGCAGCGGCCCAAAGGACATCAAAACTCCCGACGAGTGCAGTGAGAGGTGTTGCAATTCTTCAGGCACGTGCCCAAAAACGGGTGATAATTTCCTGTTTCGGGCTGAGTCGTGCACTGCTCCAAAAACTCGTCATCTGCAAAATACGCTGTAACTTCTTAGAAACGAAAATGACATATTCCCAAAATATGTCAATAAAAACTTAGAAGTCCACTCTATTTGCACATAGCATGATCACCGTGCTGAGGGCAAGTGTTTTCTCGTAATTCGGAAATAAAATGTGTCAGTTTTTCGTGAACATCCCTGTACGATAACCACTCAATGCAATAATAAGAACGCTTAAAACCCGCGCCCCGTAGGGGGGGGGGGGCCGAAACAGCCCCTCCCTGTCCTTTTCCGTCGATATCTCCTAAACTTTCCGAGATATCGCCACCAAACTTTCAGAACCCCTCCGGGCATCAATTTTACACATTGTGACCAAAAAATTTTCCAGAGGTTATGATAGGTCGGCCATAAATGACGTCAGAATGACGTCATGTTGTCATTTTCGACCGTAAAAAGACCTTCGCGAGAAGACCTGTCAGGCCTATAGCTTTGAAGATACAGAAAAATGATCAACACATAAAAGGTGTAAAATTGACAGGGCTACAAAACTGCTGTCTCGGATTTTTGAGATTTTTGAGTTTCGACCCCCAAAAATAAAAAAACATTTTTTGGATATATTAGCCGAAAAATCAAAAAAGTTTTTTGAGTTTCGAAAAAACCGGAATATATGTGATAGTACCTACCGTCTTCTATCTACATACCAAATTTCATATCGATACCTTGCTTTTTGGCCAAGTTATAGCGAAAAAAACTGTTCAAAAATGATGACGTCAAATTTTCAAACTCAATTTTTGGCAATTCTAGAGTCTAGACCTCGTACAGCAGAAAAAGACCACCATTAGACTCCCCGTGATGAACTGCATCGAATCGATACCCATTTTATGCAAAAATATCAACTTTGAAATTTGACCTAATTTGACCTGACCTTGACCTGACCTTCACCAAAATGTGACCCAGGCTGGGCCCAAAGGCTGCCTAACCCACATAATCGCATTTGTCATGTAAAATGGACCATAAAACATGTATCACACCACACTTTCATATTGTGACCCCCGGTGACCTGACCTCGCTGTGACCTGACCTGGTATCAGTGACCTCAGATAGCAAAGTATGTGTTTGACGAACATTGTACCATCGATGGTTTTCAATAAATTACCAATTTACTCGATTTCACAACACATTTCTTGAAATGCCTGTGAACGGTGAAAATCCGACCTTTGACCTGACCTGTGACGTCATCGGTTTGACCTAGGTCAATGAAATTTGGTCACAAGGTAGTTTCCCGGTGGGGCTATCGAACACCGTTTGAATTTTGAAAATCGGCCGGTAAATTTCCGAGATCTTAGGGGGGGGGCGAAACGGCCCCTCCCCTACGGGTGGTAGGGTCCGCCAATAGCCCTACGGGGCGCGGGTTAATTTAACTTCCAAGCTTGTATGTACATGATAACATTCAAAAAGCGTAGGAATATTGGGATAATAAGAATAACCCAAGAAGAAATGCATTTCCGTCTGGCACGGATCAATGCGAGAGGCCAGAAAGTCCGGTATGGCTCATTCGAACGAATGCGAAGAGAACTAGACAGCCATAAGGTGAAGCTGACGTCAGTTGTGAAGGGATAAAACGCGGAGTGGCCACTTTGCCCGGGTGGCCGCTTTGCCCCGGCCTCCTCTACTTGTGTTTGAGCTTGAAAATACAGACTTTGGTACAGTCTGGAATGATTTTGAAGTGCCTATATTATAACGAGGTGTCATCACAGGCACCCAAATTTCATGTATGGAATTCCGATTTATGCTGGAAAATATTTATAGTCACCGTGCTGGGAACCTCTTCGCTGACGGGCACTGCCCGACGCCCGCACGGCCGCCAAGCATCGTCTATCGGCGGCGCACATGCTGTGCCGCTGTACACGTTTGCCATGCGGGTAGCCTACCAGCCCCCGCAGGGGGCTGACCGTGGTCAGAGCTGCTGCTTAGCCGGGGTCATCTGGCTCCGGCTGTGCGGCGGCTGTGACTTCGGCCAGTAAGGGGAGTAGCGCCCCCTCGGCCCCAGCTTGACGCGCGTTTTGACCTGGACTTGCCTTGCTTACTGGATGGATTGTCTGCAGGATTGGCCCCGCAGGGGGTTGGCAGTGGCCGGGGTCGCTGTCGGACTGGGTTCCTTGGGCCTTTGCCCCGCGGCGGCCTTGGCCTCGGCCAGCAAGGGGAGTAGCGCCCCCTCGGCCCCAGCTTGACCCATGCTTGCTTGCGACTTGCTTTGATCGCTGGTTGGACAGATGGTACGGCCCGACTTTTCTTGGTTTTCGTGGTTTTGTTTCTCTTGAGCGGTCTCTGTTTGCTTTTGCTTTGCTTTTCACCGGATGTCCGCGTTTCTTTCGATCACAGCTTTCTGATTCTTTTCCTACCTTTTTCGTTGTTTTTGCACCCGCAGGAACACAGCCGAGTTGGGCTAGTGTAAGGGGAGTGGCGTCCCCTCGGGTACCAGCCGGTTTTACTAGGCTAGGCGAGCCGACCCGTACCCCAGGACAACGGGATCCTGGAGGTTGAGCCCCCCACCGTGCGGAGCCAGTCGCGGTGGCTGGGCAACACGCCTCTTTGGCCCTGAGTTCTGTAAGGGCGGGACACTCAGTGGGGCGCCGCACTTGAGGAGCCATTCCCAGTCGTGACGCCGCCGGGGGTGGTGTCTGAGAGGTGTCGCCGGCGGGGTTCGGGCACTTGTGCTCGTCCTCCGTCGGTGGGACTGATCCGTCGCTGCCCCTGGCGGTGACTCGGCTAGGCGTCAAGGGAGGAGGCGGTATCCGACCGTGGGGGGTGGTGAGTCTCTCTCTCCCCCGCGGAAGGTGCCGCCAAGTCCCGTACAGTCAGCTCGGCCGTCCCAGGCCTTGTAGCGGCGCCGTTGCGGAGCGTCGGCGGCCGAGCTGGCCATAGGCGGCGGAACGGGGGGGGCACCGGGGCACCGTGCCCCCCCTTGAATTCTGCAAGGGGGGCACCAATAGCAAGGTGCCCCCCCTTAAATTTGATGTATTAGTACTAGGGGCAGATTCGGGGAAAACTCCAAGGGGAGGGCCATGAATCGAAGTGGTGCCCCTACCTATGCCCAAAATTAAAACCTCAACGGATTTCGGCCACTTAATTTTGGTGGTGCCCTATTTTCAGTTTTTTTTTATTTTCTTTATTTTTGGTTAGTCATGTGATGACTAGTGCCCCTGCACCTGCTAGGCCGCTGATGCCCCTGGAAAGACTGTGGTACCTACCTACCCTGCCCCTGACAAGCCTACGGTGGGCCCTGACATGACTTAGGTGCCCATGGGCCCTGACAGGCCTGTGGTGTCCTTGCTAAGCCTGTGGTGTCCCTGGGCCTTGGCAGGTTTGTGGTGCCCCTGTTAGAACGCAGGTGCCCTTGACAGGTTTGTGGTGCCTCTGACAATCCTAAATTGCCAACGACAGGCTTGTCGTGCCCTTGACAGGCCCATGGTGCCCTTGCGAGGCCGGTGGTTCCCCTGCGAATCCGATAGTGCCCCTGGCAGGCCTCTGGTGCCCCTGGCAGGTCTGTGGTGCCCCTGGAAGACCTGTAGTGCTTTTGCTAGGCCGATGGTGCTCCTGACAGGCCTGTGGTGCCACTGACAGGCCCGTGGTGCCCCTGCTAGGCCTATGGTACCCCTGGCGGGCCTGTGGTGCCCCTGTCGGCTGTCAGGCCTGTGGTGCTCCTGGCAGGCATGTGGTGACCCCAGGCCCTAAGTCATGACCCATGTGACCTCCACCCTGGGATTCGCCACTGATTAGTACCATGCGATGGCTTCTTGGTAATTTGTTACATGTAGGATTAATGGAATTTATCAAACGAGAATAAGGAAGAGACAAACACATAGGTACTTGGGGATCAGCTTAAAGTTAACCACACATACGGGCAGGGGTGTAATTTTCCTAAAATGATTGTGGGTGCCCAGCTGTAGGGGCGCCCGGCGCCAGGCCGTTTTGGGGCGCGATAGATATTCTTTATGTGGGAGCCTAAATTAACACCGAATTTGATAACATTGCTAGCCGAATGGCGCTTCAAGTGACGTGTCTGACTAAGCAAATACACGCTTAAAAGTGGAAACTGACCGGAAGGACGTAAAAAGCTGTAGAGGGCGCCATCCAGTAGGAGGGGCACCAAATGTGGAGGCACCAGACGGTTACGACTTACGAGGGCGCCGTGAGACGATGAAAAGGGCGCCATTCTCTTGGGAGGGCGCCGAGTGATTGAAAACGCTATGTGGTCCAGGGGCGCTAAGAGGCCAGAAGGGCGCCGCACAGTCAGTAGTGCTACGTTGGTGGGGACGTGGGGACGCCAGATGGTTACGAGGGCGCATTGAGATCATGAAAAGGGCGCCATTCTCGTAAAAGGGTGCCGAGTGATTGAAAACGCTATATGTGGTTCAGGGGCGCTGAGAGGCCAGAAGGGCGCCGAACAGTCGAGGGATGCACGGTGAACAGAGACCTAAGGACGCGAGACGGTCAGGAGGGCGCCGTTAGACCATGAGAATGGCGCGGTGCTGTCAAAAGTGCGCCATTCTCCCAGAAGGGCGCCGAGTGATTAAAAACGCTATATTATCCATGAACGCGAGACGGTCAGGAGGACGCCGTTAGAGCATGCGAAGGGCACCGTACTCTCGAAAGGACGCTTGCAGCCTTGTAAAAGACTTGTGGGTGCATTTTCATCATTGTGTGGGCATACATAATTCAGGATTGTGGGTGCATATGCCCCCACAAAGAGATATAAAATTACACCCCTGCATACGGGGGTGAACTGCCATTTTCGTTTAGTAAAAAATAAAATTAAAAAAAATCATCGTGTCAGGGCTGTGACGAAAAATAAGTGGCCTAAATCCGATGAGAAAACAGGATTTGGGGGTACCCTAGGTTTGGCTCCTTGAGCCATGGTGCCCCCCCTTGTCTCAAATCGTTCCGCCGCCTATGGAGCTGGCGGAGACCAAGCACACTCCATGGATAACTCGACCAACCCCCCTTCCCCCACTCTTACCAATCCTTCGGCCTCGGCCGATCCTCGCCCGTTGGCCTCGGCCGACAGGCGAACGGTGCTTGAAAAAGGTCCACGATCTCCTAAGATCCTCATCTTCCGGAGCGCAGACAGGGAGCTGAGCTCTCTGTCGCCCTTCCAGCGGAAGGATGGCT
This sequence comes from Amphibalanus amphitrite, assembly GCF_019059575.1. Taxonomy (NCBI): domain Eukaryota; kingdom Metazoa; phylum Arthropoda; class Thecostraca; order Balanomorpha; family Balanidae; genus Amphibalanus; species Amphibalanus amphitrite. The sequence continues at coordinate 72,126 of NW_024882047.1, forward strand.
GCGACCGGTTTGGTTCGATAGTTCGTTGTGACCGGATGCGTGATGGCGCGCTGGAGGTCGAGTTCAGGAAAAGCGAGGAGGCGGCGAAAGCATTGGACGCTACTCGCTTCGTGTTCTCCGAGGGACGGGCATCCGGCCGGAGGCTCGTTTCCATCCCGCTTACAGTGGAGCCCCACCGTTCTAAGAACTCCTCACGAGGGGTCATTAACTGTTTCGATTTGAGGGGAGTGAGCGACGAGGATATTGCGGACGGGCTCGCCGATTTCGGCGTGACAGCGGCTCGCCGCATCATGACGAAGAGAGGCACGGTCTCGACCAACAACATCATTCTGACATTTGACTCTACCGACTTGCCGAGTGAGATTCGCGTGGGCTACGTGAAGGTTCGCGTGCGGCCTTTCGTCCCAGCGCCCATGCGCTGCTTCCGCTGCCAACGTTTCGGCCACACAAAGGACAACTGCCGAGGAAGACCCACGTGCTCCAAGTGTGCTTCGCAGGACCACACTGACGAAACCTGTGACTCGGAGACCCCCCGATGCGTCAACTGCGGAGAGGGGCAGACGCCGCACTCCGCGTATGATAGGTCTTGCCCTGCATACGTCAAGGAGAAAGAGATCATGACCATCAAGGCTACCAGAAATCTGTCTTTCAAAGAGGCCCGGGAGGTGTACAACCAGAGTCACCCGAAGACCTCGTATGCCCAGAAGGTGAGAGTCACAAACTCTACCGATGCCTCCCAGATGAGCGTAGCACAGCTCGTGCAGCTTCTCAAACGATTCGGCCTCACCGTCGTAGCCACTGGTGACTCAGCGGACAACACGGCGCCTCGTGCGCCGCCGAGCAACACAGAGCAGGCTGCTCAAGAGTCAGTGTGGGGTCCACCCAGTCCCGCTCCAGCCGCGAACGGTAATGGAGACGATTGGATCGTCGTCCAGCGCCGACAGGGTGGTCGGCGCCCCCCGGCGCAGGGTAAGGCGCCACCCACCCCGCCCCGCCCCCGACCGTCTACGGCGGTGCAGGAGGCTCTGCGGCGGGGGGAGGAGGAGAGAAGGGCACGTGAGGCGAGGAGGGCTCGCCTCGTCCAGAAGGCCCTCGAGGCTAAGGAAGCCTCGTCTGCCGACTCCGCCTCCGGGAGTGCCAATGCGGCTGTCGCCGCTGACACCCCGGAGACACCTGAGGCGGGGACTCGGCCCATCATGGGTCCCCCGCCGCCTCCTCCACCTCCGCAGCGGCGGCCACCACCGCCGCTGCCAGAGACGCCTGTGTCGAGGACACAGGCCGCCGCCTCGACATCCCCGTCGGGGCGGCAACAGCCCTCCGCGGCTCCAGGGCGCCTCGCCAAGCGGCAGACGCCCCCGAGCTGGTCACCTTCGGAGGGCGACGCCCCCCGGTCGAAAAGGCCCCAGCCGGGCCCGAGCCATGCCCGATCTGCCTCTGCTGAAGGGAGGCTTCACCGAGAGGGCTCAGGGCACCCCCGTATCCGCTACGGGGGGAGCGCCTCCTCGGAGTTAGAGGACCTAGTCTAGTCTTTCAGTCTAGTCATTTCCTCTTTTATCCTTTTATCTTTTTCGCGCTATTGCGCTTTTTTACCAGGTGCATTTCTCTCGGTGCTTTTTACCTTTTTTGTGGTCAGTCAGGTATCTGTGTGCGCCTTTGCCTCATGTTATACGCGCCCTTTTTGCGCCTTTTTAACCACGCCTTTTATTCTACAGTGGAACTGTAGAGGCCTCCGGGCCAACTACCAGGACCTACAGTCTCTTATCCGTTGGCGCACACCCCTTGTTTTAGGTCTCCAGGAGACCAAGCTAGCGCCAAACGTTACCTTTGCCATCAAGGGCTACTCTGTTTTTAGAAGAGACCTGGACACCCCTACCATTGCCCATGGAGGTGTGCTTCTGGCGGTTCACCACAGCGTACCTGCTCGCCAGGTGCCGCTGCAGACTCCTCTGCAGGCGGTGGCCGCCAGAGTTGATTTCAACCACCGGGAACTGACAGTGTGCTCTTTATACCTACCACCAGGTATAGCGCTCCCGGTGGTTGAGCTGCATCGACTTGTCGATGAGCTTCCACCTCCGGTCCTGGTAGTCGGCGATTTTAATGCCCATAGCCTGGCGTGGGGATGCGACACGACTGGCACTCGTGGTCGACTTTTAGAATCTTTTATCCGCGATGAGGCGCTGTGTATTTTAAATACAGGACAGCGCACCCATTTTACAACACCCTCCGGTCAAACATCGGCTCTGGACCTGAGCTTAGTCAGTCCGCGGCTAGCTCAGCTTTTTACCTGGTCCGTCCATGACGACCCACTCGGGAGCGACCACTTCCCAGTGTGGCTGGAGCACCAGGAGTCCCCAGTGTCAGGCAACCGTCCACCTAGGTGGAATGTTCGGAAGGCCGACTGGGGCGAATTCCAGGCCGCCGTAGAGGCCACGGTTTTATCCAGAGCCGACCCCTCTGTGATGTCTACAGAGGATTTTACATGTTTACTCATTGACTACGCAAACGGGTGCATACCCAAGACGTCGAGTCAGCCTCGTCGTCCTCCGGTCCCGTGGTGGACCAAGGAATGCGGAGATGCGATTCGTGCCAGGAAGCGCGCTTTTAGAAAGTTTGACCGGAGTAGTACTACTGAGAACCTCATCGCTTTTAAGAAAGCGCGGGCTTTTGCCCGTCGCGTTTTAAAAGAGGCAAAGGCTGTTTCATGGCGCACGTACGTGAGTTCCTTAAACCGTTTTACTCCTACGACCCAGATATGGGCACGCATGAAGCGCATTGAAGGCCGGTTCAGCTCTGTTCCGCTTCCGGTTTTAAGAGTGAACAACACGGACATATCCCACCCTTTAGACGTCGCAGAGACGATAGGCCGTGCACTCTATCAGCGCTGCCGAGGAGAGCCGTCCTCACGACCTGCACCAGCCGCCGTGGACTTCAGCACAGCTGAAAATTTGATGTACAATGAGCCTTTCTCTATGGCTGAGCTCACGTCTGCCATCAGCTCGTTGCGCAGCGTCTCAGAAGGTCCGGATGCTGTCCACAACGACATGCTCCGTCATCTCCCAGCAGTTGCCCTCGAGGCGCTGCTAGCAACTTTCAATTCGCTTTGGGAGACTAGCACTTTCCCTGAGACCTGGCGGGAAGCCACTATCATTCCTATCTTGAAGGCTGGCAAGTCGGGACATGACCCTCTCCACTATCGGCCCATCTCTCTCACATCATCGCTTTCAAAGCTGATGGAGAAGATGGTCAATGTGCGTCTTAGCTGGTTTTTGGAACATCACGGTGTTTTTACAAACGCCCAGTGCGGCTTTAGAAAGCACCGCAGCCCTGTTGACCACATTTTAGCCCTCGACACCGAGATACGCACCTGTTTTACTGAAAAGAAGCACCTTGGAGCACTGTTCTTTGATATTGAGGCGGCCTATGATACAGTGTTACGACACAGAATACTTTCCAAAGTACACAAGTACGGCATACGCGGCCGGATGGGCCTCTTTATTAAGAACTTTTTATCGGGTCGTCGGTTCAAAGTCCGAGTTGGCAGTAGTCTTTCGAGCAGTTTTACCCAAGATAACGGAGTTCCCCAGGGCGGGGTGCTTAGTGTGGCGCTCTTTGCAGTGGCGATCAATGACATCGCTGATGATCTGCCGGTCTCGATCGGTAGATCGCTCTTCGTGGATGATTTTGCCATTTGGTTTGCCGCTTCAAGCGCTCGGCATATGGCCAGACAGCTGCAGCTTGCAGTGACGCGGTTGGAGAGATGGAGTCGAGACAACGGTCTTCGTTTTTCAACAACGAAGACCGTCGCTATGCACTTTTGCCGCCGCCGCTGCGGCGACCTTCCCTTGGGAATCCAGCTCTATGGACAGATGATTCCTACTCGTCCGGTGGCGAAGTTTCTTGGGATCTTTTTTGACAGTCGTTTAACGTATAAAGAACATTTTAGAACGCTTCGGGAACGATGTTTTAAATCCCTGAACGTTTTAAAATGTGTCGCCCGCACATCTTATGGTGCGGACCGCAGGACCCTTCTTCTTCTATATCGATCTATTGTACGATCGAAGCTAGATTACGCTTCTTTTGTCTACGATTCAGCGAGTGAATCTAGCAAGAGGGTCCTGGATACAGTCCATCATGCAGCACTCCGAGTAGCCACCGGAGCATTCCGCACCTCGCCCAGGAGCAGCATTCTTGCTGAGGCGCATGAACCGCCACTTTCACTCCGCCGTCAGATGTTGGGTATGCGGTACGCGCTGAAACTGCGCCAATTTCCTATGCACCCGACGTACCCATACGTTTTTTTACGGCATGCCACCCGATGTAACGGAAGGTTACGACCCTCGTTCGGAGTGCGCATGAAAGAACTGTTTTCAATAGCTGACATAGCATTGCGTAACGTTCGTCGTACCTGGGCTGCGCCCCCTCCACCGTGGAAAAGTGTCAGTCCACAGGTGGATCTTTCGCTTTCTGCAGTTCCAAAGTGCAAGTTGCTGCCTGCAGAGGCACGAGTCCGAGCCTTGGAACACCTTGCCTCTTACGATGGTTTTATTCCTGTATTCACAGACGGCTCTAAAACACCTGAGGGAGCGGGCTGTTCTTTCGTCGCTGGCGACGATACCCGTTCATTTTCGTTGCCATCTTTCGCCTCGGTGTTTTCATCGGAACTTGTTGCCATCGAGAAGGCTTTGTGTTTTATTGAGGTATCGGACGGACCTTTTTACTTGATTTTATCGGACTCCCTAAGCAGCCTGTTGGCCCTACGGAGTTTTAATCCAGCCGACCCGATCGTTCAAGACATTTTAGCTCGGCTTCAGTCAGTAGAACAATCGGGTAAATCTGTTCAGTTCTGCTGGATTCCCAGTCACGTTGGCGTTCATGGCAATGAGCTGGCAGACGCGGCTGCAAGGCGTGCTGCTGCAGCACCCTGCACTCGTCGGTTGCCATTGCCGGCGCGTGATTTTTACCCTGCTGTACGATCTTTTATTCTAACGGAGTGGCAGGCAGAGTGGCGCCTGCGTGGAGGCAGGAAGCTCCGAGAGGTGAAGCCGACTCTGGAGCATTGGAGGTCTTGCTCGCAAGACAACAGGTCAAACGAAGTGATTTTATGCAGGCTCCGCATCGGTCATACGTATGCGACGCATGGCCACCTTCTCCGCGGAGATGAGCAGCCCGTTTGCGGCGGGTGCGCCGTGCCTCTCACCGTCGCCCACGTGCTTTTATCTTGTCGACGCTTGGCGGCTTGGAACCGGACCGGACTCGCTACCTGGGCCGCATCGCTCCGGATATCACCGTCCGCCACTTGCTGGGTGACGAGTCACCCTGGGTTTTATCTGGCAACATCTTTTCCTTTATCCGTTCAATCAAATTCCAAGTAATCTACTCGATCTGATACCAAACCAACTAGTCCTTACGCCTAGTCAGCTGTCTTTTACGATACGCTTGGAGTATTTTACCCTTCTTTGCTCTTTTTAACCAGCTTTTAGGCTTTTTTAAGCCTTTTATTACGTCGGTTTTCTTGTGACACACTTGCTTTACTTGTATATAGTTATGGGCGCAAAATGACCTTGTAGTCGGCGCGCCCTTAAGCCCCAATAAACAAACAAGTAGCCTACCAGCGCAGACGTTTGGATTGCGGAGCTGCACTGTAGCGGCATCAAAATGAGATGATTTGAAAAGTAGTTATTCGTTCAAATCTCGGTGATGAAGACATGGTGAACAATGAGCATGGCGACTCATGTAAGTGGGCATCGTTCAGCAAAATTATAACTTCGTAACGCGTTCCTCCGTGACTTTTGTTGCCCGTTTATCCCATCTTCTGCATAAAATGTATGGTTAACGGAAGTTTTTCTATAGCCCGTTATTACGTAATAGCAGAAAAATGCACAATAGGACAGTGTTTATTTTGCACAATGAACAATTTTCAGATCGAGAATCGAGCTAGTCACTAATCCCGTCGAGAAAGCAAGCCACCAACTTTACTAAACCGACACCGCCTGTCGGGCTGGGACGATGGACCGTCTGGCTCGCAGGGAAGACTGACTGGGAGAAGTGACCGGGACGAGGGACTGGCGTGTCTTGGAAGCGACAGGCTCGGAATGTTTGAGAGACTCAGGCACCTGCTTTCTCGCATTTCTTCTATTATTTTATGGGAAGACGGTAAATCCGCTCGGGTTTTTTTATTATTTAAGTGACTTTGTCAGGTCCATTCACCATTGAAAAGTTATTGATCATTTCTTTTTCATTTTAGATAAGTCTTCGTTCAACATTTAGTTACATGTTTATGCGCTATCAATTTTAGCCAGCATTCGCAATGCTATTTTATTATTTGGAGCTGACCACATTCTCAAATTTCCAAGATACAAACATTCACAATTATTGGGAAATGGTGAAATGTTAGATCCATGGGCCATGGCGCTCCGCCCGTAAACTCAGTGATCACTCGGTACTCACCTGTGACCAGTGCAGTGGGCAGGGCGGCGGATGGACGTGCTGTAGGTATCAGAGGCAGCCTCAGACGGGCACAGATGGACACTGACGCGGCACGCGCTGCAGCCGAACGGCCGGCGCCACTGGTCAGTGAGCTCCGGCCGTGGTACCGTGCCGCGTGGGAGAGCCGTCACGCGCGTCACCGCCCCCGGACCTGCCGCTGACGGGTGACGGCCGCGACACCGCGTCACACGGCGGCCGTCACTGTCACTCACACGAAGCATCACAGGCCGTCACGGGCGCGCCTCGGACGGAGCGTCACAGGCCGTCACGGACGCGCCTGGGACGGAGCGTCACAGACCGAGGTGGACTCGCGCTGGCAGCGGGGTCACCAGGAATCCACCCCATCTGCCACTGTATACATATTATATATAATTATATAATGTCGAGCATTGGCCTGTAAACGGCTACTCCCCTTTATGTACGAGGATAAACTATATGGGCGCATTTTACATGGGTTATATCCATACCTACGATACCATCCATATTATATTTTACATGGGTTATTCCAGCGGCTAACTATACGTGTTACTGTCATTTTTCTGCTATGTTAAAGTCGGGAGAGAAGCGCTACTGTGAGGCATTAACCCGAGCCCTGCTGGGGGGGGGGGGGGGTTGAGCACCCCTTTGTGGTTTTTCGCGAATATCTAAAAAAGGCAGTGCTGAGCGCCGCCGTTTTTGGCACACCTTTTTATACATCTTTTCTGCACATGTTGTGAGAATTTCAGACGCAGGTCACTAAAGGTTAGGTCGCCAGGTCACGTTAAGTGACCTAACTCCTACGTAAAAAGTTTTAATGTCTGCCATAGCTACACCAAGTGACCGATCGCCTTGAAACTTTCAGCGATTGATTAGAGCAACAGTATATAAACATATACAAAATGTACTACCTAGCTCGGAATTTTGACATCGGTGACCTAGGGTAAGGTTAATTTTGCGACATCTCTATTACCTATGTCTCAACGGAAGAAAATTGAAAGGCGCCTGTTTTGGACGAAAGTCATTATAACACTCTCAAACACTGCATTACAAGTAAATTTGACATGCAAATGGCAGCCGTGACTCCTTTTTACACCTCTGAGGTCTCTCAAGTCTCAGGTCACGAATGGTAGCTGACAGTTTTTCGCGAATAACTTTTGATAGAGGCATGCTAGAGCGATGGAAACACCTTGGTTGTGTTCGGCTCGCCCATACAGATCGTCTGATATGCAACATGACCCTTACCGGTCAGGTCATGACCTTGACCTGAGGTCGAATTTTCAAGTTGACCTTTCAAGGTCAAATGATGGTTCATTCGATGCATCTTGATGAGAAGAACACGATGCGATGCCCGTAAAAGAAAGCTCGTGCAAGGTTTGAGTCAAAAGTTATCGCAGAAAACTTTTTTTAATCGTCTATTTTTTGCAGTTTTTGTTCCCTGCACGCAAAACCGTCGACGATCAACGATGGGTCAAATCTGAGAGAATTAATCAGAAAGAACGGTAATAGGGCTATAAAATGCAATTTTCCGCGGCGCTGTAGCTCTATTAGTCTCCGAGCTGGGCGTCGATTTTTGAATTGTCGAAATTTGACCTGGAAATCGGCGAATGTTTGCCTTCAATCACCTCTGATGACCTGACCAATGACCTGACCAAAAAGGTGACCCATATACCTAATTTCTTTCTTATTTTTTACGCTCTTTCAAACGCCGCCTTTCTCGTGTCGCTAGGTGGCCCAAAAGCCGAGCTAGAAGGGGGGGGGGTTCACCCCCTCCCCCCAGCAAGGCGTGGAAATCCAGGACCGCCAGCGGGGCGCGGGTTAAACAACGGACATTTTTTGTGTGCACATTCCTGTCCACCACCTTTTCTTGCATTCTCCATCCACCTTTATCTTGCAGCAAGTTGGACATCTCGCGTGCTTTGCCAATGTAGTGATTTTCGATTAGTTAACGGTCTTTCATTCCTTTTTGAAATCCTCACAAGTCATATGACAGATTATGAGAGGCCGCCACAGGCTGTGACTGTCGGTCGTGCGACGGTCCTGCAGGCAGACGGCATTTGGGGGCAGTGCAGCAAAGCAGCCCTGCCACTGCACCGGCTACCGGTGCAGGTATGTATAGCACGAGGCCGCAGTTGATTCGATTCGGGGACGCTTCGGGTATTTTCTTCATGCTGGGTTGGTATTGATGCGTCAGCAACCCCAAACGCGTTAGAATGCCGACTGCCGTTTCGATTTATAATAAACAATTTATAATTTATAAACAATTAATAATAATTGTTTTCGGGTTCAGGCCGAATGAGAGCAATGTTCTCTACCATTGCGTCAACTTGGTCTAGACCGCGTCAATTGATAGTGTGTGATGGTGTGTACTGCGTAGGCACAGCCTTCGCCATACCACGTCGAATAATTCGTCATTTCGACGAAGCCGAAAATCATAGCTCTGGGACTATGATTAAAGTTACTCGGAAGTCAGCACATGGACAAACTACGGGCAATGGCTATTTTTGCTTGCACTTTCCCCAGTAATTAGCTTTGGTTTGTCACTCAATCGAGCTGACATCGAGTGAATCATGTTTGCATCCATTGATATGCGCAGTAGCTCAAACCACAAAACCTTTGACAGAAAGATGTACCGTTATGCCAACGTATATTAAATTCTGAACTGCGTAACTGGCGGAGTGCTCTCTTCCAACATACCTAGCCTCGATCACCGTTTGCACGTCACGGCCAACCGGTTTGCTACCGAGATGTCCCACAGACACGGAATAAGACACTTGACTGTGTGTACATTGCATAGCGCCGTTTCACACCACCGTTCTATAATGCTGGGGAGACTATAAAACAGCCCAGCCGTAGTCGTCGCACTGGCTCAGCTGCCGCTGCCCGCGCCGCACGGGCCCCCATCCGCCGAGTATTGTAGCGTGCTGCGCCGGCGCAGTCGGCTAGCAGTATCACAGGGCCGCGCCGGCGCAGTCCAGCGGACTCGCCCACAACACGTGACATTTCGCTACCACACACCCGGATACATTGCTGACGGCTGGAGATATCACGTGACACGGGGAATCCCCGGCACGGTGGCGGCGGGTTCATCGGTCCATCACACCGTATAGTATTCGCCCGTGTGCACCGCGTTCCCGGCCCGCACCAGCAGCCGGTCCACGTACACATCCGAGTCGCCCGACGTGTCCACCAGGCGCACGATGATGAGCTGCTCACGCGTGATGGCGTCCCGGCTGAAGTCGAGCAGCTCGGCTACGAACGCGCCGCCTCCTCCCTCGGCCGAGAGCAGCCGCTGCAGCGCGATGCAGTCGTCGATCGTCCAGTCGGAGCCAGCCGGCCGCACACCGCCCAGGCGCGCCTTCACCGCCTGGCCAGGCAGCTGCCGGAACGGGTGGGGCAGCGGCTGCACGCAGCTCGGCGACAGAGGCACGTAGCTGAAGTCGCCGTAGTCGATGAACTTGATGGTGACCTCCCCGCTGTCCAGCCGGGTCTCCACTCGCGCCCTGCAGAGGAAGGATGGATGAGATACATCGAATCTCGCAGTAGTCCAGCAAACAGCTCAGCTGCCGACACGCTTTAGTAGTAGACAAAGATCGGTGAGCAGGTAGCTCAGCAGCGGATGGTTCGGCATATCATCGATAAGCACTAAGCAGTTCAGCAGAAAACGCTCAGCAGTTTAGCAGCAGGCTACACTAGCTTAGCAATGATCACTGAAGTAGTTATTACATCGCACACGACTATATGTAATTGCATTCACCGTATGTTCGTAAAAAACCAACACTGATCAGCATTCAAAGACATTCTTGATTTGATTCACTTTAGCGTATCATTTAAGAGTTCCTTTCATATCAGATAACCACCACATTCTAATGCTTTGCAAAAATCATACACAAAGACCAGGGAACAAGCTAAGCTCATGAAACAAACTGAAAATTCGCCGTTTGAGTGACAGCCTCGTTAAATGTCAGGGACACGGCCGCCAACGGGGAACCCGCCCAAAAAGCGACATGTGTGCGGAGGGAGACAATCCGGTTTGTGTGTGTATGTGTGTGGGGGGTGGGGAACACCCTCGACGTAGTTGGCGTGCGGGACCGGGGAAATTATGTGGCGGTATGAAATCCTGGTTGTCAATCGTCCGATATCCAACGCCCCGCTAAATGTCTTTTCCCGGGGCGAGTGACGACTGTTGGTCGATCACAGCCGCAGCAGTGAGGGGTGGGGAGTGGCTCTACATACAGGGGGAGGGGTCCTGGGGACCGTTTATCAGTGGGCGAGGGCCATTGAGGGGAGATAAAGAGTCTTCTGCCCGTAGACTGGAACCTTGGGGGAGAGCTGGAAGGCCTGCCTGTCTGTAGATTGGGACAGGCGAGGGATTTGCTGTTGATAATGATGATAATATGGTTTTGATGATGGGATTTGTGGTTTTAGGGCGCCCGGACTTCAGAGGCCATCGACATTTATCGCACAGTTGGAGTATTGAGGGGCGGCAGTGTGATGTCTGTCTCTGAAGAGAGGAGGCGGTGATGACATGGATGACATTCGATCGGTCCAATCACGGGAATAGCGGGCAGGGGGAGGGAGGGACGGGGATGGGGTAGGTCATGACATCAGGTGTCAGCACTGACGCAGGGCAACCAACGCCGAGAGCAAGCGACTAGAAGCTAGTGGCAGGTTTGCTTTTGAATATCGATTTTTGATATCGCTGACGATGCAGTCGATGTCGATATGGCTATCTGGCGAAGAGCTCACCAGGTACGAGTATAAGGAAAATTAGTAACAATAAAAAAAATGATTGCACTATGTAGGAAAAATAATGCTGCTTTCAAGGTCCAAGATGCCGCAGCGCCGAGAGTTTGTCGACGCAGTGTTCAGTTAAAAAAGTTTTATTCGTAAGTCTTTCACTCAACCACTCTTCCCCACTTGCTCGGGACGGCGCAAATGAACGCACCCGTGCTCTCTCTCTCTCTCTCTCTCTCTCTCTCTCTCTCTCTCTCTCTCTCTCTCTCTCTCTCTCTCTCTCTCTCTCTCTCTCCCCTCCCTCTCTCCTGCTGTCGTACCGGTACCAGACGCCGTCCTCTGGGTTTTTCACCGCGCAGAACTGTCCGCTGACGATATCACCCGTGTCCAGCGGTCGAACGTTGGCCGGGTCGCCGTAGTGTTTCTGCATCGTCGACATCAGGTTGCTGAGTTTCACACCCTCCATGTATGGTTGGACCTGATCGGAGAACGTTGGGTCAGCCAGCGGGCCGTGATATCACAGTATGTGAGACGTGCGGTGACAGTCCTGGCCCGTGAGGCCACAGTCGTGCTTCGGCAGACCGACGGCGGGCATGCCCAGTGACTTTAGGGCCGGGTTCACATATGTTTGTTTGTTAATTGGGGCTTTAGGGCGCGCCAACTACTTAGGTCATTTTGCGCCCATAACGTCGTTTTAATAAAACAAGTGTGTCAAAAGAGAGAACCTTCTAGATACGAAGACTTAAAAGTAAATGACTCGATATAAAAGAGCAAGGTAAGATAAAGCAGCGCAAGAGTGTCGTCCTAGACAACTGACTAGATGTAAGGACTAGAGAGGACTAGTTGGATTTAATGTCAGGTCGAGTAAATCACTTGGAAGTTGATCGAACGGATAAAGGAGAAAATGTTGCCGGATAAAACCCAGGGTGAGTCGTCACCCAGAAGGTGGCGGATAGTGGTATCCGGAGCGATGCGCCCGAGATAGCGTGTCCGGTTCGGTTCAGCGAGAGGACAAGATAAAAGCACGTGAGAGACAGTGAGAGGCACGGCGCACCGACTGCATGTGGGTTGTTCCTCTCCACGGAGGAGATAGCCATGAGTCGCGTACGTATGACCAATACGTAATCTGCAGAGGGCCACTTCCTGGTGCCTGTTGCTTTGGAAGCAAGACTGCCAGGGCTCCAAGGTAGGCTTTACGCTCCGCAGCTTCCCAGATCCTTGGAGATGCCACTCTGCCTGCCAGCTTGACATCGTGAAGGTTTGGATGGCTGGGTAAAAATCACGAGCCGGCAGGGGCAAACGCCGAAGGCATGGAGCCGCGGCCGCGCGTCTCGCGGCCGCGTCGGCGAGCTCATTGCCAGTTATACCCACATGGCTTGGAATCCAGCAAAACTTAATAGTTTTGCCTGACTGCTCCACCGACGTGAGCCGAGATAAAATGTCTTGGACTATCGGATTGTCTGGGTTAAACCTCTGTATAGCCAGCAGGCTGCTGAGAGAATCCGATAAAATGAGGTAAGACAAGTTGTCAGACACCTCGATAAAACACAACGCCTTCTCGATTGCAACGAGCTCGGATGAGGAAAACGGAGGCAGAGGAAGGCAATGAAAAAGTGCGCGTGTCGCGACCAGCCACGAAAGCGCAGCCGACGCCGTCCTCCGTTTTCGAGCCGTCTGTAAACACCGAGATAAAACCGTCGTATGACGCAATGTGTTCCAATGTCCGTGCTCGTTGCGCACATGGCGGTAGGTCGTCCTTCTTGACCTCAGAGAGCGTGAGGTCTACTTGCGCTGGAGCGTATTTCCATGGCGGAGAGGGCGTACCCCACGTACGTCGCACTTCACGGAACTCTATGTTGACTGTAGAAAAGAGCTCTTTTATGCGCAATCCGAAGGAGACCGATTGTCGCACTCTGTCAAGACGATTAAAATCAGGAGAAAAGACGTACGGATACGTCGGATGTCCTGGGAACTGGCAGAGTTTCAGTGCGTACCTCATCCCCAGCATCTGACGGCGGAGAGATAGTGGCGGTTCGTGTGCCTCGGCGAGGAGGCTGCTCTTGGGCGACGTGCGGAATGCACCTGTGGCAACACGTAGCGCCGCGTGGTGCACGGAGTCAAGAGCCTTTTTACTGGATTCGCTGGCAGAGTCGTAAACAAAGCATGCGTAATCCAGTTTCGATCGGACGATCGACCGATATAAAAGAAGGAGCGTCCTGCGGTCCGCGCCATAAGATGTGCGGGCAACACATTTTAAAACGTTCAGGAATTTAAAACATCGTTCCCGAAGCGTTCTAAAATGTTCTCTATACGTCAAACGACTGTCAAAAAATATCCCAAGAAACTTCGCCACCGGCCGAGTAGGAATCACCTGTCCACGGAGCTTGATTCCCAAGGCTAAGTCGTCGCAGCGGCGGCGGCAAAAGTGCATAGCGACGGTCTTAGTTGTTGAAAAACGAAGGCCGTTGTCGTCGCTCCACCTCTCTAGACGGGTTACAGCGAGCTGCAACTGTCTGGCAACGTGACGGGCGGTCGTGGCAGAAAGCCAGATCGCGAAATCATCGACAAATAGCGATCTGCCGATGGATGGTGCAAGTTTGTCGCCAATATCATTGATCGCCACAGCGAACAGCGCCACACTGAGAACTCCGCCTTGGGGAACCCCGTTCTCTTGCGTAAAACTGCTCGAAAGACAACTGCCAACTCGGACTTTGAACCGACGATCCGATAAAAAGTTCTTGATAAAGAGGCCCATCCGGCCGCGTATGCCGTACTTGTGTACTTTGGAAAGGATTCTGTGTCGTAACACTGTATCATAGGCCGCCTCAATATCAAAGAACAGTGCTCCAAGGTGCTTCTTTTCAGTAAAACAGGTGCGTATCTCGGTGTCGAGGGCTAAAATGTGGTCAACAGGGCTGCGGTGCTTTCTAAAACCGCACTGGGCGTTTGTAAAAACACCGTGATGTTCCAGAAACCAGCTAAGACGCACATTGACCATCTTCTCCATCAGCTTTGAAAGCGATGATGTGAGAGAGATGGGCCGATAGTGGAGAGGGTCATGTCCCGACTTGCCAGCCTTCAAGATAGGAATGATAGTGGCTTCTCGCCAGGTCTCAGGGAAAGTGCCAGTCTCCCACAGCGAATTGAAAGTTGCTAGCAGCGCCTCGAGGGCAACTGCCGGGAGATGACGGAGCATGTCGTTGTGGACAGCATCCGGACCTTCTGAGACGCTGCGCAACGAGCTGATGGCAGACGTGAGTTCAGCCATAGAGAAAGGCTCGTTGTACACCAAATTTTCAGCTGTGCTGAAGTCCACGGCGGCTGGTGCAGGTCGTGAGGACGGCTCTCCTCGGCAGCGCTGATAGAGTGCACGGCCTATCGTCTCTGCGACGTCTGAAGGGTGAGATATGTCCGTGTTGTTCACTCTTAAAACCGGAAGCGGAACAGAGCTGAACCGGCCTTCAATGCGCTTCATGCGTGCCCATATTTGGGTCGTAGGAGTAAAACGGTTTAAGGAACTTACGTAAGTGCGCCATGAAACAGCCTTTGCCTCCTTTAAAACGCGTCGGGCAAAAGCCCGCGCTCTCTTAAAAGCGATGAGGTTCTCAGTAGTACTACTCCGGTCAAACTTTCTAAAAGCGCGCTTCCTGGCACGAATCGCATCTCCGCATTCCTTGGTCCACCACGGGACCGGAGGACGACGAGGCTGACTCGACGTCTTGGGTATGCACCCGTTTGCGGAGTCAATGAGTAAACATGTAAAATCCTCTGTAGACATCACAGAGGGGTCGGCTCTGGATAAAACAGAGGCCTCTACAGCGGCCTGGAATTCGCCCCAGTCGGCTTTCCGAACATTCCACCTAGGTGGACGGTTGCCTGACACTGGGGACTCCTGGTGCTCCAGCCACACTGGGAAGTGGTCGCTCCCGAGTGGGTCGTCATGGACGGACCAGGTAAAAAGCTGAGCTAGCCGCGGACTGACTAAGCTCAGGTCCAGAGCCGATGTTTGACCGGAGGGTGTTGTAAAATGGGTGCGCTGTCCTGTATTTAAAATACACAGCGCCTCATCGCGGATAAAGGATTCTAAAAGTCGACCACGAGTGCCAGTCGTGTCGCATCCCCACGCCAGGCTATGGGCATTAAAATCGCCGACTACCAGGACCGGAGGTGGAAGCTCATCGACAAGTCGATGTAGCTCAACCACCGGGAGCGCTATACCTGGTGGAAGGTATAAAGAACAGACTGTCAGCTCCCGGTGGTTGAAATCAACTCTAGCGGCCACTGCTTGCAGAGGGGTCTGCAGCGAAATGTGGCGCGCAGGCACACTGTGGTGCACTGCCAAAAGTACACCTCCATGGGCAATGGTCGGGGTGTCTAAGTCTCTTCTAAAAACAGAGTAACCCTTGATGGCAAAGGTAACGTTTGGCGCTAGCTTGGTCTCCTGGAGACCTAAAACAAGGGGTGTGCGCCAACAGATAAGAGACTGTAGGTCCTGGTAGTTGGCCCGGAGGCCTCTACAGTTCCACTGTAGAATAAAAGGCGTGGTTAAAAAGGCGCAAATAGGGCGCGTATAACATGAGGCAAAGGCGCACACAGATACCTGACTGACCACAAAAAAGGGTAAAAAGCACCGAGAGAAATGCACCTGGTAAAAAAGCGCAATAGCGCGAAAAAGATAAAAGGATAAAAGAGGAAATGACTAGACTGAAAGACTAGACTAGTTCCTCTAACTCCGAGGAGGCGCTCCCCCCGTAACGGATACGGGGATGCCCCGAGCCCTCTCGGTGTAGCCTCCCTTCAGCAGAGGCAGATCGGGCGTGGCTCGAGCCCTGCTGGGGCTTTTTCGCCCGGGGGGCGTCACCCTCCGAGGGCGACCAGCTCGGGGGCGTCTGCCGCTTGGCGAGGCGCCCTGGAGCCGCGGAGGGCTGTTGCCGCCCCGACGGGGATGTCGGGGCGGCGGCCTGTGTCCTCGACACAGGCGTCTCTGGCAGCGGCGGTGGTGGCCGCCGCTGCGGAGGTGGAGGAGGCGGCGGGGGACCCATGATGGGCCGAGTCCCCGCCTCAGGTGTCTCCGGGGTGTCAGCGGCAACAGCCGCATTGGCACTCCCGGAGGCGGAGTCGGCAGACGAGGCTTCCTTAGCCTCGAGGGCCTTCTGGACGAGGCGAGCCCTCCTCGCCTCTCGTGCCCTCCTCTCCTCCTCTCCCCGCCGCAGCGCCTCCTGCACCGCCGTAGACGGTCGGGGGCGGGGCGGGGTGGGTGGCGCCTTACCCTGCGCCGGGGGGCGCCGACCACCCTGTCGGCGCTGGACGACGGCCCAGCCGTCTCCATCTGCACCGTTCGCGGCTGGAACGGGACTGGGTGGACCCCACACTGACTCTTGAGCAGCCTGCTCTGTGTTGCTCGGCGGCGCACGAGGCGCCGTGGTGTCCGCTGAGTCACCAGTGGCTACGACGGTGAGGCCAAATCGTTTGAGAAGCTGCACGAGCTGTGCTACACTCATCTGGGAGGCATCGGTAGAGTTTGTGACTCTCACCTTCTGGGCATACGAGGTCTTCGGGTGACTCTGGTTGTACACCTCCCGGGCCTCTTTGAAAGACAAATTTCTGGTAGCCTTGATGGTCATGATCTCTTTCTCCTTGACGTATGCAGGGCAAGACCTATCATACGCGGAGTGCGGCGTCTGCCCCTCTCCGCAGTTGACGCATCGGGGGGTCTCCGAGTCACAGGTTTCGTCAGTGTGGTCCTGCGAAGCACACTTGGAGCACGTGGGTCTTCCTCGGCAGTTGTCCTTTGTGTGGCCGAAACGTTGGCAGCGGAAGCAGCGCATGGGCGCTGGGACGAAAGGCCGCACGCGAACCTTCACGTAGCCCACGCGAATCTCACTCGGCAAGTCAGTAGAGTCAAAAGTCAGAATGGGGGCATTCCACGTCAAGTGGGACAAAAAATGATCATTTTGAACCTCACCTCCTCCGATTTTTGCGAAACTTTGTGAAACTACTCATCTATATGTGAAAAGAATGGAGACATATTTTTGTCAAGATATGACGTCACGTTTCCGAGATACACGTCATCAAACATTGACTTAGGCAAGGCACATTATCATCTTTAGAGCGTCATAACCATTGAAGTTTTAGACATATCACCACGAGACAAAGTGTGAAATGGAGGGAATAGGTCAGGCTTTAATTTGAGGATAACAATATTGACGTTATTAACTAATTAGTGAACTTAATTAAAATTCAAAAAATAAATTTTGATTTTCTGAAAAATGGGTACCCTTCGATTTTGCTGATTTTTACATATTTTATTCTCCTATAAATTAGCTACATCATATAAAAAATCCAGAATGGGCCGACGTCTACGTAACTGCCTTTTGGACTTCGGAATGTCTGGCACTCGCGTGTTTCGTTTTAGCAACAAAGGAGAGGCGCTACCCGGAGATGCTTCTTTCTACCCCAAACCAAAGCAAACCCAACCTGACCTGACGTGACCTGACCTAATCTAACACGCGTAAACATGTACAGCCCTCATGGCAGTTGTCGACTGGCCAAATGCTACCGAGATACGAACATTAGCCCTCACGACAGTTGGGGCATTCCACGTCAAATCGAACAAAAATCGGCTGTTTTGCACCTTACCATCAGCGATTTCATTATAAATTTGTGAGCGAGTTCCTGTGTCGCCCCGGACATTACATCGATGTTTTTTGCACATTCTGACCACAGGTCTTCTAAATATAGGGCATCAAATTTTTACAAAATGTTGCATCTTTATATTTTTAAACGACCATAACTTTGGTTGTACTTGTTTGATTTGAATGAAATAAACCTTACTGTTTAGGTAATTTCTTAACCATTTGTTTAGAATTGCACCTGCTTAAATATATGACCTTGAAATTTGCTTAACTCTGTTCTTAAGCACAAAAATTAAAATAGCAAAAAACACGTCACCTTCGATTTGGCTCATTTTTATATATTTTACTGCCTACCATATTCTTAACAACCTGTGAAAAAATTAGAGTGGGCCATTCATAAGTTTTGAAGAAAATGGCACATTTGCAAACGTATGTTAGCACGCGCAGTGGAGGGGGAAGAGCGAATTTCGCCCCACCCCTCCTGTTTTTCGCCAATATCTCATAATATTAATGCAAAAGTAATTGTGGCTACTTGTCCAGAATTGAATTGCACATCTCATCGTGCAAGCAATAAGAAAATCGGTTCACAACTGTTCTAGTAATAGCGGTGTAAAGTGACCATCCTGTCGCCGCGGCGACGCGGCGACTCGGCAGCCGGCGCCGACCGGCGCTACGCGCCGCCTGAATTGTAGACTGTGCCGGGACGGAACGGAACTATTCCCTCTTTACATCGCGCTCCTTAGCGCTGATTACGTTCGATTCGCGTCAAATTTTGTGAGAAGACTAAGAAATGTACAGGCAATCTTATAGTGAAAGAATTTTGAAAATCAGTTGGTAAACAATTGAAATATGAACGTGTAAACACAAAATTGTGATTGTTGCGTTTCCCGCGTCGGCCGATCCCGCCTCAGCCGGCGACATGTTACTCTTAGCAGGCCTCTAACTGCCATATTTATTATTGGATTAACTAGAAATTCCCCATGCATACTCAAAAATGTATGTTCTTTCGTATAGTGAAGATAAAAAGACGTGAAGATATCGTTGCGTGATAATGTTTTCGTTGAATTTACTTCATGATGCATTTCCACACGGCTCAAAATTCATCGCAAAATACCGTTTGCCTGAGACACTTTTACTATGGAACTTGAATGCTTGACTACGATGACTATGCATTTCCATTCTCGCAGAGTTTGGGATATCACTAATCAGCAATCATTCATTTCAGAAAGTGTACACAAGGAAGCATATCTTGACTCTGTCTTTCAAGGTCACGCGCGGTTGCGTGATGTTGATGCATGAAAACGGGGTTTGCCGCGAAAGTTATGAATGGCCCACTCCAATTTTTTCACAGATGGTTAGGAACATTGTGACGGACATAATATGTAAAAATTACCCAAATCGAAGGTGACGTGTTTTTTGCTATTTAAATTTTTCTGTTTTAATTCAAGGTCAAGTGCATTTCAAGGTCACTTCAATTTAATTTTATAATTAAAAATTAAAGCCTTATCAATTGCCTACAAGACGCTGTTAATATCATTTTGATACCAGAAAAGGAACCGGAGTTATAGACATTAAAAAAATTGGTGTGTGGCATTTTTGGCTATATTCGATGACCTATATCTCAGCAATACGTTATCAAATTGCGAAAATATTATACGTAACTCAGTTTTGAACCATGCCCAGTCTGCCTACAAATTTTCAGAAAAATCGAAGGGGATGACGGATTTCGGTGTTTGATTTGACGTGGAATGCCCCAGTTGCCGGCTGGCCAGATGCTACTTAAAAAACAAATGCGTGTTTAACACTTCAGGCTGACCCGCTGCGAGCCAGCGACCTTTAGATTTCGAGGTGGGTACACTCGGCACACTTACTACTAAGCCACGAAGATAGCTGGTCATCGTAAGCCAGTTTTTAATGATGAAATTGGGCATTCTCCGGGCAGCGCCTCTCTTTGGTTGCAAAAAGAAAATACGCCTGACTCTCCCAGCGCTAGGGGAGAAAAGCCCGGTTTAGCCAAAAAAGTATTAAAAAAAGGAATTTGAATTGTAGGCGGGGAACTTTATCGTGTGCCAATTTCATGGTCCTAGATCAATATATTCAAGATCAAATGAGGTTAAACGTGATCAAATTTGCTATAGTGACTATTTTGCGTTTATACGCCCATAGCTCTAAGAGATACTGGCCGATTTTCCTATTTCTTCCTTTATACGACATTTGTAGTGTTATGAGAATCTCTAGTTAATCTTACCATAAATTTGGCAGTTAGTGGCTTGCTAAGAGTAAGATGTCGCCGGCAGAGGCGGGGATCGGCCGACGCGGGAAACGTCATAGTCACATATTGTGTTTGCACCCTAATAATTTAAGTTTACCAGTTGATTTTCGTATTTATTTGAACATTAGATTGCCTGTACATTTTTAAGCCTTCACACAAAATTTGACACGAATCGATCATAATCAGCGGTAAGAAGCGCGGTGCAAAGATGGAACCGTCCCGCGCCGGCACAGTCTACCATTCAGGCGGCAACGGCCGGCGCCGGCCGCCGAGCCGCTCCGACAGGAATGTTTGACTTTACACCGCTATTACTAGAAAAGTTGTGGACCGATTTACCTATTTCTTGCACGGGAGGATTTGCAATTCGATTCTGGACAGATACTGAAAGTTTAACGTTAATATAATAATTATGTCGTGAATTATTGGCGATAAACTGGTGGGGTTAGCGAAATCGGCCCCTTCCAACGCCCGTGCTACGTTGCACTACTTGTTGCTATATCATCCAAAGTTATCGTTGGCCCACTCTAATTTTCTCAGCACCTGTGCCTTACGTGTAGTGGAAGACAATATCTAAATTTGAGCAAAATCGAAGGGTACCCATTTTTCACAAATTACATTTTCAGAAATAAATTCAAAATAAAATAAATTCAAAATCACCGAAAAATGTAAAAATTGTCAAATTTTACTAGCATAACTCCTTATGTACACGTTTCAGTTTGTTTGAAATTAATAACTTCAAAAATGTTGAAGCTATAGATCTTTCAAGATTGCAATACACGTCCAATTCTGCTCAAAAAGCAGAAGTTTAGCGACTTGTATCTCTGTAGCCCGAGGGCAAATGACAAAATCCTTTCACTCTCAGAGGTTTCACCCAATAGCCAATAAGTATACCAAGTTTGAACAAAATCGCAGAGGTGGCCGATTTTGGCTGTCCCGGTTGACATGGAATGCCCCAATGATGTTGTTTGTCGAGACCGTGCCTCTCTTCGTCATGATGCGGCGAGCCGCTGTCACGCCGAAATCGGCGAGCCCGTCCGCAATGTCCTCGTCGCTCACTCCCCTCAGATCGAAGCAGTTAATGACCCCTCGTGAGGAGTTCTTAGAGCGGTGGGGCTCCACTGTAAGCGGGATGGAGACGAGCCTCCGGCCGGATGCCCGTCCCTCGGAGAATACGAAGCGAGTAGCGTCCAACGCTTTCGCCGCCTCCTCGCTTTTCTTGAATTCGACCTCCAGCGCGCCATCACGCATCCGGTCACAACGAACGATCGAACCAAACCGGTCGCAGCCATCCTTCCGCTGGAAGGGCGTCAAGGAGCTCAGCTCCCTGTCGGCGCTCCGGAAGATGAGGATTTTTGGATTTTTGGGTCTTGGATCGTGCAGCGTTCGCCCGTCGGCCGAGGCCGGCGGGCGAGAGTCGGCCGAAGCCGAAGGATTGGTAAGAGTGGGGGAAGGGGGGTTGGTCGAGTTATCCATGCGAGTGTGCTTGGTCTCCGCCAGCTCGGCCGCCGACGCTCCGCAACGGCGCCGCTACAAGGCCTGGGACGGCCGAGCTGACTGTACGGGACTTGGCGGCACCTTCCGAGGGGGAGAGAGAGGCTCACCACCCCCCACGGTCGGATACCGCCTCCTCCCTTGACGCCTCGCCGAGTCACCGCCAGGGGCAGCGACAGATCAGCCCCACCGACGGAGGACGAGCACAAGTGCCCGAACCCCGCCGGCGACACCTCTCCGACACCACCCCCGGCGGCATCACGACTGGGAATGGCTCCTCAAGTGCGGCGCCCCACTGAGTGTCCCGCCCTTACAGAACTCAGGGCCAAAGAGGCGTGTTGCCCAGCCACCGCGACTGGCTCCGCACGGTGGGGGGCTCAACCTCCAGGATCCCGTTGTCCTGGGGTACGGGTCGGCTCGCCTAGCCTAGTAAAACCGGCTGGTACCCGAGGGGACGCCACTCCCCTTACACTAGCCCAACTCGGCTGTGTTCCTGCGGGTGCAAAAACAACGAAAAAGGGGAGAAAAGGAATCAGAAAGCTGTGATCGAACGAAACGCGGACATCCGGTGAGAAGCAAAGCAAAAGCAAACAAAGACCGCTCATGAGAAACAAAACCACGGAAACCGAGAAAAGTCGGGCCGTACCATCTGTCCATCCAGCGATCAAAGTAAGTCGTAGGCAAGCATGGGTCAAGCTGGGGCCGAGGGGGTGCTACTCCCCTTGCTGGCCGAGGCCAGGGCCGCCGCGGGGCAAGGGCCCAAGGAACCCAGTCCGACAGCAACCCGAGCCACTGCCAACCCCCTGCGGGGCCAATCCTGCAGACAATCCATCCAGTAAGCAAGGCAAGTCCAGGTCAAACGCGCGTCAAGCTGGGGCCGAGGGGGCGCTACTCCCCTTACTGGCCGAAGTCACAGCCGCCGCAAAGCCGGGGCCAGGTTACCCCGGCTAAGCAGCAGCTCTGACCACGGTCAGCCCCCTGCGGGGGGGTTCACATATGACATTTGGCCGACAAGGTTAGGTGGTCAGCAGCGGGCAGACGGGCTCACACCGGTCACAGGGGCTCTGACCACCGGCCGGCTCACTGACAAAGGCATGTTCAAACTTTACTCATGCATGTCAAGCGTTGAAATGCCTAGCGCCTTAAACATCATAACTAGTGTTGGTTATCAGCAGATGTAAAAAATCACCCAGCAAAGTGGGTAAAATGCACCACATGGTACGCGTCGAACAACGAATGAATACAATATCATTAGGCACAAACGTCTTTCTGTTCTATAATCTGTCCTTTAAAAGCGCACAATGTAAGATGTGTAGGATTGCGTATCTGCGCTCGACTTACATAAATGTTCCAGGGGCTAGAGCAGCAGGACACTGTGACGTCCAGATATCCGTCTCCGTCGCGGGGCACCTGGTACTGGCCGATGGGCTGAGAGTCGCCGGCGGTGGGCGGCGACGGGTCGGCTAACCTCAGACGCTGGAGCTGCTCAGTGGGGCTGGGAGAGCCGCGCGCCAGAGCCGGGGTGGCGGGCACGGAGGCCGGCGGCGGCTGGCACGAGTCGGGCCGACTCGATACGGACGACTGGCGGCTGGTGGTGGGGCGCCTGGCGGGGAGAGGGAGGGATGCAGTCAGCTCCAGTCGGGATACCGCAGAGCGGTATGAAGCGGCGCACTTAGGTATAGATAATTAAAGAACCCATCGACCCACACAGCAATGGTCCAATGGAGCCCGATTCAGGACAATGCGTTAAAACTATGGCACAAATAAAGCTGTGTGTCGGGCGAGCACAATGTCGAACTGGTATACTACAGTGCAATACCTAAGTGCAATACAACAAACATTTTATCACATGTTATAGTGCACATTAGAAGGAAGCGTAATCATAGAGCACAGTAGAGTGCACACACAAAACACATCACCACAGATGAAACGTGCTCTACACTAGCATGCGGCGGGTAGGTCACATGGGGAAATAATGAATAATTCACAAGTTCAACCGTACAAAGTTCACAGAGAACGTTGGGTCATGGGGTCTGATGAACTGATGGTGGTTTAGGGAATGATTCATATGAACACTCTGCGGTCGAGTGACCCTGTGCGGTAGATAAGTTTGCGAGCGCTTCACTAATAAAAATGTCATTCTAAGCAAAATGACTGATTATTATAGACGCCGGAAAACACGCCATCCGGTCATTAGACTAGGCAAGCGCTGGAACGATCCTAGACGTAGTGCCTGGTGCGCTCACGATCAACTACACCGGCCTCGGTACCGGTTGGGGTGACAGGGACCAGCGCTTCTGGCTCTTACCCTGACATGTGCGCCTCTACCGACTCTTACCTTGACATATGTCCCTCCCTGACCCTTGCCTCGGCACGTGACTCACCCTGACATGTGCGCCTCCACCTGCAGCGTGGCGTTGATGGAGACGAGCTCGTTGTTATCTATCCGTTTGTACGCGTCCACCTCTGGACAGCCCGAGTCGGGCTGGGCGGTGACGCGGAGCACCACACGGGTGCCGCCGTCAGGTACCTGTCGTCGGCAGTCAGCGGCAAGCGTCAGCAACGCACGTCAAGATCAGGTCAGGATTGGAATATCATCAGGTTGTATTCAAGTCATCAACGGTAAGACTATCGATAAGCCAACGTATCCCGCAAAATTATCTTACTGCTGAGCCACTGTCTCACGCCAAACTACTACTTCGGTTAGCCAATTTGACCATTGAACTGACTCATTGACCAGCCATTTCAGTGAACCACGGTGTCCCAAAATTATCTACCATTTCAATGAGCCAGTCCGCCCTTTCACCTACCATTTCAGTGAGTCGCAGTGCGGCCGCGTCGTTAAACTGCACGCCGCTGAGCCGGACCGGCAGCGCCTGCGGCGGGTGTCGGGCCAGCGCCGGCGGCAGCGCGCGCAGCTCCGACACCGGTACAGTCTCCTCGTTGCCGTAGTCGACAAACAGCACGGGCACGGCGCCGTGGGCTGTGGCCAGCGGTCGGGCGCGGTACCAGCTGCCGTCCGTGTATCGGGCCAGCACCAGCCGGCCGGGGGTGACGGCAGAGGGCGCCGGCGCCGGCTCGGCGGCCGCCAGCTCACCGGCCGTCAGCACGCGCTGACACACCTCGTCAGCGGCTGACGAGTCGAGCTGGACGAACAGCCGGCCGTCCTGCGGCGAGACGTGAACGACGAACGCGTCCACGATACCGCCCACCTGAGGCAGAGGGGCCGGGACGGTCAGCAAGCGGGGGTCAGCGGTCAGAGGTCAGCGGTCAGAGGTCAGCGGTCAGCGGGGGCCGTGCGACCGACGGCCAGGGACGGTGCTAGATTCCTCGTTGGCTCAGGCACAACAAAGCTAACCAGTTGTGGAGTTGATTCTCTGATCGCCGCCAAAGCATCGGTTAGCGGCGAGGCTTCCAACCAGCTAGGGAAGCCTCGTCAGTGCACCTCAGCTCTGCAGAGGTGCACACTGATTTCTTTCTCCATTTTGCTACAATTTGATTCGTCAAGCCAAAGAAGCCCAGCTTATGATTAAGGAATGGGGGCACCATTGTCCCGGGGGCTATCAATTATCATCACTGAAGGCAGTTGGTAAGTCAAATATTTTTAGGTTAAGTGGTTATGCATCAGGCTTCAGGCCTAATTCATCTAAGCCGCTCGGTGACGAGAAACAGGGGTCTAGAGAACCCTTCCCATCGACAGAGAGCACAGCTGCGGCTCGCGCGCCGGGTCACTCACGGGCGGCAGCTGCGGCGGCGCCTCCACCTCCGACATGGCCTGCAGCGTCTGGTTAATGTTGACGTCGTCCTCGCCGGAGGTGTCGAACAGCACCACCTCCAGACGGCTGTCCTCGGCGACCACCACCTGGCAAAGGGTCACAGACAGGTCAGGTCAGGGAGGTCAGGGCAGGGCAGGGCAGGGCGCGACGGTCCTCGGCAACCCCCACCTGGCAAAGGGTCAAAGACATGTCAGAGCAGGGCAGGGCAGGGCAGGGCAGGGCAGGGCAGGGCAGGGCAGGGCACGGCAGGGCAGGGCAGAGGTCAGATCAAAGACAAAGCATTAAGCAGGTCAGGCTACTAGCTACCTCAGATTAGTTAGAGGTCAGCTCAGGGGCAGGGACAGGTCGGATCAAGTTAGACATTAACCATCCATCAGGCTTACACTATACGAGTAAAGCAGCAGTCTTGACTGCAGCAGTATTGGGAGCCAGAGGCCGGGAAAACTCGAATATCACCGGTGATATTAAAGTATAAAATAAGACGCACAAATCTGGATCGGTCCCACCCACAAATCAAGTCTAACCCACCAGCAAGGCCGGTAACGCCACGCCCACACCGTTTAGTCAGGTCAGGCCAACTAACTAGCCACACGCAGAGTTCCACAGTTTGTGTTGGACTAGACACTCCACCCGTGTGTCTGTCAACCACCATCCTCCACTCCACTCCAAGTGTCTCTACTCCCCTCCCCTCCTCTCCTCCCCCACCCTCACCTGACAGATGAGGCTCTTCCTGAGCACCAGTCGGCTGAGCGCCTCGGTGGCGCCGGGCCGCTCTCCGTCCACACCACTGAGCGAGGCGTGCAGTGCCTGGCCCGGCAGCTGGCCGAACCGTGCGGCGTCCAGGGGGCGCAGACTGCGAGCCGCCACCAGCTCCGTCAGACCGATGTCGACGAAAAACGCAGACACCATATCGTCCAGGATGTCGGTGACCTGGACACGGTGAGGGGTGCCGTCCACCTGGCGGAGAGGTCAGGGCGGGTCAGGTCAGGTCGGGTCGCTCAGGATAGGCCACTCCCAGACTGAGACTACATCGCTGGCTGACAGGTAGACAATCATTGAGCGCCACGCCATGAATCCATGGTGACGATTACGAAGCCAAGTGTACTCTCGTCCGTGATTCGTACCTGCGCCAGGTAGATGCCTCCGATGACGGGTGTGACGGGTCGCTGCTCCTCCACCAGGCTGACCTCCATTTCCGTCATCAGGTCATCGAGCCGGTCCTGCCAGCACACAGTGTGGGGTTACAATGGACTCGCCATCTAGACCGTCCCGATCAAAAACTGTGGGAGCTAAGTGCTAACACTATCAGCGCTCCGATATACGAGCACAGCACACAAAGGCACATCATAATATCGGCCCGGCTCGCTTACAGCCATGTTCAAAGTCACGCTTAGCTGGGCAATCCCGAATCGACTCAAGTCTGTTGGCACCGATTGTAAATCAAAAGATAAAAGAGAAAAATGACGTAGGAAACGTAGACTAAGCACATACATACACAAAACAACACGGCAACACAAACCCAGCTGCGAGTATCCATGCATCCACCCATGCAACTACCACATAGCTCCCTGTAACAGTCGTCATTTCACAAGCCGAGAAAAAGTCATCATCGCTGTCCGCTGAAGATCAGAAGGGAGGGGCTTGTACGGTGGGGACGCAAAAATTGAAAAAAAAACCGGCGTCGGTCCATCTCAACCCTTGACCTGGAAAGGTAGTTAGGTCACATGGCGCTCCTCCCGGACCCCGCCGCTCGTCCTTCCCAGCCTCCTACCGTGTATTGTTCGCCGATGAGACGGAAAGCCAGCTGCGATCCACTCAGCACACAGGTGACCCAGACGGGGAACATCTCCTCGTCAGGCAGCTGCACAGTGTCCAGACGGGTGAGACAGCCGGCCGGCGCGGCGGTAGGGGCGGGCGAACCGGGCTCGCCGGCCGGCCCCACCACCTGGTGACGGACGGCACACAGTCAGAGGACATGGCTGGGTAACTGGGGCGGGGGTAAGGTCAGGTCAACACAGGGGGGCATGTTACTCAGAGTTGGTCAGTACAAGATTATCCATTGGCGATGTTTCAGTGACCCATGTGAACAGCACACGAGCTACCACACTACTGGGGATGTAGCCCGACTCACGTAAAATGTCGAGTAGAGGATGCAGTCTGACTGACTCACGTGAACAGCCGAGTAGAGGATGCACTATGTAGTCTGACCCACGGGGACAGCCGAGTAGAGGATGTAGTCTGAGAGTCCTAGTCTGACTCACGTGTACAGCCGAGTAGAGAATGTAGCGGTCGGCGCCGACGCAGTCGAAGCGCACGGTGCCCGAGTCGTAGAGCAGCTCCTCCCAGTTATCGGGGACGCGCTCCTCGAACTGTCGACGGTACTCGTCCGGAACGCTGTCCCGCCATAGGCCGTACCGACGCGTCTCCAGCATCTGTCAGACAGGAACGGCTGGTGAATAACAGCCATATGCCGTACCGACGGGACTCGAGCATCTGGCAAACAGGGGAGATGCTCTGTTCAGTAGCGGCCCACCGCGACTCCAGTTGCATCCAACAAAGGGGAAAGACTGGTGAGCAGTGGCCCAGTTCATGTCGGTGTGAGTATCCTGGTGGCGGGGAGACATTCTGGTCAGTACCGCCAGCACTGGTCAGTGCCAGCCTCAGTCCGCACCGGAATCACTCCAGCATTTGATTCAGAGCGGACAATGGCTACATGATACTGTCCGATCCCACGGCCCTATGCCGTCTTCTCTCCTAGTGAATGCGCACTCTCATATTCTGTGCAGTGCCTCCTGGTGATTCTGTCGGTATAATTACTCTACTGCCTCGTCTTTCCTGTACTGTGCCCTCTCATATCCTGTAGATCCGTCTGATCATTATGTCGGTACTGTACTGTACCGTCTCTCCTGTACCTCCTTTACTCACCCCTGTCGCATTCTGCAGTGACGTCTGGTGATTCTGTCGGTACTGTTATGTACTGTCTCTCCTGTATCTCCTGTACTGCCCTCTCTCACATTCTGCAGTGACGTCTGGTGATTCTGTCGGTACTGTTATGTACTGTCTCTCCTGTATCTCCTGTACTGCCCTCTCTCACATTCTGCAGTGACGTCTGGTGATTCTGTCGGTACTGTTATGTACTGTCTCTCCTGTATCTCCTGTACTGCCCTCTCTCACATTCTGCAGTGACGTCTGGTGATTCTGTCGGTACTGTTATGTACTGTGCCGTCTCACCTGTGCGATCCTGGTGACGATCAGCTGCTGGTCGTCGGTGACGGGCGACTCGCGCTGGCTGTTGTCCTGCTGGCGCCGCTGCCGCAGCTCCTCCAGCGCCATCTTACAGGCGGCGTCCTCGGCCAGCTCGGCCGACGGACTCTCGTCCGGGTAGGTCTGACAGCGCACCTCGCCCACCTGGGGACAGGGAAAGGGTTGGAACGGAGTCGCAACAGCAGTACCATCCAACCCCATGGGCCAGCCGGTAACACCCAGTTCCCAGCGAACCGGCCGGTTAGTCCCCTAACGGACCAGCAAGTACCAGTCAACCCCAACTCCAGCCCCAGCAGAACAGCTATCACCACCGTGCAGCAACGGACCAACCAGCCTAACCCAATCACAGTACTTTACTCTCAGCCTTCAGCGTACACCGGTATTACACGGTAGAATATCCCGTCCGCACGGACAAATAACG
The DNA here is from genome assembly GCF_019059575.1 of Amphibalanus amphitrite. Classification (NCBI taxonomy): domain Eukaryota; kingdom Metazoa; phylum Arthropoda; class Thecostraca; order Balanomorpha; family Balanidae; genus Amphibalanus; species Amphibalanus amphitrite. The sequence continues at coordinate 101,184 of NW_024882047.1, forward strand.
TCCAAAGAATGCGTCTGAAAGATACACTCCCAAATCAAGACCAACAGGTAGTGTGTCCTGTGTCCGCAAAGGAACACAAGTTTACAGTTGGGAAATACTCTTACCCAAAACGTGACAAATCTGGTCATCGTAGCGCATTCCACCCCACACACACGTACCGTAATAGTCGAGTAAAAGCTGGGCACCCGGCCGGCCGACTTGGATTTGGGCCGGAACGACACCGTCTCCAGCTTGGCCTCCGGCAGGCCGTGCTGCCGGATGAAGGCCTGAAGCTCCTGTTTGGGAGTGAGGGCGGCCCTGGGGACGGTTGGTACCGGTCAGCGGAGAAGGCAGCTGGTGGCACCAGACCGAGCAATCAATAGGCACTCATTGTGCGGCTTCTGTGGCTTCCGACAGCAGCGAGGGACTGCGATTCGACGACTGGCGGCATTCTCCATACCGTTCATGAAAGCGCAACTTCATACTGCCACGCCCATCATATTGATAGCAGACATTACATCCTATCAAATAAAGTAAGCACTTAAGTAAAATAAAAATGGCACACTAAACGTCAAAAGTATGTGCTAGTTATAGTGACCACGTACCTCGTTTGTTTTTCAACTGGCGCTGGCGCTGGCGCCGGCTGCCGTGCCGGAGCCGGGGTCGGCGTGGGAGCCTTGACCGAGACCGGGGCCGGCGCGGGAGCCCTGGCCGGCGCCGGAGCCGGGGCCGGTGCGGCGGCCGGTGCACTCCACCGCGACTGAGTGTCGGGCGCCGGCCTGTACTGCGGCTGAGACTGCTGGGGCGGCGACCTGGCCGGCTGGGCGACCGGCGGCCGCGCCGCCTGCTGCTGCTGCTGCTGCTGCTGCTGGTATTGCGGCTGCTGCTGCTGGGGAGGCGGCGGCGGTCTGTAGGCGGCCTGCGGGCGTACCGCGGCCGGCTGCGACCAGCGCGGCCGCGGCGGCGTCGGCAGCAGGCCGTGCCCGCTGTTGGGGCGCACATTGATCGCGCGCCGAGGCTGGAAGTTGAACCGCGGCGCAGAGAAGCCGCCGGGCCGCCCTGTCGCCGGGAGGAACGCCGGGTCAGGTCAGAGTAAAATGGCGACGCCAGCATATACCGCTGGTGGCCAGGCATCAGCGGCAGCTCAGTTCCCGATACCGGTTTAGGGGACCGATCGAAGCATTCATACGAACTGGGTCGTAAAAAAAAACCTTCAATGCAGCCCAAGCTTTCAGTGAAAGTCATAGTCCAAGTTATCAACGAAAGACTGAAGGCGTAAATGGTAAAATAACAGCTCCGGTAAATTACTGTCCAGTTCAAAGGGAGCACTTATCCGGTTAGATAAAAGCACACCACCCACACGGCACACCATGTTCCGCCTCTCCCCGCGGAACCGGTCCGCCCCAACCACCACTCACGGGGGCCGTAGCTGGGCCGCGGCACATAGCCGGTGGGTCGGCGCGGCGGGGCCTTCTTCTTGCTGCCCTTTTGGCGCTGCACGAGCGAGGCGATGCCGGCAGTGCTGGCGTCGACGACAAACTGCACTACCGGCTCTGGGCCCGAGTCATCCAGCTGCCAAACATGCGGGGAGGGGAGGGACTCATTACCAGTCATCACCGGAGATATACGGACCCGACTGTGTGGCAGCTACTGGGCATTGGTGTCCACAGGAATGTGTCGCATGTGCGACATTCGATATATTTACTGGACAATAAGTGTGACCCATTGTGTGCAGTAGTAGTCAAAGGACATCGACGCGTCCCGTTGCATGTCTTAGTAGCAGCTGGAATGTGCCCATAATGTGCGGTACCAGCATACCACCAATGTGTCCCGTCAGGTGAAGTACCTGTCCCGCTGCATTTCATGCAGTATACATGAGCGGGCCCGACCCGCATACGGTCGGTCAGACCACTGATCAGACCCAGACTGACTTACCCGCACCACGTCCGGAATCGAGCGCAGGTAGTCCTCCAGACTGCGGTGGCCCGAGTCTCGGAACGGGATCGGGTAGCCCACCAGCGTCTGGAAGTCCCCTGCAAGCGCGTGCCGGTCAGCGACAGACCGCACAGTGGCTCAGTGTAAAACAGATCGGCGACAAATTCGCGACGTCAGCTATCAAAGAACTTCTTCGCCGTGCGCGCCGTGCGCTATACATTCATCTGCAATTGATAGCTGCGATTTTTAACTAATCAAAGCGGCAAACTGACATGGACATTCACATGGATCGAAAGGTTGTGTGTGAAGCAAATAAAAAGGTGTATGATTTTTAACGTGACAGCTACTGGCTTCATTTACTTACTTTTCAGCTCTCGGAGAGTTAGACCACCTTTGGTGGAGATCAGGCAAGAGCGTATTAGGCTCTTCGTTTCGTCGCCCATTTTTTCTTATTTTAGAGATTCACTTCTGCTTCAGATCTATGCAATCACAAGGAAAAATGGTAATTAATACTTTATGCAGTGATACCATTAGTATCACGGCATAAAGTTACCAAGTTAATCTTATAAGCTCACATCGCCGGATTGGGAGCTTATAAGCTCTAATCCGTATATAAGTAACTTTTTTTGTTAAATTCAGTGTCAATTTTTGAGATATGCACCAATAGATGATTATCAAATATTGATATCATCTCTGTTGGATTAGGTGTCGTTGGATTGCTCGATGTTGGATTTCTACATTGTAGCATGGTAGCTGCTAAAAAGGTTCATGGTGAGCGGGAGAAGCTTGTGCATGGACCTAACATTTTCGCCTCACAGTTCTTCGCCCAACTCAATCTTTTTTTCGCATTCCAACATCACTCATTTCTTCGTCTCACAGTTGCTGGCCTTTTCGTGAATAATTTCTCGGTGCGGAAAGTCCACGCTTAAAACTGCACGTCCGAACGCACGATTTGACGCGCAGGTGGACGAAGAAATTTCGGCGCAAACGGACGATTTAACCCTCGCCCGTATTGGTGTTTTGCCAGCCGCGAACGTGTAAGGCAGGGGGGGGGGGGGCGGGTCCAACGGACTTGCCGTTTTGCCCCTGAGTTTCGCTAGAGCTCACAGTGGGGATTTTTCCGATCTAGCGCCTATTAATTCAAAAAATATTTTTTGGATTTTTGTTTATTTTTTGTGTCAGTAGAGCTAAGAAATGTCTGAATTTTTCATATATGGCATTGTTTTATCTGTATGTCCACAGCGAAACTAGGAAAAATGCGCCCAAAGTTCACACTCATGCGTGATTACTCAATGGGCTCAGCAAGGCCCGAAAGTATAGCTCAATTTCATTGTCCTGTCCTGTTGGTTTTAATCTTGCGAGGTCTTAAAGTTGCATATCGCCTGAAAGGCACCTTTATTAGGAATGGAATGGCAAACAGAAAGTATGCCACAACCTTACTAAGGTCACAAAAATGCCCTTTACAAAAAACCCTTACAGACACCATATTGAAGGAATGGTATTCTAAATAAATGTAGGAAATCAATAATGTTCTCCACACTTTTCCACTCCGAAATATATCCTATCGAATTCGCCACTTTCTTCTGCACAAGACAACGCCTAGTTTGGCTGCCGAAACTTGCCTGAACACGGAATATTCACATTAGAGTATCTTAACACCCCACTCGAGGAGCGCTAGGGCAAACAGCACGATATAGGTATGTTCCGGACATAGGCGAATTATTTTACTTCGTGATTTATATGATGCATATTTTCTGAGACACATTCATTAGGAATAGGATGACAAGCGTAAATTATACATACCATAACCTTATTAACCATCGCACTTGTGGGGAGGGGGAGGGGGAAGGGGTCGGATAAAACCCCATGGTTTTCCGCAAATTACTCGCGCAAAAAGCGGCCGATCGCGCCGAAACTTTCGGTACCCTCGAGATCATCAATTTTACATCTAACCTAAAAATTTCATGACTCTGACCCAACTGACCTTTGACCTGTGGCATATTTCTCGAGACCATGTTTGGCCGGAATCGCGATTCGGCGTATGCCAGCTCACATTATCCGCGGTTTCCAGTCTTTTTGTGGTTTTAAACGTTCAAATATGTGAAATGATGTTGGTGCCATGCATAATGGTGGGAGTCAAGGTCACGTGAAGGTCAAGTCAAGGTCATTGACCTTTTGATGACCTTGGTTCACTTTTTCGAGTTTTACTTGTTTCTAGGGTAGTTTTTGGTGCTGATTTCGATTTTAGCAGCCATTTGAATATTTACGAAGTAGTTCTAGTGCCTTCGTTCCATGTTACGAAGCTATCAGTAGTAGGTGACACTTCTATGGATGGCCGGCAGGACGCCTACTAATTGATCTAACCTGACCTGACCCGACCTGGCCTAAATGCATAAAGACATCGTCTGTGATCAAAACTAACATGAAATTCGTGATCAGCACCCCAAAATACCCCGTAACACCCTAACTTTGCGAAGTTTCAAGAGGTCTCGATTTCCCAACTTTAGTTGGGTCATTAAACTGACTTGGAAAGTCAGCTTATGACCTTGGACTTTGAAATTGGATATATTCGGCCTAATTTCGTCATAGGCAGCACGCTGGACTTTTCCGCGAAGCTCTAGCTTGATCAGGGGCCAAACGGCTGAGAGGGGGGTCCAATTGAACCCCCTATACTATGTTGATTATGCACATTTACAGGTAAAATTCTCACCAGGACACACCAGCCAACATCTGTGCACAATCTGGCTACAATTCTACCTATGGTTTGCCCTCTACGAATAAATACGTGCTAGATCGGAAAAATCCCCACTGTGGAGCTCCGCGAAAAAAAACGAGCGTGTTGCCCGTGACGAGAGGAGGCCAATGATACCCAATTTTAAGGTCCTAGGTCATTGGTTGACCTTGCAGGTCAGGTCAATGACCTAAAAGTCGGGAAAATCGGGACCTGTTAGACCGTCGTAAAGTGTGGCTGCTGTTTTTTTTTGGGGGGGGGGGGTGCTGATCACGAATACCATGTTAGTTTTGATCACAGCTAATGTCTTCATGCATTTAGGCCAGGTCGGGTCAGGTCAGGTCAACCCGTAGGTAGGGGTCCTGATGGGTAGGTGTCAACCGCCTCTGACAGCTCCATAACATGTTACGAAGGCACCAAAACTACTTCGCAAATGTACAAATGGTTGCTAACTTCGAATTCAGCTAAAAAAAAAAAATAGTTTAAAAACATGTATAACTCGGAAAGATGAACCGAGGTCATCAAAGGTCATTTACCTGACCTGACCTTCAGGAATCGGGTAGCCTTGACAAGTTGACACCCACCCTAATGCATGGGAGCAACATCATATCACATATTTGAACGCTTGAAACCACAAGACTGCAAACGCACGGCTAATGCAAGCCGACGTGTGCCGAATCGCGATTCCGGCCAAACATGGTCTCGAAAAGTAGGTCACAGGTCAAAGGTCATTTGGGTCAGGGTTATGAAACTTTCAAGGTAGGTGTAAAATTGATCAACTCGAGGGTACTCAACGTTTTGTCGCGATCGGCCGCTTTTTACGTGAGTTATCTGCGAGAAACCTGGGGGGGGGGGGGGTCCGTTCGCCTCCCCCCTACGGGCGAGGGTTGAAATTTCGGCGCAAGACGTCGAAATTTAATCTTAGCTTACTTCAATTTCTACAGTCCACATTCGAATCATAAACCCGAGTCGATGACTGACGGAGTGACGGGTACGTATTATTCATCGGAGGTCACCCGGCCCCGAGCCCCCTGGGTTAACGTTTGGGACAGCCCTCGGACGATTGGGACTACGGTCGATCTTCGGGCTCCTAACCGCTGAAGTTGTGCCTGGAGTGGACAGTACCTGAGTGAGGCAGCTGGCTATACAGTTTTTAAGTGGGGTTTCGCAGGGCTTTAGAAGACTGATCGGATTACTAGGCCCGAAGGTCGTACTCACATTGTGTCCTACCCATGCCCTGACACATAGCGTGCGATTACATTTGGGAGGTATTTGTTCGCTGAATCATCTGAAGAGAATCACAGAAATTTTACATGCAGTTCAGTATGAGGACCAAATTTCAGTGCTACAGAATCGCGGATGATTGTATATCATCCACGTGCTGGTGTTATGTCAATCGATATTCCCGATACTGATATGCCCTGGGGACAGTTGAGTGAATGACATAATAGGGTACCTACCTATACCGCACCCCTGACTCCTGCAGAAGTGAACCGGCATCAGCTAACTCCGGGCCCCGGCAGATGTGCGCAGGCATTTATTCGTGTCGCATTTCTTCATAAGGGCAAATATTCATACATCGAGGCATTTCTTCGTCTCCGCAAATCTTTGTCCGTTAACATCTGTTCACATCTGTTCCCCGTAAGATTCTTGAGTCGCTCATCCGTGATTGTTTAATGGACCATTTGCTATCAAATGACCTGCTGTCCAAGGAGCAACATGGGTTCCGCCCGAAGCGATCTTGTGACACGCAACTGCTTGACTCTTTAGACTCATGGAGCCGCCTGTTGGAGGACAAGACGGAGGTCGAAGTGATTTACCTTGACTTCCGAAAGGCGTTCGACACCGTCCCACACAAGAGACTGATAGATAAGCTGCGCTGTTATGGCATTGGTGACCGAGTGTTGTGTTGGATTGAATAATTCCTGGAAGACAGAATGCAGCAAGTGTCCCTATATGGAAACCTGTCAGACTTGGTCCCTGTGCGCAGTGGTGTGCCCCTGTGCGCAGTGGTTTACCCCAAGGCTCAGTGTTGCGCCCATTGCTCTTCTTGCTTTATGTCAATGACTTGCCAGATGCTATCACTTCAAATGTGCGAATGTTCGCGGATGACACAAAGCTGTTCTCAGGCATCTCTTCTGAACATGATGTGCAGACATTGCAGGCAGACCTGAACGCCCTCGTGGAATGGTCTAGAACTTGGCAGCTCCACGTGTTATGGTCCTACAAGACGCCCTGCATTCCATTCGATCACTGCTCTGCACATCTACCAACGTCACTCCGCATGAGCGTCTGTTTGCGTACAGCCGTCGCTCTATGAGTGGCTGCTCTGTCCCCTCGTGGCTGGCCTCAGGGGGACCCGTGCTACTGAGGGGGCATGTTCGTCATTTGAAGTACGATACTCTGACCTCTGGTAGAAGAGGTGGAGTTGCTCGAAGCGAATCCTCGATTTGCTCATGTTCGTTTCCAGGATGGGAAGGAGTCCACTGTGTCTGTGCGTGACTTGGCTCCTCGTGGTGATGCTGCTACATTGTCTGATAGGAGTGCTGAAGAGGGCGGCACCGAAGCTGCTAGCCCTGTTGCCTCTTTTAGCAGACAAAGATTTGCAGATGAAAAAATGCATTGGTAAAAAAATGTGAAACGAAGAAATGCGCTGACAATAAACTACATATTGATATAAAAAGAAGTGCACCACAATGTTTATGCTAACGAAAAAATGACATAAAAATGAGTGGATTAAGTATTGCGGACAAAAAATTGCAAAGACATGCGCGACAAAAAAATGTCATACAAAAATGTGTCCTAGAATCAGAACATTACCTTATACCTATTCTTGTTCAACTTCCTTTTTATGCAGTCTTCTTGTTATTTATTTAAAACTTTTTAGTATCTATGGAATCGATAGGTATGCACAATGCACATACACAGTGCAGCTTCTAAAAATCTGAAATCGTAAAAAGGCCAAAATGTGGCACAAACAAGCCCTAACTTTTGGAGCAACTTGTGCCAAAACTTCGGCACAAAGTCACTTATATCAAATTTCAGCACATCCTGAGACGTCTGGTGAGGTGTTTGGTTTTTCTTTTCCAGTCTGCCCCCCGCCCTGCAGATCCAGATGTAAGTCAATATACCCTGGATCCACTCACCTGTTCAACTCACCTGTTTGGGGTTCCCTTGGTCTGAGAGTAGCCAAAATGAATGCAGGGATGGGGAGAAGGGAAGGAACCCGCATAGAAAGAGCTCGCCCGATGGATGAGAACACATCCAAACGGGAAAGTGAGCCCACAAGTGCCAAATGAATGAGTTTACAAGAGTGATAAGATACAAACAGCAACATTATAATTGGAACACAGTTAACGGTCATGGGACACAATTCATTTAGATACGCACTAGAGACTAGTATACAAACAGGGTATCACCCAGCGTCGCAGATAACATGGATTTGAACCTGGTTAAATCTGGTTCAGACACTACTTCGTCCGGTAGAGAGTTCCATGGAGTGATACAGCGGACACTAAATGATCTGGCACGTAAATCTGTTTGGGGACGGACGTGTGGCAACTTAAAGCGGTGGCCTCGGGTTCCAGAGGATGGCGAGAGCACAAAAATATCCGAAGGTTTGATTGAACATTTATCATGGAAGAGTTTCCAGCATTGTATCATGTCAGCTCGGAGGAGCCTGCCCTTGGCCGAAAATTGGTTCAGGGCCTTAAGTCGAGAGTAGTAATCTAGGTTGCCGAGACCAAGGACGCGCTTCGTCCAACGCCGCTGGACTGACTCCAGAAACCTTTCCGGATCCACCGGAGTTCTAGAGCCTTGGTTGGATCCTCCAGTGAATCCCCATCCCCCATGATTATCAAAATATCACCAGGCTGCGGTTGATTATATATGAAGCAGCTTGCACAGCTTCATTGTCAGCATTAAAATAGTAAAAAATTCAGAATTAGCCAGAAACAGATATCAAAATAAAATAAAAATGATCTCAAACACGCACATACCGCGCACCTCCCCCAAAACAAGGAGAAACGCGTGGGATCAAGGTTAAGTGATCACGTCTGTGAATTTGGCATGACCATGAAATCGGCACTAGCCAATAATTCAACTACAGCAGCAGCATCACTTGGGACTCAGATCAAATAAGGAACAGTAACGCAAACATGACACTTATTTCGGCATATTTTGCTCTTTTATCACCCCCAGTCATCAAGGCCAAATTGAAGATCAAAGGGCGGGGAACAATATTGAGTCTAGTGGCACTTTGGCGTCTTAATTTTATTTTGACCTTGAGATTGACCTTGTGTCTTCACCTTGAAATTTGACCTTACATATGTGCAAACTATTTTCCATCAATGGCTGGAGCTTTCAGCTTTGGGTGCGTTCATGAGCAATCAGCACGATAATCATAATTACTTTTCCTCGTAAGAAAGGATGTCGCAAAAGTTACGCATCCGAGTAGTTTAGTTATCTTGATGTACATCCTATCCTATAGCCTATAGGTAATGTTTGTTGATCACAGGTATGCATATGATATAGTCTGAGCATTATAGGGTGAGGCGGATGAGGGATCAATTCCTTTTTAACGATCTTTAAAAAGTATGAATATGACGCTATCTAGGTACGATTTTATAACAAATAGGAAAAGAAAAATGCTGTAGACACATGAATACTGCTCGGTATTTGAACCAAAAGCTCTTCACCCATGGATCAACGTCCATGATTTGGTCCATGTGAAGTGGTATCACGAATTTAGATTTAAATATCCTGCACAATTGATGAACAAGGTGCAAAAATATATTTTGACATTACTGGCGCGCTTGATACAAAAGTGGTGTGTGCCATTTTTCGGGCCGCCCCCGCCCCTTCTTGTAACTTGTTGTTGTGTCCGAACTCCGAGGCGGAAGAAGGCGTAACTCAAATTATTTTTACTTTAGGTGTATGATCCAAGCATGTGGTGTATTTCAAGAGTTGTTGCTGCCTGGCCTGCTGCATCACCATTTAGTACCCTTTGATTTATATAGCAAGGTTGAATCCATTGAGCATGCGCTCGCAATCATAGGCATTGGCATAAGCATGGGTCAGGGGGAGTGTGGGCAGAACTTGCCTCTTTCAAATTTCTGGAAGATCAATGTATGTTATTATTGTAATACTATATGATATTGATATATTCATATTTTAGCCACTCTCAGCCACTAGGACATGAAACTTTCAGCACCCTGTGGGCCGCAGGTCGCAGTATTAAATTAACTGGATTATTTGCCAACATTCACTGTGTGATGGCGGTAGCATAGCTTGCTATTTATAAATGCTAAATATATAAACTAAATACCTATCTATTAATTTCTCTATTAGTGACATTTTTTGTATTTACATATGTCTATCTACTGGCACCGTGCTTATACTTAAAAGCATGGTAGTTATCATACGTCGCCAGCTGGCCAGCCAGCTGACTGAATCCAGATAATACTGAGGCCCACCTTGTTCTACCTGTTCTAACTTATACCTTTCTCAACAGTGATTATCTGGAGCAACACAGTCTTTTAGTTATTTGATTAATAGTTATTTGATATTTTCACCTTAAAGCATATTGCACCTGGGGCGTTCCACGACAAATCGACAAGTGCCCTGCACCCTCATATTTTATTTTTTGCTTAAAATTGGTCTAATGGGTTGTGATGGGCGGGGAAGCCAGCTGTGCCAAGGATTTTTTTCTTCGAACAACGGTTTCCGAGATATAGCCTCGGGCAATTCCTGGATGTCGCGCTGCAGCCCTATGTTTGGCGGCCTATAACTAAAAAACTATTGGTTTTCTACAATAAAAACTTTATATGGTTCAACTCACAATCAACCAACAAACATTTTGGCTATCTCGGATTTTCAATTTTTGAAAATTTTGATCACGTGACCTTTTGACCTGTTTTTCGAAGAGTGACCTTGATATTTTCCCCACTGAAAGTTGCAGTTTTGTCTGATGACGATTAAAGCCTTATCACTTGTCATTCATATGCGAAAATAAAAAAAGTGGATATCGCCCTGCGTTGACCTCAGGTCAGGTCATTTTTATGACCCGTCCATTATTACGAGCGGGAGCGACAGCGAGATCTCGAGAATAAAGCAAGATAGCGACAAGCGGTAAACGGTGCAGGGTACAAATGGATAAGGTCTGTAATTTTTACTGAGGTCATTTTCAGGTCAGGTCAAAGATGACGTCACAGGAGCAAAAAGGAAGTCAAAATTGCGGCACTACATATATATGAAGTTTTTCTCGAATAACTTTCAAGGTATCCCAGCTAGGAACAAACTAATATCACCATCGTGATCCTCTCGTCGATCCGCATCGAAACATATGAATGTTGACCTCGAAAGGTCGAAAGGTCAAAAGTTGACTTTAGGTCACATGACATAAGGTCAACTTTTGACCTTTCGACCTTTCGAGGTCAACATACATATGTTTCGATGCGGATCGACGAGAGGATCACGATGGTGCTATTAGTTTGTTCCTAGCTGGGATACCTTGAAAGTTATTTGAGAAAAAAATTCATATATGTAGTGCCGCAATTTTGACTTCCTTTTTGCTCCTGTGACGTCATTTTTGACCTGACCTGAAAATGACCTCAATAAAAATTATAGACCTCATCCGTGTGTACCCTGCACCGTTTACCGCTTGTCGCTATCTTGCTTTATTCTCGAGATCTCGCTGTCGCTCCCGCTCGTCACGTGACCTAAGGTCAACTTTTTACCTTTCGACCTTTCGAGGTCAATATACATATATTTCGATGCGGATCGACGAGAGGATCACGATGGTGCTATTAGTTTGTTCCTAGCTGGGATACCTTGAAAGTTATTCTAGAAAAACTTCATATATATGTAGTGCCGCAATTTTGACTTCCTTTTTGCTCCTGTGACGTCATCTTTGACCTGACCTGAAAATGACCTCAGTAAAAATTATAGACCTTATCCATTTGTACCCTGCACCGTTTACCGCTTGTCGCTATCTTGCTTTATTCTCGAGATCTCGCTGTCGCTCCCGCTCGTAATAATGGACGGGTCATAAAAATGACCTGACCTGAGGTCAACGCAGGGCGATATCCACTTTTTTATTTTCGCATATGAATGACAAGTGATAAGGCTTTAATCGTCATCAGACAAAATTGCAACTTTCAGTGGGGAAAATATCAAGGTCACTCTTCGAAAAATAGGTCAAAAGGTCACGTGATCAAAATTTTCAAAAATTGAAAATCCGAGATAGCCAAAATGTTTGTTGGCTGATTGTGAGTTGAACCATATAAAATTTTTATCGTAGAAAACAAATAGTTTCTGAGTTATAGGCCGCCAAACATAGGGCTGCAGCGCGACCTGCTGGAATTGCCCGAGGCTATATCTCGGAAACCGTTGTTCGAAGAAAAAAATCCTTGCCACAGCTGGCTTCCCCGCCCATTACAACCCCTTACACCAGTTTTCAACGAAAAATAAAATATGAGGGTGCAAATTTAATTTTTTATTTGTCGATTTGTCGTGGAACGCCCCACCTAACATGCTCAATATATCTCTTTTATTGTCCCTGGTGACCTGACCTAGCCTATACCTTGAATATTATACCTATGACATAATGTGTGCTTCACCCTCTCTTGTAGGCCTAAAACCAGGTTATGGGTGATTCTCAGTCAATTCTTTGCCAAATGTGCCAGAAATCCAATAATGTGAAACTTGCAGCTTTGATCCTTGACCTGACTTACCTTCTCTTGAGTAGTGACCTGCTAAAGCAAACAGAATTGGTGCTAAAAATATATGTCCTGTCTATATTTTGGAGTGCTTTTTCCACTGTATTTCTATGACTTTTCCTTTAGAATATGAGTGCAGCAAAATCTACCCTGGCCTCCCCCCCCCCCCCCCCCCCCAGCAGGCCACGTTTGACTGAATACCCCAGTGGGCTGCTGGTTAATGATGGGCTGCTTGGAGTGTGATAACCATCGCCTGGGAAAGGGCTAAATCAGTCCACCTAAGGTTTTCCCATGAAAGTTCTAACACCTTTTCTGTTCATCTGTTTTCCTTATCTGTCTACTGAAAGCTAAGTGAGCCACATGGAATGCTTGTATGTATAACAATTTTTGTAGTTGCAGTGACATGGACAAGGAAAGTTCACCAACGGCTGTTCATTTACCACATAAAGTATGGCGCAAGCAATGGAAAAAGATGAGACGGAAGAAACTTCGACAAATATCAGCCAAATTCCGAGATGCAGCTGCGGAGCAAAAAGAACTGGAGCTTATGAAGAGTCATTCTTACCGGTCCTGGCTGTTGGAGCAAGAACATTTAGGAGTCATGCGGGAGGCTGAAGAACAGGAGGCTGCGCTGGTCAGACACCAAGCATGGTTGGAAAGGGAAAAGCAAGCTAAACTTGAATGGGATCAAAGGAAGCTGAAAGAAAGCCAGCAAAAAGAGGCTCGCGAGAAGCAAGAGAAACAAATTCAAGAGGAATGGGAAGCTATTAAAAAGGCTGAAGAAGCGGAAAAACAGAAAGAGGAAATGGAGCAGCGTCAGAAAAAAGAGAAACAGGAAGCCCTGCTTCGTGATGCTCTCTCAGAGCTGTGTCAGCCCTCTGTCCAGAACCCTCCCGTCCCGTCAGCTGAGGAGCGTACCGTGGAATCTCGTCCCGGTCTGCAGCTGTGTCCATTCTTCGAGAAGACTGGCTGCTGTCGCTTCGGGCCGCGGTGCTCCCGTAACCACAGACATGTACTGCTGAGTCGCTGTCTGCTGCTGGAACACTTCTATCAGCCGCTCGGCGTGCGGTATACACTTGATGACGAGCAGAATCTGGATGTCGGCCTCGAGTTCGATGACGCGGAGAGGGCACGACATTTCAACAACTTCTATGACGATGTGCTGCCTGAACTGCGATCGCATGGCGAGGTCGTTCAGTTCAAGGTTTGTCAGAACTACGAGCCTCATCTGCGCGGAAACGTATACGTACAGTATGCTACGGAAAATGAGGCAGCGCGAGCGTTTAAAAACTTAAACGGACGGTGGTACGGCGGAGAGCAGATATCTGTGCGGTTCGTTGACGTGCAGCGGTGGTCCCGAGCCATATGCGGCTCATTCTTTCGGGGGAACTGCCCGAAAGGCAGAAACTGCAACTTCCTGCACGTGTTTAAGAATCCGAACGGTGAGTTCAGGAGAGCTGACCGGGACCTGCCGACGTCAGCGGAGTCGACGCGGCAGAGGTCCTCGTCCCGGAGAGAGACGAATGGCTGGAGCACAGAGAGGCGCGGCAGTGAGCGAAGCTCAGAGCGGCGCGGCCGTGATCGGAGCTCAGAGCGGCGCAGCAGACGACCTTCGGAGGATGCGAGGCGGCGCTCCGTGTCGACCAGCAGACGCACGCCTACCGAAAGGGAAAGAAATAGGAGGGAAAGGAGCCCGGATCGTAGGAGTTCTAGCAGGAGATACCGAGCATCGACTGATTATGATTCGCCCAGAAACGAACATCGGAGCACCGAAAGAACGCGCGGCAGCAGAAGCCGGAGGGACGACCGATACTCTCGTGAGGAAGGTACCGGTAGTGATCGCAGAAAGTCGCGGAGAAGTCATAGCCCAGAGTCGAACGGACATCAGGATGACAGCGAAAGACATACAACTCACCGATCTCACGAACGCTCCCGGAGTTCTAAACGGCGCCGTTCTCGCAGTAACGATCGTGAGCGGAAAAAGAGGAGTAAGAGGTCTCCGAGTTCGACGCACCGTCGCGAATCGGGTAGCCAGACACGAGAAACGAATTCTACCGAAGCTGGCGGGCCCAACAAGGCGGACCGCGATTCAGACTGCCGCGGCGAAATGGCAGAATCTGATTCTACAGCACTACGAAAATCCCCGGAGGTGGCATTGGCATTGAGCCAGGATGGTTAAAAGCGTATTTGTATCATTCGTTGACGCTCTGAAGCACTTTCAAAAACTTTGTCATCATCATGAACTCACAAGAACGCGCCTGTGATTACACTCATTGTTGAATGATCTCGCTACTTCGTTATTGTTTGGGTGAGCTGACTGTGCCCTCATGCTGTTGTGTTTGTAGAAGGCCAGTATGTCTGTGTCTGTTAGCTACTCCATCATTTCACTGAACATGTTGCGCACTGCCCCAAATTTCCTGCGTGTTTCCTTGACTGAGATGTCAGTATTGCGAGCCTCTGCCGTGAAATTTCGTCGAAATCGCTGAGCTCGACAGCACTGCGAAGGCCGCCTGTTCCTGCTGTCCAGCCGACAAGCAGCGCCAGGTATGTGATAGTACTTAAATCTATAGACTTTTCCTATGGTAAGGGATATCGTTACCAGCCTGAGCAATTGGTTTCCAGACTCCAGGGTGTCTAAATAGGATATGGCATGCTCAGGTTTCAGTCCAAATCAGTGATGGTTGTGGTTACCTTTTAACTGTCGTATCATGTTTACTGTGCAGTTTTGCATGATATTTGAAATCCCTTTTACCCTTTTCGTGCTTGTAGCATATGCGCCGGAGATGACAGAATCTGCAGTGCTGATTAAGTCTTTCACTGATGGAGGGGGCGGATGCCTTTCCCCTCTCTTGCTTTTTACGGAAAGCTCTTGTAAAAAGTTGCAGATAGTGACGAACCTTTGAATGCTTTCGTGTTAATCAATCCTATAGATTTTGTTAAGTTTCCATGACCGTGATCCGAATAACCGTTGACATGTGACCTCTGCCCCGAGACATACTTCTCAATCGCTGAAACTTCCAAAGCAGTGCGCGGTCGGTGCAGGCTGGAGTTTCATTTTCTTGATATTTAATGAACGAAGCCTGTCATAGTGATGTGCCGAAAAAGATGTGCCTGTGTTAGGAAAGTTGAGGTAACGATTAAGATATGTAAGCCATTCCTCGGCCTTGTGGTTCGTTAATCCTGTATGCTTAAATCGTGCATCTGATTGCTTCTGTTTCTGCTGGTCGCAGCTCTCCCTCGTACCCGTTTCAGTGGTGTGATAAAACCTCTGCTGATGCTGTGCTCTGTCCCTTTCTCAGAGCTGCGTCCGCTAACGGCGGTGTCTCGGCAGACCAGACTCGTCTCCTCCGGCCGGTGACGGTGAGTGCCGTCCAGATGTCACGGACAGAGACTGAACACGAGCCCGGCACTCTCAGCAGCCGCAGCGGTCCCCACGACACAGCGGAGCTCACCGTGACATCTAGCGACTCAGCGGCCCCATCCGTCCCCACGACACAGCGGAATGCACCGTGACATCTAGTGACCCAATGGGGTATACTGGGACATGTAGTGACCCAGCGCTCGCACGGTGACATCTAGTGGCCCAGCGGGCGCACTGCGGCACCACGGCAAAATGTGTGTTTATCGCGTAGACTAGGGGGCGCCCCGTGCCATCCGGTGACCCAGCAGAGCGTACCGCATCTTAGCGACCCAGTGGAATGAGCGGCGGCATCCCCGCCACACTAGACATTGGCTGTGATATCATGGAATTAGGGGGAGTCATTTGTGTCTCAGAGCTGATGGTGTTAAACCATCAGAGTTTGTATTGTCAAATGTGAGCATAGTAATACATGATCTTTTTTGTACTTACATATTTTCAGTACTGAAAAGTCAAAGGTCCTAGTCCCATTATTGGAGATCCGAGTCCCTTCATGAAAATGTTGGTTTGTTGCGGAAAGGCTAATCACAAGGTATTCGTGATCATAAAATCAAACTAGATGTTCAAATAGCATGATATATTTTGTCGATGAGAAATAATAACGGGCACATCCCTCTCCCCCTCCCCCTCCCACATATACACATTAACACACATACCACGCATTGGCGCTGCGTAAAAGCCGCACTCGCTCGGGCTATTTATTCCAATAGCAACAGTCGTTAGCTGTGAGCTGGCGCCGATCTGAGATCCTCGTGCTGGGAGATGTTTGTCCACTCTGACCCCTCCCGGGTCGGGCGTCATCAGGTGATGAGGGGCCGTTTGACGGGCCACAGGCTGGTGTCGCACTGGCGCGCCTCGTGACACTGGTAGCGGCCCAGCTGCTGGTCACACCAGCAGTCGACGCAGTTGAGCGTGTAGTGGAGCACCTGGTGGGACGGTCCCAGCCACGAGCACGGCCCTGCAGGCACCACAGAGCCCGCGGTGATTGCACCTCGGTGCGCTCTGCATTGGCTCAAAGGTGACAAGTGCTAGGGTGCATGCATGCTGTAATTTCACATAAGATGTTAAATGTTTAAATAAAAGGTTCACATTTGGCTTGACAGCTAAATTTGGGTTCGTTGGTGGTCTTTCCCTACTGCTAGCTCCATTAGATATTGGTTATTGACGATATACTCCGATGACCTTAGGTGACCTTAGTACGCCGTCGTATGCCTCATATAACGGCACGCAAGCTGTGCAAAAAAAAAAAACATGTTGAACGTAGGACATGAAATTATCATTCTTGCCAACCCAGAAGATTCTGTTTTGATTGAATGAAGGACCAAATTAGAGCTCTAATAGGGATTCTGTACCAGCTCATTGCTCAAAGAAACTCAGGCACGTCACCAACGTCCTCCCCTCGGCCCGAGCGTCCAAACTCATGAATAGACTACGGCAATTCGAAAACGAGCGAAGTGGAGTGTAATTGACGAGTTCCACTTACCTGTGGTGCCGATCATGTGTTCGATGCTGCTCATCAGGAAATCATAGACATCCTCTCCGCTACTGGGAACTTCATCAGCTGCACTTAGTCCTTTCAACAGGAAAGTCATCCATACATAACATAAATATTGCCCTCGAACAGTAAGTAGTTGGGTCATACCAGCGTTTTATTTTTTTCCTTTTCACTACCTTTGCAAATGGATTGCTAATGGATCGAGTAAAAAAGATTTGGTTTGGTTGTGACCAAGGCCATATATGTATTTGGTCGTGGCCTGATATAATAATGTCATGTTCTTTGAGCTAAGCAACTACAAATTGCACGTGCTAACAGTTACACGTGCCTGTTACTTGTTTGATTAACCCACTTGGAATAATTGAAATTTGAAAAAGAGCAGAACGAAGACCGTAGCAGTGTTTATAACAGCGTCGATTTAAAGGAAAAGTGCCACCTTCTTGAAATATGAAGATATCGTTGGTTTTTATTTTGACATTATTATTTTCCATTTTCTTTTCAAAACCGGTGCCAGAAGTGCATAATTCGCTAAAAAGTATTTCAAACTATTTAACATATTGGTACTATGTTTATACTCTCTACCGCAGCTACTGTATGATGTCATAGCAATGACGTCACACTCAAGCCAATCAGCCTTGAGGAGGATAGACTCGTCGGACTGTAGCGGTTGTAAACAACTTGTCGCCCCGTGTGTCTGCCCGTGGCGCTAGTTATATGTCGAAGGTAAGGGTGAAAGATGGATATAATGGCCATGGAACGCTATTTTAGGATTATTGGTGAATAGCAAGAATATAGTTTTGGTGGTTTGAAATTGTTTGTCCTCAGTGATTGGCTTGATTCTCATTTTGCGGCATAAGCGGCTGTTTGGTTACATTGCATTTTTTATGATTGTGTAATTATTATGATTATGTTCCTCCAAAGTAGGCATCACATATCAATCTCAAAGGCAGATCATCTTCTTTTCATGCCTATAATTTTCTTCAAGAATATTAATAAAAAATATTCCATTTACCCCTGCCTATCATATATCCCATGGAGCTGCCGGTGGAAGTAGGCATGCAATGTGACCTAGCATTGGCGATGTGGTTAATTAGCTTTAAAGTACTATGGAATGCTAAAGGTCATCATTTAGAATGGTTTTCAAAACATTCCACTAGGAAATATTCATTGAAACCTGAAAATTACTTACAAAATGTAAATGTATAGCCACGTCTCAAGAGCATTCAGCCGTCTTCTCAGTAAATATGTAATGAAACATAATCTTACCTGACCTAGCCTTACCTACAACCTACAACGTACGGCATTGGTAAAGCTGGCATCACTGTCAGCGTATATTAGTTTGGTAGGTTGTGGGTAGGTAGGTTGCAGGTCAGTACAGGCGCGGATACAAGGGGGGGGCCATGGGGGCCATGGCCCCCCCCCCCTTGGCCGATTTTTTTCAAAAATAAAATAAAAAGTTAAAAAGCTGAAAAGGGGGCCTCCTGAAAATAAAGTGGCTATTCATGTTGAGATGTTGCCTGAACAGCTAGATAAGCTCAATAGACGCAGTTTTTTTTTGGGGGGGGGGGCCCAACAAGTGGGAAGATGGGGCCTCCAACAGGTGGGATTATGGGGGCCTCCTGGTTTCTAATGGCCCCTCCCTTGGAGATTTTCTGGATCCGCCCCTGGGTCAGTAGGTAAGGTTAGGTTAGGTTAGATTGTTTTTAAGATTCCTTTTATCTACACATTTACCGGTTAGCGCTGACGGTGACACCAGCTTTACCGATACCCAACCTACCACCAACAACCTACAACCTAAAACCTACATTCAATGGTGGCGGGTGGTGATAATTGTTATACCTATATGATAATACTGGAGATAAATACCATACAGATTAGCTGGTATCCATGACACACTTTCTTAAGAAGAAGGTCTTCTATTAAATCATGTCTATTTTATAGGAATGAAATGATTTTTGTTGTAGTCACATTCCCTACTCTGACCATCATGTCTGATTATTTCCAGTTACCACTGACAATGCCCAAATCAAGAACAACAAAGGCCCAAAGGTGGCTGTTTGGTAGTGCGCAAAGCTGCTGGTAAGTGGCATCAAAGCCGTAATCGCCACGCCATATGTGGAAGGCTTTTGGTGTCAATACATACATACATACATACATACAAAGGATAGGATGTTGTTGTTGTTATGGGTTAGGGCGCGTAGCAACTTGGCTCTTGCGTCCAACATCAAAGGATAGGATGTGCTTTGTTATTTCCAGGCACGTAGCCAGGATTTTGCTCAGGGGGGGGGGGGGTCACAGGTTGTGGCCTAGTGTTGTACCCCCTCCAAAAAAGGAAAATTTCTCTGATTAGGCCCACTATTTTGGGGGGGTGTCACAGCTGTTTTTATTTAAAAAAAATCGCCATCACCGAGGGGGGAAGGGGCACGAGGGCATGGCTCCCGTGCCCCTCCCCCCTCCTTGGTTACGTCCTTGGTTATTTCTGAGAGTTTGGATATCACAAAGCTTTAGATATAAATTAGAATGTAATAAGAAGCTTTCAGCATTGCACCTTTCCAGACACTGATAATTCATTTGCCTTTATTGTTTCAAAAGTCAATTTTCAACACAAAAAAAGTTGAAATTATTAACTCAAATAATTGCAAATATATACTTTGGTAATTTGCCTTTCGCATCACTATCAACAAAATAATCAAGGGTGACTAAATATGAAATGTTCCTGCATGATCTTCATCGTGAACAATTGTCAAGGTATGATGTTTGCGTGTTGAAATGTTATAAAGAACTTATGTCATAAAAACACAACTTGTAAAATTGTGTCTTTCCATATTATTCTGCAAGTAAGCCTTGGAAGGAAGAGACACTATTCCGTCCTACAGAAGCCATTTAGAAATGTGTGACATGTTCAGCACTTTGAGTCAGTCGGTGCCCGGACCTCAGTCGGCTGTATGACCGTCTCCTCGTTCTCTTTTGTCGGCTCCGCCCCGTGCTGTTCTATAAGGGTGTCTGACCCGCTGCCGCTATCCCCACTGTGAGGTCTGACCCGCCGCGCGCTGTCACCACTGTCGGCCCTCTGTGTGCGCGGCAGGTGGTGGTGGACGTCTCTGCCCTGACGCGCGGCGTGCGTCTGCTCAGTGTGGAGGTGCCGCTGACAGCGGTGTCGGCCGGACCGGCTGCCTCTCCGGCGGCCGACATTGAGCGCGGCACGTGTCCGCCGCCGTTCGGGCCGCTGCAGCTGTTGCAGTCGGCGGCGCAGCTGTCCGTCTCCGTGTCGCTGGCCGTGCCGCTGGACCTGCTGCCGCGGCCGGCGCCGGCGCGCTGCGCCTACGGCCGCCTGCTGGCCGTCGTCTCGCAGCGCGGCCTGCAGCGCAGCGGCGTGCTGCAGCTCATCCAACAGCTCAACGAGCCGCCCAGCCCGGCGGCGGCCGAGGGCGCCGCGCCGCGCCGGCCCGGCGACGTCAGCACGCCGGGCATCAGCGGCTTCTGCCTGGCCGACCGGCAGCTGCACCTGCTGTTCGCCGAGGGGCGCGCCGACGCCGAGCTGGAACAGACGGCGGCCGCGCCGCGCGCTCTGCCGCGCCGCGACGCTCGACTCTGCCACCACTCGGGCCTACTGTTGGGAGCGCCTGTACCCGCGCCAGCCGGCCGCGTTCCGCGTGCTCGAGGACCGCCCGCTACGCGCCCAGCTGCTCGACACCCGCCTCTACACGTTACAGAAACAGGAGCCGGCGCGCGCCGTCCGCGCCATCAGAGAGTGCTTCCGCACGCAGTGGCTGTCGGAAAATGAACCTGCTTCCCAACGAGGCCGGCCTGCAACAACTGCTGGCCGGCTGTTGGCCGAAAAAAAAAAACGCCTTCAACCGGATGTCAGTTGTCAAATCAACGCGTATTAATGCATTCACTAGGATGGGCTTACGTAAAGCTGTAGAATTGCAAATATATAATGGCACTGTTTTTGATCCGTTCGGTATGCATTGGTATCATATGATCTCTCATTCACAGACGATCAGCTGCGAAGACCCAGATCCGTAGTAGAGGGCTCATCGAGTCCGGGTCCAGCTCCCCGTACTTCCTCCACTTTGGAAACACCGCAGCGCAGATCACAGTTATACATAATATTTAGTTTTCATTCACTTCATAACCGAAGGTTGTTTGATAGGTGATATGCTGCTTGAGTTGCACCCCGGTATATCAATACGAAGCTTCCGTCCCTGCCACATACCAGTGAAGGAGGCGGCGGCGGAGGCGGCCGGGGCCGGGCTGCCCTGCCCACCGACACAGTCTGTGAAATGCCCCAACAACCTTTAAAATTCAACAGGCTTCATGAATGTTTTTTTGCACCATATTTTCTCGCGTATATGAAAGCTCTAAAATGTACAATATTCCTTTCAGCCACAAGCGATATAAAAGCTCTACAAAACGTCATGTCTCTGTGTGCAAGAAAGACACATATATTGTGTATAATCGAGCGTACATGATCTGCAGCGCTGCGGAGGGCTGCTCGGTTGCCGCTTTTTACCAGTCGGCTCTAGGTCGGACATATGGGTAAACAAAATGGAATAGTAATATTAAACAATGCTACCTGCTGATGCTACTGGGCCTCTCATTGGTGAAGAACTGGCAGCCAGCCAGCGTGTTTTTGTGAGAACTGTTTTAACAGCAGCAACCGAACGGCTCTCGGGCCAGCGACCAGTGAGCGTAGACAGCACAGCGCTCCGTTAGGCATCGGCGGGCAAGCACGCATTAGCTGTGGACGGACCGGCCGCCCGAACATATTTGTCGGTATCGAAAGTATCGTGAACCAAATGACTGCTAGCGAAAAAAGGACTGCCTCTCGTATCCATGAAAACATGTGTTATACAAAAGTACATAATTGCTTAGTTGTCGCCAGTCACTCATTGCACCATGGCGTCAGTGTGGGGCCGCGCCCCGAATCATCTCAATCGCCAGGCAAAGCATCTCAATCGACAGGCACATGGTAGTCCAGCTACGAATCCGAGCCGCGGCATCCCGTCTATGTATCTACATTACACCACAATCGAACACTGTCGGGCCACCCGAGACAGCAGTCTCCAATGTAACATCAAAACCCGCCACTCGTCTAATATCAGAAAAATGAGCATTGAGTACCTACCGAATATCGACTACAGAAGATTACAATGGGGTGCAGATCTAGCAAGAGTGTCGCGGTTCGTCTCGGCACGGCTTACAGGCCGCCGAGCCCGCGCAGGTGACCGCCAGCTCCACCTGTTCCACCTCCGGCGCGGAAGCTCGATCACAAGACTGACCTCAGTCGGCGCTCTGTGCTCGGCACAGGGCGACCGGGTCAGGAGCGGGCCGCTGCCGCCAGGGCCGCGGCCACCAGCCACGCGGCAGCGCCCGCGCACCGGCCGCCACCACCCGCTCAGCCCAGATGCGCGCCACGGCGTCATTGGGGCTTCCCTGAGCAGGATCGAACCAGAGCTGCATGCACGGCTCCGTATCCGCCGTGAACTTCCACGAGTGATCCCACACCTGAAAAAGGCGCACGGTTTGCGTCACAGCTCGGCTCACTTTCACAGTCCACGCACCGGCAGCAATTAAGGGCTACTTAGATAGTGTGCTAATAGAGCGCAATCACTTAGCTTAATCCATATAGTCAACCATGAATTGTTAATTACGAGCGAGCGAGCGAAGCGAAGTCTTTTCAATATCACGGAAAAAGCTCAGTATGAGCGGCCCGACCCGGCCCGGCCTGTAACGCTTTTGAGAGGCTTATATCTCAGCAACCGCTGGACCGATTGGCCTGCGGTCTTTTTTTTTTTTTGTTGGCTAGCCCTATTCCCTCTACCCCGTAATTGACTACTCTTGATACATTACAGGGACCGTCGTGGCACGTGCCACGTGAAAAGTCAAGGGTGTTATTTGTCAAAAGTTGCAAAAGAAGTGATTTTGAGAGGCTCATCTCAGCAGCCGCTTGGGCGGTCTTGCGGTAAATTTTGTAGGGTAGCTGCACCCCTTCAACCAAAGGTCGGATGCTCTTGATCTATGTGAGTGACCCCCACTGCACGTGCAAAATGCAAAAAGAAGAGGTGCCGAATTTGTTCCCATTTCAATAACTCTGTAATTACTGGGGCGATTTAGCTGAAACTAGGCATACAGGTAGGCAGTAGGCACCCACCAGGCAATGCATTCCCATATGTTGCGGTTAGGGTGCTACTGCTTAGTGAATTATGTGTAAAATAAAGGACGCTTGAATCTTACTTGAGTGATGTCCATTTCTTGATCACTTTCATCTGTGGGTGACCGAGCAGCGACAGCAACCCAAGGCGTATACGGAATCTGTAAAAAATCAGCACACCGTTACCACATGTTTTAATAAAACTTACCTATAGGGAGGTAGCATAAAATACAGATCAAAACAATAACATACAAACATACAGATATTCGGTTAGGTTGAAATGGCTAAAAAATATAAAAAATAAGGGCAAGGTACTAGGGCTGTAAAGCTGTAAGGGCTCGGTACAAGTAATAATTTTTGGCTAAAAATATCACAAATAAAGACTCTGCACTAAAGCTGTAATGTCTGGTACTAGGAATAACTTTAGAGTGAAGTGTTACAAAAACAATATTCAAAGTCTTTTGATAACTTTGCAGGCATTTTCATCACTTTTAAAAAATAACTTACATTCTGATCCGGCACAGCACTGTTCTTTAGACGCAAACGTTTTTGACTGTGCTTATCATGGTGCGCACTTCTTGTTAAGTTTAAGTGGTCATGTGGTCTTGGCTCATTGGTCATGCCACACACCCTCATCCACTTTTCTCTGTACTTCTTTTTTTAGCGGGAACCTAAAAGTAAAAAAGGGTCAACACATGCTTAGTCCATGCAACACATACTCTGTGTATTAAGCTGAATAGCTCCACTGAGCCCAGTTTCACCAAGTGCGGTAAACTTAATTTTGGGGTAGTTTTTGTAGTTAAGTAGTGGGGTAGTTTGGTAGTTTACCCCAAATTGAGTTTACCGCACTTGGTGAAACTGGGCTCTGGTGAGTTTCCTTTTCTTGTCAGCACATAAGTGAAAGAAAACTGTGTAGACAAGAGATGAACCAAACCCCCATGGAAAGGTAGGTGTTACCACAACCAGGAAATGGGATTTGAAGGGCTGGATAAATGTGTCTGAGTTCTGCCTTTCAGCCAGACTGGAAAACATCCATACACTACGCCGGATGCCCGTGAGCCCCTCATGCGCCAAAATTTGAAGCAAGCAATTTTGAGCTGAAATTCCAGTGCATGATTTCCACTGAAAGTTGGGTGCCTGTTTGCACCAAAATTAAGCCACTTTTACATAAAGCACATGTGCATATCTACCGACCAAGGCTATATCAACCAGACAGATCGTTCCGGGGCCTCGGAGTCAGACGCTCTTCCCTTTCTGAGCGTCTGAATTAGTTAATGTTCCCATGAAAACCCAATACCACAATTTGTGTGGCACACTGTAGAATCTTAAGGTGAAACAAGGCCCAGGCCGGAAGTTCCGACTCTCTTCAGACCTGCCAGCGCCCGCAGGGCAAGTCTGCTGCTAGATTGACCACAGCGTGTCAAAAAATTCGGTGACAGCCATTTGCATAAACATTATGCGCCATGCGGTCACCCTGCGCCTAAAAATTCAGCTGCCACCATGCGCTGAATTTGACGCATGCAAAATTATGCTGGATGTGCGATGAAATTTTCGGGGCAACGCCGCAATCACGCCACTTCGCATGACATATTCGGCATAACTTGCGTTTTTTTATCCAGTCTGGCATTTCAGTTGTGAAAGCCTGAACAGTTCAAAAGGGTTTGCTAATCCAGGGGAGAGTTCTGTGAAAACAAAAGTAATAGAAGAGCCATTGCAATAAATAAGAATTTAGGTACCTACCTAGGTACCTAGGTACTTACTTGTGCACAGTCACACGCATATCAGTCCCGACCCGACGTAGGTCGTTTGCTCCGCGGATCACGCACTTCTTCATCGTTATTATAGGTATTTGTTCGAACAAAAATGCCCTGATTTCGGATCAGAGCCACGGTATAAAATATGGTATACTGCCTTGCGTAAGATAAAAATGCATTTTAGCAATTGGCTACCAAACGAGATGTCATCTGTTCAGGGCATAGCATAGGTTTACTTTCATAGACCTCATGAAAGTAGCTCATGAAACTCATCACCAATCAGCGCGACGGATTTCAAGATTCGATTGCGGATGTTCATCCGCCGGCCGATTGCCAGAACAGACAACGAAAAATAACGCAACTGCTCGTGGTCTGCTCGCTAGTACAGGGATCCGTGCCTGATCAGTACTGCTGCAAGCTGATTGGTTAAAAACCAAAGCCTCGCCGCGGGTGGCTGTATTGTCGGATAAGAACGCATTCCTGGGATAAGAACGCATTCCTGGCATATTTTCTTTTAAAATTGCCGATAACTACGAATGGAGGCCGAAATCGGCCGTAAGGAGGTAAACAGAGAGGTTTTCGGACACGGGCTACAAGATGGCTATCTCAGTTTCAATCCCCATGTTAAAGGTGGCCCTTTTCCTTTAACCGTTGCTGCTGTAAATTTTGAGTAAATTGGAACTCGTCAGTGAATGCGTATTCGTATGCGTCGCTAAGTTCACGGACACTTGGTTGGCTGGGAAGAGCTAAGATCAAGGCTAAGATGAGGAATTGTCGACTGTCCGCTGTCGAATGAGGTAATATGTAGGCATGTTTGTAGGGATGAAATGAAGACAGTGCTCATCTTTAAACGCCCACCTTTGTTTTCGTGTTTATTTGTTGGCCCATAACACTCTTAAATAGTAACACATTGATCCGTTATACAGTTACACACACGATAGAGAGGAGTTTAAGCTGGCTTAGCACCCGCAGAGAAGGAGGCGACGAGCGTATCACACTGCTCACAGCGACTTGAGCTCACCGGCTTATGAGATCGAGCTCACTCACGACGCACACACTACAATCATGTAAACGAACATCCGCGATCCAACGCTCTCTGATCGACGCGAATACCTAAATTGTGAGATCATATTCAGTCATGTGGGCTACGAGCCGCTACAAAAAAGCTACCATATTTGTAGTATATCTAATCGTATCAAAAGCGTTTCCCAGATGCTGGAATAGCTTAAACAAATTGCCTAGTTCACTGCATGTATAAACCAAAAATAACAAAACAAATAAAAATAAATAAATCCAAAGTACTATTAAAGCTCAGTATGGGGTTATAAGCTTTATGTGCACGCGAATTACACACAGCGTTACACAGATCAACAGAGGTTCTTTGCACTAAAATACATTTCCTGGCAGGTCCTAATTTTACCGACAATTTGCCTTGCCGTGTAGGTAAGAAAGCTTCCCATTTCCCTGATCGGTAGCCATATCACCGTCGAATAGCATGCCTTCTTTATTGATTTGTTGAAACTGAGCTAAGCTCAATAGTTAAGCTGTGGCTGAACTGGAGTATTCACCGACTGGGATGTCGGTTTTGTGCTGACCGCAGCCGACTTTAGTGACCCTACTCCGTGGATCAGTGTTCCATTTTTGGGAATTTTGGGTGGAAAATCACACCTAATGGGCAAAATATTTTCATCCCCAAAACCAGGTAAATTGGAATTCTTTCATCTTTGAAAAACGCTCAACGCATGCTCAACAATGAACAGCCAGATTACCAGATACACCTAGCAGCGCCATATAGACAGTTAGAACTTACAGGTTTGCTACATAATGCATAATTTCCATGAAAAAAAAAAGATGCTAAATCAAGGCACAAACCCAACAACTCACCCTGACTGACAACGAAAGAAAATAACCTTGCACACTTCCAGCTGTTAATAACAAATATGCGTTGAATGACCTTGATCACCTCAACTGTTTGTAAGAACCAGGCTTGTGTTCTGAATAAATGCTTTTGGATATTCATAACAACTATGATTGGTGGTTTGCTGCCAACGCAAAACGGATGAGCCGCTGCTTGCGCAAATTAAATACTACCTCTGCAATTCGCTTTTGACTAAGTTACGCAGGATACGCCTACAAAATTTTCATCTTTGGACCCGCAGTCAGCTGGGCACACCCTGCGCACACCCTAGGGATGAATTTAAAACTTGGTGGGCTATAACTTGTTTCATATACAAAATAGGGTTATAAGACCGATACCAATTTATTCTACATTCATTTCTGATCCTATTGTATCAATTTCACCACAAATTATGTCCGTCAATGGCTTTTAGAGGACTTTAAAGCTCGATGCGTCGGGCCTGGCAGAGGTCCAGGATGAGAAAAGCCACCCTGCGCACACCCTAGGGATGAATTTGAAACTCCGCGGGCTCTGGCTGGTTTCATAGGTAAAATAATGTTTTGAGACCGATCCCAATTTATTCTGCGTTTATTTCTGATCCTATCGCATCAATTTCGCCACAAATTATGTCCGTCAATGGCTTCTAGAGGACTTTAAAGCTCGAGGCGTCGCGCCTGGTAGAGGTCCAAGATGAGAAAAGCCACCCTGGGCACACCCTAGGGATGAATCTAAAACTACGCGGGCTCTGGCTGGTTTCATAGGCAAAATAATGTTTTGAGACCGATACTTATTTATTCTGCGTTCTTTTCTGATCATATTATATCAATTTCACCACAAATTATTAACGTTATTAGTTTTTAGATGTCTTTGAAACTCGAGGCGTCGGGTCGGGCAGGGGGTTCAAGATGACTGACACGCCACCCTGGCACACCCTAGGGATGAATATGAAACTCTGTGGACTCTGGCAGGTTTCATACGCGAAATGAGGTTATAAGACCGGTAATGATGTATTTTACGTTAATTTCTCATGCTTTTGCAATAGTCTTACCGCCAATTATTCATTTCAATTAGTTTTAGAGGTTTTTAAACACGAAGCGTTCGGCCGAGGGAAAGCCAAGACGAGTGAAAGGATACCTTGGCACACCTCTAGGGATAAATTTAAGATACGGTATCCCCAGATCTGCCCAATACATGTTCTCAAGCTGGTAGATGGAATTAAGCAGGCCCTAGCTTTTCTTTTTAATAAATTATCCCTCGCCCGTATGGGGGGGGGGGGGTCGAACGAACCACCCCCCTCGTTTTTTCGAGAATAACTCGCGTAAAAAGCGGCCGATCGGGACGACACTTTCAGGACTCTCGAGTCAGTTAATTGGACACCTACTCTGAAAATCTCATATTCCTGACCCAAATGACCTTTGACCTGTGACCTATTTCTTGAGACCATGTTTGGCCGGAATCGCGATTCGGCGTATGTCGGCTCGCATTATGTCCTGATGTCCTGATCAGCGATGCCCTCCGTTCCGTTGCAGTTGCTCTGATCAGTGATCACTGATGCCCTCCGTTCTGTTGCGGGTGCTCTGATCACTGATCACTGATCAGTGACGCTCTCTCACTCAGCACTTACCACGTGACATGATAGGTAGCTACCGCTCAGTTTCGGTGGCCTGCCATGAGGTCGGTGGCATCCTTTTTTTTTTTGCATCCCGTTCCGTTCCGATACGGATGCCCTGGTTAGCTGCACGCTTTTTATTGCGATGTTGCGTATTATGCTGCGCAGTGCACATCGTTCCGTTTAGGGTGCCCTAATCAGTGACCCTTTTTCTAGTCTCATGTAGTGCACCGTTCCTTTCGAAGAGTTGCGCTGACACCGTTTCCATTTTCACTATGCGTAATGAGTACCGACTATCGCTGGCCGTTCCGGCGTTCGGGCCGAGAGATTTCCGGCGTATGTCATGCTGCATAGTGCGACTGCAATTGCATACTCAATGCTGCGTCCCGTTCCGTGTGCTCAGAGCAAAGGCACCATTTCCAGTATCATCCCGGCCATTGTCATATCTGTTGAGAATGGAAAGCTCAAAGCTATACTGTGTACACTGTACGAATATTACCAGGTCAGATGCGAACGAAAACTACATACTTATATTGCCGCATATTATCTCAAATATACAGTAATCTTGGAAGCAGTGCTGCCATAGGCGCAAAACGTCCCAGCCAGAGGCCAGAACACATGAGTTACATATTTCAACAGAATCATTGCATCTTCTGCTTCTTAAGGACCTAGTTCGCTCGCATGATGGCGACTGGCGTCGCGAGGATGGAGGTCCGCGGATGATCTTCTTTAGGAGAAATATACAGGCAGAAGGACCGTCCTGGATCCGTGCCAGTAAGCATGAGTAGGAACGTAGCAGATGCTGACGGTAATATCTGCTATCTGCATCTGAAACGGAAAGGAAGGCATTGATTTAAGGCTAGGAGAAGGATGGCCACTGGACAGTCATTCAATTGTGACAATGCATTTTGACTTGTGAGGAAAATGAAATCTCACTGGTTGAAGTAGGTATTCATTCTTTGCTGTATAAGAGACAAGGGTGATTCTTAAATTCATTAGTCTCAATCAAACACAAATGTTGGGATAAAATGGGACGCATTTAGAAACACTTGGCGATCAGATGTTAAAGTTATAATTCTGCCGTAGATCATCCTTACCTATTTGCATCGTCTTTTTCGGTTAGTTTTGGTGGTCAGGAATGGTATGTTCTTTTATTATCAGCCAGCGTAGCGTTACGCCTTTATTGCGAAAGTGATATAGGTTTTCACTTGTTTTTTTTCTCATCCTAGATTTTTTGGTCATCATCGTCACACCCAACCAAAATCCAATTTTAGAACACTGCCGTGGATGATATGCACGGCACGTGTCGTGGACGGGAGCACGTGGCGTGACCACGTGCGGCACGTGGCTGGCTGCACCCTGTGAGTCGGCACACTCGCCTAACCGCCAGACGGTCATACGATCAATCGGTATACGTTAGTGGGCATTTAACTTTTTGGAAGAAAAGGCATTAAATTTGTATTTAGGCTAATCGAAGGTCTCACTAAGTCCACTTTCAATATTCGGTTAGGTAACTAATGGAATACTTAATCTTAGGGGAAATCCACTGTTTATATTTTATGAGGTACAATTTTATTCCATCGGCCGTAAGCTGCACTGACATTATCCGACTACTTATTTTAATGAGACCGGCAAGTAAATGCGGAATGCACAACCTTATTTCAGCTATTTGAGCCGTTTTCATGGTCTTTAACAACTTTTAATCATGGACGGCGGGTGAAAATGGATTATATATCTATATCTTACATTTTACTCACCACCTGCCTACATATTTAGCTCGTAGGAATATACATTTTCACCTAGATACATCAGCTATTATGTTTACAAAAATAGCTTATGATTGCACATTGAATCACGTGGAAGTGTTTGTATCTCGCCTTTGAACGGTGGCATGGCGCGCCCTGCGAGTACAGCCAATGGCGATAATTGTTTGAGCGACGCAGGACCGCGCCAGTCCGGGAGCGCCAATGTGACCATGTTTTGG
This sequence comes from Amphibalanus amphitrite, assembly GCF_019059575.1. Taxonomy (NCBI): domain Eukaryota; kingdom Metazoa; phylum Arthropoda; class Thecostraca; order Balanomorpha; family Balanidae; genus Amphibalanus; species Amphibalanus amphitrite. The sequence goes on from NW_024882047.1 coordinate 131,861, forward strand.
GGGCAGTTGGCCCACAGTGCGCCCTGCACGGGCTGAGTCCCCGGGCGTCAGCGCGGCGCGACACAGGCAGCGACTGCAGTCGCCGAATGACCGCTGTCATTGGACAGAGGCGACAGGCCAGACACACCGACGCACACCGATACATCGAACACCAAAATAATAGTGAAACATGCAGCGGCATATGCGAATAGAGCTGCTCAAAGGTCGGATGAGGCTGTCAAATTACTAAGGTCAAATGAAGACGGCATTTGCTAGGCTTTATGAATTGAATGAACTCATTATGAGTTAAACACAAATTATTGTTGAACTCTTAGTAAGCGATAGATATTGGGGCGTTTTATATGTAAACAGTCACATTTTGATAGATAGGTGGGTTACGCGTAAACTAATTTTGGTCCTGATCAAGGGTTTCTTCGACCTTTTTTGCGATGCAAAAGCTTTATGTGTTTTCAGTGCACAGTTCACCATCGTCAGCTTTTTGTTGTGGTCAATACCCAGGCAGGGATACTGCAGCAATTAAATTCGCGAAAATAATTAGTGGAGCAATTACGTACTCCTCTGTTGATAATGAACACCAACCCTGATGCGCTTTGCTGAGGGAAGTATGAATACTGCCTTCATCTAATTTGGTTCCTGAGCCACGTATCATGAAGTGGTAGGCTCGCAAAAAGTTATGATGAAAGTGTTGTTTCAATAGGACCGGATAATATTCCCTCCGGTCGCTTTTTAGGTCAGGTCGAAGGTCAGGTCAAGAGGTGTCATTGGAGTACGTTGCTCGGATGCAATGTTTTTTACGAATGGGCTGATGAAATATCAACTAAAATAGCGAAAATGTGCATTTTTCTTGTTCGTAATTTTCGCCAGATCCTAATTGGGAGGTAATAAAATTCATCTGACCTCAGGTTCTGATGAAAACGCATCTAGTATTAATGAATGTACTAGTGTATCGTAAGAATCATGACCCTTATCAGTCCATGGCAGTTTGAAATTAATCGTGGAAGGAGGTACGTAAATTTGGTTTTTAACGATAGAACTTGACCTGACTTTGTGGCCTGACATCTAATGACCCGGAGCAGACATTTCAACAAAAAAAAAGGACGGAAATGATGCAGGCACTGAAGGGTGTACTAAACCTGGAACAACGAATATCCTGATAGGTGCTGCTCAAATACGTCCTCGAATCATGACGCTGTTTGAGATTTAAAAGTGTGCCCAGCGTTTTTAAATACATTATTTAACGTTTAGTTGGCACAGATGTTTGAAATAAGTTATCGAAATGCCACTAAAATCTTCAGTACGATGCATATTAGCCGTTGCAGAAACAAACTATGTCTTCCGTCACCCGTTTGTTTGAACTTGAAAGTCATGTAGTATCCGCCAAGCTCCAAGCACAGTTATGATATGCACACATGAATGAGACTGAGACACGCATGGAACATACTAAGCCTAGGCCGCCGCTCCCGAGCAGTCATGAATGAGATGAACGGGCGAGTAGGACAGAATAGGTCTCATTGAAAGATCCGCCTCAACTGTGCCTCGCTCGCACCAATCGGGAAACCTACCTAATTAGTGATCACTGGCTGAATGTTATCTGTCTGTCCACGAGCCAGTATGGATGCTGATCCAAAGTAAGCCTTCTAAGCTCAGTTGTGCGCAGCTAGCTGTCATTCTTTGATAGATAGTCAAACTTAGAGGAGAGCTAAAAGCAAACCTATGACCAGGGTAGTGTCGCGCTGCGACGGCCGCAGACCCGTCCGTCCGCGCTCGGCGCGCACCGCCCCGTCGGGCGGGCTAGCCCCACTGGGGTGCCGGCGGCGTGCCGGTCGGGCCGCCGGGGGCCTCGGCGGGCGCCAGCCGGCCGCAGAACGAGGTCTTCTGGTGGCTGCGCAGACCCGACGTGCTGACGTAGCGCCGGCCGCAGCTGGTGCACACGAACGGCCGCTCGCCGGTGTGCAGCCACAGGTGCAGCTTCAGGTGCACCAGCTGAGTGAACCGCGACGGACACTGGTTGCACGCGTACGGCCGCTCGCCAGAGTGGATCCGCATGTGGGTCTTCAGGTTGGAGGTGGAGCTGAAACGCTTGCCGCACATGTGGCACTTGTGCGGCCGCTCTCCTGTGAATACAGATAAGGGAATCAGTGGAAGAGATGGCGTGAACTTTCACGTTGCGGAGTTGTCTGATAGTCGATCAGCGGAGTGAGCTGAACCCGGCTGTGTAGAATGCTCAGAACCATTCCATCCACCTTTCGGGACCACACCACTGACCAATGGCCATCAGAATCATTCCGCTGATCATTTATATAGCCATTCCACTCATTCAAGCTCGTTCCCACTGACCACTCAGAACCATTCCACCGACCATTCAGTACCATTCCATTGGTCATTTCGAATCACTCCACGTACCATTCCATACAATTCATCTGACCGTCTATCAACATTTCACTGGTCATTCATTACCATTCCGCTGACCATTTTGTGCCATTCCATCGACCTCCCGCCCGGCTCACCTGTGTGCACCAGGTTGTGTTTCTGCAGGTGAGCTAGCTGAGTGAAGCTCTTGCCGCACACTTGGCAGGTGAAGGGTCGCTCGCCGCTATGCGTGCGCAGGTGCACCTTGAGGTTGCTGAGCTGGCCGAACGTCTTCCAGCACTGGTTGCACTGGTAGTGGATCTTGCCGTTTTTCTTGTTGAGCGGGAAGGGCAGAGCGCGCACGCCGCGGGGCTGGCCGACCCTGCCCGGCGGCGGTGGCGGCGCCGGTGCCGGTCGGTCGCGGCCGGTCTCGGGCGCCGGTGGGGGCGGTGGATGCGGAGGACCGCACTCGGGAGGCGAGTGGCGGTCGTCGAGTGGCAGCAGAGCCGCGGCGAACGCCGCCGGTTTGAACGGCTCTCCGGCTGACGGCGGCCGCGGCATCGTGCTGGTAGCTGCCGGCAGCAGGCGCCGCTCGCCGGTCAGGGTAGCGCTGACCGACCGGGCCAGCGGCGGTGGCCGGTGCGCCGGCGGCGGCACCAGATTGCTGACGGAGGCCTCGCGCCGGCGCGCCGCCTCGTTTTGTGAGCTGATGTGGTACACCTTGGACATTTTGATTTTGACCATGTGGAACTCGTTGCTGTGCTCCCGGTGTCGGAGCGGCGGCCGCGGGGTGCCGGGCCGCGCCGGTGGCTCCGGCGCCGGCCGGTGGCAGTGCCGGGTGCGCCGCGGCCGCTGCGTCGGCCGGCTGCAGTCGAGCACGAAGCTGTTGTCGGTGTCCTCGTCGCTGCTGGTGCCCGGCCGAGACGAGTCGGTGAGGCTGTCGTGGCTGGTGCAGCCCTCGTCGGAGGAGCGGCCTGGCGAGCACGGCAGGGAGGTGCCGGCGCGCGCGGCCGTCCGCTCCGACTCTGTCTGCCACGGGCGCGGACCGAGCCGCGGCGGCGGCCGGCCGGCGACCCAGGCGTCGGCCGGGTGGGCGCGCTGGTTCCACCCGTCTGAAGGAGCCGTGGGGTGGTGAATGGGATGTCACAACATATACAGACAGACCACAGAGATCGCAGATAGCTGACAGAACACCCACACACACTTCAGATCGCCTGAAGACATCTAGACATCTGACAGAAACTCACGCTCACTGCAGGTCACCCGCAGGCGCTGCAGTCGACATGTAGGACGTATGTATAGACTAAAGAGAGCTTCAGATATGAGATAGCCCTCACACACAACAGACAGCTTACAGCTACAGACAACCTTTAGACATTGCAGGCAACACATATGTATGTAGATTGTACAGATTTCCTGTGGCCAAACCTCCGGGACCCCGACCGCTAGACCGTAGCATTGTGTCGGAGGGTCAAGTCCATCAGAACGACGATACTTTCACAGGAGCGTTTTAATTTAGACAATGTGGAACTTCTACGCAAGAGGCTTTTGGGCGACGGTAAAGCAGGCCAAGCAGCGTAAATGAAATGTCATATTTTCCATGACGCCGTATTGAAAAAGACGATATAGCATGAAGCGGGACGAGGCAACTAAAGAAGAAAACGCTTGGAGAGAAACCTTTATACAATTAATAAACTATAACGGGATTTTACTGGGGTGCAGCAGTGACGACTCACAGGTATGTTTCAGTATCACGGCGCTGGACAGCGAGGAAGTCGGTAGCTGCGAATACACTTCGTCATACGGAGCACTGCGACCGAAGTTCCGTGAAAAGTCGCGAATCGTATAGAAATCCACCTGGCCCTGCAACAGAAAACGAGTCCTCCGTCTTGAGCACGGTCTTTCTTGCAGATATTGAGCTACGTCAAGCATATAAAATGCATTACAGCGCATATGAACATGCTAAGTCACGATACACGTTAAGTACACGAAGAATAAGTAGGCACACGTAAATAAGTACCTACATATGTATAGGGTACCTATGGACGACTCGTCGGAAGGTCATTGAATGCACAAACGGAATGACACCCCTGTCGTCTGGTAAATGATTATGATCTGATTCTAGTCTTTTTCTTGAAGCCGACCGATTGTGTTGTGAAAGTTCCTATTTGCTGAGAACGTAATGATTTTTATGCATGATATGATTTTCCGACGAAACGTCCAAAGGTACACGGAAAATGGATGCAGTAAATTGTAAAACTCTTTTTCACGAACACGACACAACCAGCCGAATGTGATCCAAAACTGGACCCGGGATGTTAAATCAATACGCAGCTTAGCCATTAGGAATGTTTATTAATCAATCGAGTTATGCAGCGTTACTTTGCCGCTTCTCTTTAGAAATGTATCTGCAAACGCTGGTAATGAATTATGGTTATTAAACACGGAAACACCTATAGTACGTTACGGTGATCAGAAAAAATGAGTCCATAACAAACTGCATGCAAGAAGGATTATAAACACAGAAACAACATCGAGTGAAGAGCCCTTTATGCGGAACTCCTGATGGATACGTGAAATGATGATGACAATTTTTAAAGTTATGATATTTTTGTGAGATATCGAAGCGGCAACATCGTCTCACCTCTAACGTGCCACTATCCGTTTACCGTGCGCCGTGCGTCCGGGTGCCAGTAGTCGGAACCAACCATATAGAATTGGCAGGGGATTCGTCCACCTAAATGTAGCCAAGCCACAGGACGATGAAGGGAATCTTCGTCGCTATCTAACTTGCGATCATAAGTATCGCCCCCATCTAACTTGCCAGGAACAACAAGTGTAAATGTCCTTAAAAATTCATTTCAGTAGAATCTGAGTGTCTCAGTATAACTCGAATTTTACCGATATTTCGAGAGAGATCATAGGACCTCAGGAAATTCTTTTTTACCATTGTGTACTATCTTCGCGAAGGACGGCAAGACTACATCGGTCGCTATTCTTACAGGAGAGTTAGTTAGAACGACTTCGGCTGACGGTCGATAGTTTTATATTGTTCAATGCTCTCTTCACCTCGCAATGAAAAGTTTATGGGATCATATTTAGGTTGTTTTATGTGTAAATTGAGGATCCAAAATATTAAGACAATAGTTAATAGCCTCAATAACTTATCGTAACTAAAAACAGTCGTCAGTTGCTGGGGTGCTTTTCATTTTAGTGAGTTTAATTTTTTATGGTGATCTTGGTGATGACGTGACGTGACGAGAGTGGACTTTAAAAATTGGACTGCTTGGATTGAAATGCAATAGGATGTACCCGAAACGATGGCAATGGTCACACCTTTAACAAATTTATTGACAAAAGGTGGGCGTTAACCCTCGCGGGCCCGGGGGGGCGTTTTTCGCCCCCCCCCCCTGGCGAATATTTGCGATAGCTCCCGAACGCTTTGGGATAGGAAAGCGAAACTTTCAGTACCTTTTCTCCCATCAATTTGACATCTTCTGAAGTAAAAAAATTGGACCTAGCCCCCTTGATGACGTCACAAGGTCCATTTTTCTAGACCCCTGCATGGCAAACTTCGGCGTCACAGACGCAAACTTCAAATAGCTGCTAAAAATGGAGTTTTAGAGATAAAGACAAATTACGAGCACGGTTGTGTAGCGTTTGACCTAGAGAAAAATAGAAAAATAGTTTTGGTGACCTGAGGTCAGAGGTCAGGTCAACGACCCCGAAATGTGGTTTTAGTTTTTCGCAAATAACTTCGACAAAAATGGTCCTAGAGCTACGGCAGTGGTACCATCGCATTCGCCTTGTCAAGCCGCGTCGAATGATATATATTTTGTTCGGAAAAGGTCAGATTTTATGTTGACCTCATGTGACCTCGAATGACCTCTGGTTGACCTTGACACATGAAAGGTCGTTCATGATGGATTTGTACCCGCTGATCACGAATCTGGCATCTATTTTCCTCTAAGCCTTCATTTAGAGCTTCTGGATGGCAAAATTGTCTTATTTATTACTACTAACTTGAATTAGTGAAATAGCCTCTAGCAGGGATACTCTTCTGTGACCTTGACCTTTGAGCAGCCTTGTATCGTAAGATGAACCACAAATAGGGAACTGATAAGCCTCAAAACATTTCAAAACATCTTGGAAGTTAGCACGCAAGATGTGCGAAAAAGTGCCAAGTTTGAGGTCAATTTTGAGCATGACCTTGACCTTAACCTTTGATTTTGAGCACATTTTCGGAATCCTCAAATTCTCTTCTTTCGTTTGACACCCAATTTTGCCGGTTTGATGCAGCTTGCGGTCCTCTAGAAGGCTTAATTTGAGATCACTACACATGTGCCGGTTTTTGCCTTTGACCTTGACCTCTGACCTTGAAAATTGACCTGAGGTCAAAAATTTTAGGTGCTTTAGAATCGTCTCGTAAGGACCTTTTGATTGGTATCGCTTTTGTTTCCGTAGCTCCCTTATTTACGGAGTTAGACAGGGGGGGGGGGCGAAAAACGCCCCCCCCGGGCTGCGGTGGTTGGGATTACCCCCCGGGCCCGGCCGGGTTAAAATAATCCTCTCATCCTCGGTGGATTTAGGAATCATTTGCTGAATTTTGTATATTTTCTCCTAGAGGACAGCTGGGATCGTACACCTGTACTTATACCTGGCTCTGCAGCGCAACTAGCAGCGACGCGTCGGCGCCGGCGGCCGGCTGACGGCAGTGGCGGGCCCACGTGCCGTGGCGCGAGCTGTCCATCCCCCAGACCTGGGTGGACGGACGGCGGTCACCACTGACACCAGACACCAGACACCAGTCACCAGATACCCGACGCCATTCGCCAGATACTCACCAGTCACCATATACCATATACCAATCACCAGACACCGTGTACCAGATATCAAACACCATATACTCACCATAAACTATTCACCAGCCGCCACCAGTAATAAGGCACCAGTCATAAGCCACCACCAGTCATCATAAACAGTTATCAGTCACTATATACAAGACATCATTCACCAATCACCAGACTACAGCCTTTAGAGAACAGTCAACCCGTCACCAGAGTCTGGTCAGAGTCAGTGACTGGTCTTCCCGCCAATAGAGATCAGTCAGCCGTCACTAGAAAACAGTCAGCCCGTCAGACTAGAGAACAGTCGCCCGTCACCAAACAACAGTCCGCGCGTCACTATATAGATGATGGCTATTTTTTTTTATAGTGAGTAATGGCTACACCTTGATGACTAGACAACAGTTGCCCGTTACCAAACAAAAGTCCGCCCGTCACTAGAGAACAGTCAGCCCGTCACCAGAGGACAGTCTTCCCGCCAATAGAGAACAGTCCGCCCGTCACTATAGAACAGTCAGCCCGTCACTATAGAACAGTCCGCCCGTCACTATAGAACAGTCCGCCCGTCACCATAGAACAGTCAGCCCGTCACCAGAGAACAGTCCGCCCGTCACCAGAGAACAGTCACTCCGCCAATAGAGAACAGTCAGTTTGCACCAGAGAACAGTCAGCCCGTCAGAGAACAGTCGTCCCGTCCATCCGCCCGGGCAGCAGCACCGCCGGGAGCCCGGTGTCGATATGCTTTCATAATCGCCAGGCGCTGTCTCCAGTCACTGGATTGAGGGCATGATGGACAACCGAACAATCACAACAAGTAACCAAGCATTTATTATAAATTTAAATTGTGAGAAGCAAGGGACGACGTCGAATATTGAAAGGATTAGCAAAATGAAAATGTTTCGCCTCATGGAGAGGAAGGCGGCTGTAACTGATCGTAACAAATGCGAAGCAACAGTTGCACTTATTTTTTGCTGGAGATATCACTGACAAATTGACAATTGATGAGTTTAGTTCGGTTTCTGACCTGTTTCTCCACGGATTTCTCCCACATGGCTTGGCGGCCGCGGTCGGTTACTCCCTGGAAAAAGACACCACGGTAAATATGTTGGCTGCTTTACAGTCGGGCATTGTTAGTTCACTGCCTCGAACAGTGGCCCTTATCCGAACCAACCGCATTGAAACGGGATGGGAGGTGTGTTGCGTTTTCTTCAAATTATCTCTTGGGCTACGTAGAAACAAGCAGTAAATGTCGTTTTCTAAATGTTCGTAAATGTCGCAAAGGGTTGATTGGAGCCGTCAAATAATAAGAAATTAAATAGCTATCTATATCATGCTCTTGCTGCCCTTTTACATTTTTATATGTGAATAGGTAAATGAGCCTCATCAACATTATCGACAAAAGTATGAAATTCTCCATAGCGATCAGCAATGTTCCCGATTGGATGTGGTTGACCGACACCGTATATTTCCCCACTAATTTTGTGTGTTTGTGTTTTTTTTTTTTGCCAATGTGTCGATAATCCTATCCGACCACAATGAAACGGGGTGGGAGGTGTTCTACGTTTGTCGTGTTTTAGTGTGTGTCTCTTTAGCCCTTTCCGATTGTGGGAGTTATTTGCCGTTGTGCTTCTGTCATTCTTCGACGTTTCTTCTTTCTCGCGATTTCTCCGAGCATGCTAGAGATAACTAGAAGGCTGAAAGTTGGCATGCCTTACCTTTGAATCATATCTATTTTTTTGCATCAAATGCATTCGCAGGTCAGGCCAGGTCAATGACCCATAATGTCATACGTAATCCTCCACGGTAAAAAATGACGCAACTTTGCAAAGCTCCGAGGAATCCTTTCTCGTAGGGAATCAGTTTAAAAGAAGTAGCAAGCTCACCAGTCCTTGAAATCTGAATAAGTTAAGGTGTAGGTATTGTACGAATACTTCTCGTTAGCAATCGATTCTGCTGTTGTTTCTTGTCCATGTGGCACCGTTTTCTTTCTATTTCTTTTTTTAAGGAAAATATACTTTCAATGGAGCCGGCATGATGACGGGGTGTCACTGAAAGTTTGTGTCTAGTGGTTGAAGCGCTTCTATTTGTCAGAATCGTGTTTTTAACTCAATAAGAATGATATACCTATTTCATAAACCTGAGATGGTCTCCTCCAAGGTCAATTAATGACGCTTGATCATAAAATTGGAGCTAAATAAGGCTATCTATAATAAATATGCTATGAGTTTATGGCTAATCACGGGAAAACGCGATTCGTTGTTCAAACTCTGGCTACACGTAAACGTTTGGCTACGGGTTAGGTGTTTCGGGCTTTAACGACAATGCTTTCTACTTTGTAAGCTCCCAACACCCTTATCATCGTCCATTCAACATCGCCCGTTTTCTGTCGCGTGATGTGTAAATTTTTTAGGTCGCCATCGTAAGCTTTTGAGCAGTGATTCCGAGTGGTTGCACGTGTCACAGGAGGCTTCCGACGACGGCCAGTGACGGATCTGGCCACGTGACCGTAGCGCACTAGTGTCTGCCACGTGAGGCTGACCGACGGCCGGGTCACGTGACTTTGTACGACGCACAGCGGCCGCGGCCTGTCCCACCAGACAGGGGCCCTGCCACGTTGGGCCGGTGGTCCATTGGGACAGTGATGGTCCGCCTTGGGGCATGAGAGTCAGCTTCTGACGCATGCAATTGGTTGTGTTAGTTGTTGGGTTTGTAAAACTTTTGTACATTCATTCTCTTTGTTTATTCTCGACTCTCTCATGATGGCAAACATATGGCTTGTTGTGTTTGCTCTTGCCGATTAAATAAAGCATAGTATTTTGTGCAGCATCACTGATATTTGTCTCTCTATAGTTTTTTGTTAGCTGTTTCCAATCTCGCTAATCTGAATGAGAATGCCACCATTGCGCCGTACTTAAAGTAGCCAGGAAGCTCAAGTTTATTCTGGCGGTGCTTCAGACTAACAAATATTGACTTTCTCACGATTAAGTCTGCTGTAAATGAGCTGCAGTTTTAGACATACCGGGAGAGCAGCATAACCTTGGGAACAGTAGAGGGCATTTGCATGCTGGTGTAGGAAACTTAACCACACTTTATGCTACTTGCGGAACGATCCAAATGCGTTGCATACAAAAACTGCATGAAGTTTTAGAGATACCAACTCATGAACACAGCTGTGTAACGCGCCAAAAAACAAAAAACAAAAAAAACAATAACGTTTTTGGTGAGCTGGCATCAGGTCAACAGGTCAGGTCAAGGTTACAAACTTCATTGTTGTCTTCATTGTAAGCAGAAATAAGAAAAATCTAGTGATATATATAAATGCAATGAAAACCCTAAGCCTCATGCTAATAATTGTATTCAAAATAGGGCCAAGAAAATGAGACAACTGTTTCGTGCATAGCACATCGTCAGGTCTGAAGTAAACAATCATTTCATAGTTTTTTAAACGTCACACAAAGCCTGCTCAGTGAATAGATCTTCCTCCTAGTTGCGGAATGGTACATACAGTGAGTTATGAATATTAACATTGTGCTATGCACGAAACAGTTGTCTCATTTTCTTGGCCCTATTTTGAATACAATTATTAGCATGAGGCTTAGGGTTTTCATTGCATTTATATATATAATCATGAGCCTTAAAACCGCGCTTTCTTTCATCAAAATCTAGTGATACCCCATTTCAATGTCTCAGATTTACAGAGTGACCTCAGAGGCCAGGACAAAGCTCCAAAAAATGGAGTTTTTTTTTGCAACTTACCTCGGTAAAAAGACTATTGAAGCAAAAAGCATGGCACAATGCGTTCTTCTTTTCAAGACGCGTCGAGTTGTGCATGAAGGTACTTTTTATTCTGTAATAATGAGATTTTATGTTAGTCTCATATGACCTTAAATGACCTCCGATGACTTTGACCTTGGTGCCTAAATAATAAGTATTATATGGTGCATTCTTGGGCGCTTATCACAAATATGCCATTCATTTTGCTCTGAACGCTCATTAAGACCCCAAAGAGAGTAAAAATGACTGCATTATTATGTACGGCTAACGGCTAACATGAATCCGCAAAACGGCCTCTAGCAACGATATCCGTACATGAGCTTGACTTCGAGGCAGCCTTACATTATTAAATAAACCAGAAATGGGGATAAGCCCGGAAACATCCCAAACCATTATCGGTTTACAATACGAACGAAAAAAATAATAAAGTTAAGGCCAACTTAGAACATGACCTTGATCTTGAACTTTGAGCACAATTTCGGACTCCTCAGAATGTTGTCTTTTGTTTGCAACTAGTTTTGCCCGATTTTGTACTCCGTGGAACTGTTTGTTTGTTACCGTTTTCCCCTTAGTTTCTTTGTTTGCCGAGGTAGACAGAGGGTACGTTACTACGTACGCCCATGGGCTTATGGTGATTGGGATTACCCCTTGAGTCCGGCCGGGCCAGGGACTCTCAAGCACGTTCAATCGCGATTTCTCACATTCTTTGCAACGTTTGATGCTTAATTTCTATACCTATTTGGGAACCTGCGAGTGCGTATCGTCACAGGCCGCTTACTCTCTTCAGTTTTTCGTCAATAAATCCCGATGAAATTGAAAAGACGAGTCGGAAATCCGCCAACGAACTCAGCAAGATCTGCTAAATCGAATGCTATACAATATTACATTTTCCAGCCGCTTTGTAACCTGAGCGGCTTCAACCTAACCTATACCTACCTGACCTAAAAATGGTCAACACCTCAAGTTGACCATTCCCAAGCACAAAGCGACGTTTCGACGCGCTTGCCCAATGCCCATGACGAGAAGGTACGATGGTGCTGAAATCTCAGCTCAGTGACAGTTTTTGGAGATGTATCACCTAAGACCTTAGCTTGTGCACCGACAGATACGGATATTCACCCCAGTTTGTTTTGTTTGTGTTGAATAGTGGGAAAACCGCGGTGTGTAGCGTCCAGAAAATTTGTGTGACTTTTTCCCCATCATTTTTACAAATTGTGTGCAATAAATGATCTCCTTATTGGGGCGTTCCACGACAAATCGACAAGTGCCCTGCACCCTCATATTTTATTTTTTGCTTAAAATTGGTCTAATGCAGGGGCGGGCAAAGTCCGGCCCGCGGGCCGGATGCGGCCCGCCAAGCTCCGGCGTCCGGCCCGTGGCCTGGATAGGCAGCCAGCATTGCAATCCGGCCCGCGAGACCTATGATTCCTAGTGTGTGTGTGTGTGTGTGTGTGTGTGTGTGTGTGTGTGTGTGTGTGTGTGCACTGTGCATTTTACATAAGCAGACTTGATTTTTAGTATGGTTGTCATGGGTCAAAAGTCATTCGTTTGTAAGTGTTACTATAAGTATTTGTCTCTGTCTGAGCCAGTCATTGCCCGTCGTTGGTCAGTCGCGTCATAGCAACATAGCATCCATTGACCATTTAAGTCATTGACAAACGAAACTCTGGCGAGCTTAGCACTCCGGCCCCCCAGTTGCTCACAAATGCAACACCCGGCCCGCGCTCCCAAAAGTTTGCCCGCCCCTGGTCTAATGGGTTGTGATGGGCGGGGAAGCCAGCTGTGGCAAGGATTTTTTTCTTCGAAGAACGGTTTCCGAGCTATAGCCTCGGGCAATTCTTGGAGTTCGCGCTGCAGCCCTATGTTTGGCGGCCTATAACTCAGAAACTATTTGTTTTTTACGATAAAACTTCATATGGTTCCACTCACAATCAACCAACAAACATTTTGGCTATCTCGGATTTTCAATTTTTGAAAATTTTGATCACGTGACCTTTTGTCCTATTTTTCGAAGAGTGACCTAGATATTTTCCCCACTGAAAGTTGCAATTTTGTCTGATGACGATTAAAGCCTTATCAATTGTCATTCATATGCGATAATAAAAAAGTGGTTATCGCCCTGCGTTGACCTCAGGTCAGGTCATTTTTATGACCTGTCCATTATTACGAGCGGGAGCGACAGCGAGATCTCGAGAATAAAGCAAGATAGCGACAAGCGGTAAAAGGTAAAGGGTACACACGGATAAGGTCTATAATTTTTACTCAGGTCATTTTCAGGTCAGGTCAAAGATGACGTCACAGGAGCTAAAAGGAAGTCAAAATAGCGGCACTATACATATATATGAAGTTTTTCTCGAATAACTTTCAAGGTATCTCAGCTAGGAACAAACAAATAGCACCATCGTGATCCTCTCGTCGATCCGCATCGAAACATATGTATGTTGACCTCGAAAGGTCGAAAGGTCAAAAGTTGACCTTAGATCACGTGACCTTATGAAGGTAGGTCGCCAGGTCACGTTGAATGGCCCTACATCAAATCTGTTTTTTTTTCTAATATAGTCACTGTGCCATATCAACAGTGGAAACCGAGCCGTATGAATGGAACTGGATGTGATTAGGCCACGTCTAGTTGCCTATAAGTTGAGCTTAGATTTTTCCCATCAGTGACCTTAAGTAAGGTCAATTACTTGACCCCACATCGACGAATGGGTTTTATTGGCGGTAATAATTGTGCGCTACAAAGCCATTTGCAAAAAAAACTCTCATTCCGCTGTTTTGATTATTTTGACCCATGTGATTTCATCGTTGACCTTGCCTAATACCTCAGACTGATCGTAGTCAAAATTAAAGATCTTGCCCGCCTCCTATCCTATGCCGTTTACCGCTTGTCTTTAGCGAGAAGAAAATGAACATCATAAAGTTGAAAAGAACAAGACAAGGTCCAATAGCTAGGTCTAATTAGTCTGCGACAGGTGAATTTTTCACTCAATATTTAGATATGTAAACGGTGTACCTAACATGTTTCCATGCGTTTCGAGCAGTTTAGAGACCGCCCCCTACTTTGACCCCTACCTAAGTTGTTTTGTGAAGACTCTTACCGGTGCTCGATCACGGCTTACAGCTAGGAACAAACAGGTTGTAACAACGATTCAAATGCACTCGCTGCCATTTCGTTGCAGCACATTGTTTTTCCCTTTCCAACATACCCTCACTGTTTTGCGCGCTTGCTCGGCCCTCTTGGGCTCATTTTGGGACATGGGTTTTGACATAAATGTGACACGCCGATACTTGCACGGTGTAAACCTATCGGGTGCACCACGCCCACCCGTGTTCAAAGTTTCAACAAACTCGCCGTCTACTAACGCCTCTGCTATACTTTTGCCTAAATCCTTACATATCATGGATAATCGCGCAGCTTTTCCCCATAATCATCATAATTTGACTTTTTCATGGACCTGTTTCGGGGAAAATGTCTCTGTTAGCTCCCGTTGCCGCCGTTTTTCTCTGGAATCTCCCGATCGATCGATCGCTGCGCACTCGGAGCTGGCTCTCACGTGTCGGCATCGTGAGTGGGAACGGCATCCGTGTGTCAATTTGGAGCCATCACAGCCGATCAGTCATCATTCTAGACGCCGTTTCCCACTTCCCACAACAGATGTCCCCGCCGATATTTATGCTTCTCTTTAACCCGCGCCCTGCTGGGGGCGGGGGGGTGTTTGAACACCCCCCCTTGTGGTTTTTCGCGAATATCTCAAAAACGGCGGCGCTCCGCGCCGCCGTTTTTAGTACATATTATCATACATCAATTCTACACATGTTGTGAAAATTTCAGACCAAGGTCATTCAAGGTCAGGTCACCAGGTCACTTGAAGTGACCTCACCTCATAAAAAGTTTCAATGTCTGTCATAGCTACACCGAGTGACCGATCGCTTTGAAACTTTCAGCGATTGCTAAGAGCAATAGCATGTACAAAATGTATATCTCAGAATTTTGATATCGATGACCTAAGGTCAGGTCAATTTTGCGACCTCCCCATTATAAGTCTATGGGAGAAAATTGAAATGCGCCTCTTTTGGACAACAGACATTATAAACACTCCCAAACACCGAATTACAAGTGGTTTAGACACACTGAACATGAAAATGGTGTCTGTGACCCTTGTTTATGCCCTAAGGTCATCTTAGGTCACCAATGGTATCTAACAGTTTTTCGCAAATAACTTTTGATAGAGGCATGCTAGAGCGATGAAAACGCCTTAGATGTGTTCAGCTCGACGATACGGATCGACTGATATGCAACATGACCCTTTCCGGTCAGGTCATGACCCTGACCTGAGGTCAAATTTTCAAGTTGACCTTTCAAGGTCAAGTTATAGTTCATTCGATTCGATGCGTCTTGACGAGAGGAACACGATGCCGGTGAAAGTAAGCTCGTACAAGGCTTGGGTCAAAAGTTATTGCAGAAAAACTGTTTCCGCAAAAAAAAATCGGCTATTTTTGCAGTTTTTGCCCCCTGCAGGCAAAACCGTTGACGTTAGGTCAAATCTGAGAGAATTACTCAGAAAGGGCGCTAATAGGGCTATCGAATGCGCTTTTCCGCGGCGCTGTAGCTCTATTGGTTCCCGAGTTATGCGTTGGCTTCTTGGAAATTTTCGACATTAGACCTGGAAATCGGCGAAATTTTGCCTTCAATGACCTCTGGTGACCTGACCTTTGACCTGACCAAAAAATTGACCGAAGTGATTTCGTCATTATTTTTGACGCTCTTTCGAACGCCGCCTTCCGCGTATCGCTACCTGGCCCAGGAGCCGAGTTACAAGGGGGGGGGTGTTCAAACACCCCCCCCCCAGCAGGGCGTGGAAATCCAGGACCCCCAGCCGGGCGCGGGTTAAGGTCATACTGAGACAACGATGGACGTAAATCGTTTTAGAAACCCACTGTCGCATCGAGTGCATTTTAATGCCGTGGTAACCAGAATGGCGTAGGGCTATTTCGGTAACCTGTCCGTCGCTCGTGAGGAGCTGTTTTGGCCCCCATGTTATCTGCGGAACTTAGGGGCCGATTTTCAACATTCAACCGGTCATCGATTGCCCAATGGGAAGTGATGCAATTCAATTGACCTTAGTTCTATCGATGATGTCACAGGTCAGATTAAATGGGATTTTTCGACGATTTGTGAGACTACAGGCAAATGTGAAAGAGTTGGAGCATGCCGGACTTAGCATTAATTTCTATCAATATATTAACTTCTTGTTTCAACCTTTGACGGTCAAGGGGGTGGTATAGTGTGGACCCATGAAAGTTTTCGGACGATTGCTCGGAAGTCAGAACGCATCAGCGATAGAAGGCTTTTCAGTTGGTGTGCCTAAATTTGAATCTAAGTTGGATTCTTCTGTGGCATTAACAGCAATTTCAGTTAACCTATGACGTCACAAGTGAAGTTCTGCATGGTCGTAAAATGTCGCAACTTTGCCTTCAGTGCCAGGAAATCATTTGCAGTGAAATACATCTAGCAAGTATGTGGTAGTAAGCTCCCAATTCATCACAGTTTACACGTCTTTGAATTTTCATAAGGGTCAACTGAGTTCAGGCTGGTTTAGTGACCTCACCATTAGGCACAAGTCAGTGTGGGAAACATGGAAACTGATGATGGAACCAGTTATGTTGGCACAGGGAATGGTCTAAGACTATCTGAGGCAAAAGAAAGCGTGATTCTATACACTTCCTGCAAGGTCCAATTATTCACTTTGGCATTGTTGAGATTGCTGACCTTAATAACGTCGCATTTGACGTAACCTAGAAGTTTCCCGTCAATGATTTTCTATGTAAGTGAGTTATGGCGAATCGGAAGAGTCACAGATGGCCAAGAAAAGACCTGTCGAATAGACTAGCATGCGATATTGCCTCCACCCACCAGTTTTGTGGCCTGAGTGGCCCTTTTTCATGTCGAGGCCATGACATGACCTTGACATGACGTCAACGATTCAAAGTGATATCCAAACAAATTGTATATCAGTTTACGTGCCTGGCCATGAGAAATACAATGATGACAAAGTCGCAGCTTTACAACTATTTTTTGTGAAGTTTTCACCTAAAACAGAACCCCTATCTTGAGGGACTTGCAACTCTGAGGTCATTACCTCAGAGTTTGCCGCCTGACATGGAAGCTTAAAATTGGGTACCACTCGCTGCGTCTTATGACGGCACACTTGCTCGTTTCTTTTTCGCTAGCCTCTAGCTGAACTAGGGTTGATACGGCGGGGTCCGCCAACTCTCTTCCTCTCTGCCGGAACGTATGTGTAGAAAAGCGATAGGTCTGGTGAGACTCGTAGTTTGCTTAGCTGTAAGGAACTTAGCAAGAGTGCTCCGAAGAGAAAAAAGGCATACGCTTCGATGCGCATTGACGTGTTGAGCATGTTTATGATTTTGGTATTGCTTTACAATGTAGAACAAATTCAATGCGTCAAAAGCTTGTGACGAGTTCTAGCATTTTTTTTTTTACTTTACATCACTAAAACCCTTTAAATTTAAACCTAGCTTGAGTAACTTCACTCGCATATGGGTGAGATTTCCTATAGGTCCACTTTATTCAGTATATGTGCCGTTTCTCGGCATCACAGGAGACAAACGCCGGGAGGTTGTACTCCCCCCTTCACCCCCCCCCCCCCCCCCAGCCGGCTGTGTTATGGGAAAGGCCTTGCTGGGCGAGGCTCAGACCATATTTTAATCCTCGCTGGCACAAGGAAGGAATTTACCTTTGACCCTAACCCTTATAGTGGCTTTTACACGTTCTGCAAACATCTCGGCTTTCTCAATCCATTGTTCCGTCGAATGATGCGGAATGGCCAGTGCTGGCGGCAAGAGCCAAGGCCGTGAAGTCGGAGTCGGTCAAATTCGACATTTCCGGCCCCAGTCGTAGTACACATCACTTTGCTAAAATTCAAGCCCTTAGCTTACTTTTAGGAACATTTTGGGCTCGTTTTCTACCCTTACTCCACAGCTGGTGGCCCCGACCAGATTTTCATCGAAAAAAGAGGCTCACACCCGGCAAAGTGTGTAAGAGTGACGAAATATGTCCCTTTTGACACTGGTCGAAATGTCATAAGTGAACCATCACTAAAACCTGTCGGCGGAGATGCATTTTCACTGATTAAGGACCCGCAGATTTGGGCCAAATTGAAGTGGTTGTATAATTATTGAATTTCCTTGTGCTCTTACTTACGCAGGAAACATTTCGGCAAGCTGCCCGTGTTGAGCCACCCGGCGTGGTGGAGCGCTATCACCTGTACATACCTCATACATACACCAGCGGTGAGATCCTATTCCCCGGGACAGGGGTACTCAACGTGCTTAGGAACCGAGTCTTAAGTACGCTTTTACACTACCACGGGCCCTCAGAAGCCGGTTAGGGCCTTTTGAGACTAGAGAATGACTTCGCGTGGAGAGAACCCTGGTCGGAGAGGGGTTTGAGGCCCTTTCAGGGGATGTGTACGTACCTACCTATCCCCAGAAATACTTTTATACATGTAGTTATTTGGCACATTGCCTTTGATGAAAGGAAACTTAATTGATTTGACCAGTATCGTTAAGACGTATGGAAGGCCACGTGATGTATGATGCAATGACAAAAATGGTGTAAAATGTAAATAGATACCATTGTGTAGCTTACATCCTGTGAACATAATCGTGACTTTGAGAGCTTACCATTTCCAGTTTTTTTTTTAAGCGCTCAGAGCGATGAACTTTATCGCTCAATGACATATCAGTCGATTCCTACTTACAAGTCTGTAAGCGGTTCTTAGCTCGTTAATTGCACTTAAGACGCAGAGGGGATCGGATGGATCCCTCTCGGTTACCCACGAATAAGTCGCGAAAGAAGTGGCGGTTAGCGACAAACCTTCAAATGCCATTGTGTTAATTATTTTTAGACCTACTCTGAATATGCCAGGAGCCTTGCTCAGAGAACCTTTGATCTGAGGCTTGCTATTAAGACCGTCAGGCCGGAGTGGCGATTAGGCATATGTAGGTTAGTGCGCTTGATTTGTGCATTTCCAAACTTTTCAACATGCTGATATGTGTAATGTTGTTTGTCCAATGGAGTAGGTATGGTGGGTGTCAAAATCCCAGTAAGATCATTAACCTTTGGCGAGTTTAGTTGAGTTTCCAAGTTTGACAGCTTCTAGGGGTAGATGTCTAGGCGACTGGCTCCGAAATAAGCATTTATTTATGCATTGGGAAATAGTTTTGATCCCATTCACATGTTGGCGAGCTCTCAGGGATGTTGTTGGATTAGGGCGCTTATCCGCGAGGCTGAAACGTCCAACAGCGCCTACCAAAAATAGTCGACGGGAAGTCTGATACTTGGTCGAACCTGACCTGACCCAACCTATCCCAAATGCACCACTGCACTGTGATTAACCCAACAGAAATATGAAAATTGGTACCACGGCCTCAAAATACTCCTTACATTCTTTACTTCAAGAAGCTCTATACTGCTCTTGAGTTTGGTTTATTGACCTGACCTGGGGTCAACCAATGCCCTAGGATCTAAAAACTAGACTCCATCGGTTTCGTATCGTCAAGAGTTGTACCGTTGCTATTTCGCGAATCTCTAACTCAATCAGGTAGCGAAAGGTGGCTAAGGGTTCGGACCGATCTCCATACTAATTGGGCCAGCAACATGCTTGCCTTAGTAGTCACTCAAATGAAGATTCTGTAACCTTTCAGTTGTCCTCAATAAATAAGGATGATTTTGCTCATGTCACGCTTTAAGCGTTCTTGATCTCCGTGATATTTAACTGACGCGTTTTTTATCATTCAATATGATCTGCAGATCATATTAAATGATAACGTGACGGGTTTACATATAAGGACACATGTCCAATATGCATATACATGCATATGTACGCAAGTCGTAAACACGTAATCAAACACACATCACACCTGCTCATGCTGTTTCAGCTCGAAGTTGTCTTCAATTTTAGATAGCACATTTGAGTACGAGTGCTGTATGGGCCTTTTAGCGACTGTTGTGCTGGACACTGCTGGACACTGTGTGTAGCTCAGTTCTATTCCAGCGTAAAGATGCTGTGGCGGAGCTGAAACAAGGCTCAGGAATGGTCCAAGGCAGGCTGAAAATATCAGCAAACCCCGACAAACGGTGCGGATCCCAGCTGACGACATCCTTGGGAGCTAAATCACCCTTCCCTGTGCCGGCTGGGTGAAATGCATTCACTCAGAGCCGAAGAGTTCGGAATGACTCCGAAATCCTACCTCAATGTTTTCAGAAGTACACCCAATTGAACGACTTTACTATGTCCCAGTGACGGCATCAAATGGTCCATGCCGCTATAGGAAAACATATAAGCTTTTTTCTGTATTTTCCCTGGAGCTCAGGTCACCATGGACAACATTTGAACTCCATAGATGCGATGGGAAACATTACCATAACAGATATCTAACCTGGAGCTACTGCATACTGCTTCTACAAATTCGTCTACCGATGAAAAAAAATGAGAAGGTTCCTCAACGCCCGGCTGGATGGGATTAATCCATGAATGTGTGCGTTGTCGCTAAGCGCTACTGACGGACATACGAACGGACGTCGGGCACCAGTGCGCTGCACTTACCGCGCTATTGAAGCGGTGCCGATGTCTCTCGGACGGCGGTGACCATCTTCCTGCCATGGATCACTCTGAAACCGACCGGGCCCGTCCGGTCACGGTCGGCGGCTCCCAGAACCGACTTGGACGGTTCAAAAATCAACCCCCTCTCCTCCTTCCTAGTTCAATGAAGGGGTATCACAAACAACTAACCACATGACACTTTGACATGAGATATCACGAATTATTTAAATTTAAGTTAAGTTCTCCATGTGAGGTATCTGTCCCACACAACAAAAGACGGCGATATCCGGCTGATGACTGACCGTGTTTACGGAGAGGCTGGCCCGTGCTGACCGCTGACCGAACCACCTGAAGGAGTGCTCTGCTGCCGGGCCGCGCGGCGTGGGGCGACTGGGCACGGTGTCGGCCACGTGACTGACCCGCCAGGCGCCGCCCACCGAATCAATACCTGGCCGGGGGTCACGTGCTGACTCACGCGGCCGGCCGGTGACGTCACCGAGTCTCGCCGTACGGCCGCTGCACCGCCGACGGAGCTCCGCAGGTAAAAACAGACACCTGAGCCCTAATGAACTCGGCAATCTACCGCCATCTACGTAGTTATCCGTTATCGGAATATCGGTTGTAAGGAAATTCGAAATTTTATGGTATGCATACAAGGTTTCTAAAAGAGCGACCTCATTAATTAAAAATCGACCATAGTTATTTTCTGACTTGTTTATAGTGGTTACAAGCGACTGATCACTTTTCTCTAACAGTGAGACCGTTCACTCATGCATTCTTATTGTTTGCATATGTGCGTATTTTTTGTTACCAAATACACCTGAGGTATGCATGGACAATGAGACCTACGACTTTGGGCAACAACTGACAATAATACACACGATCCACACACTTACTGACTAGGCTTTGCTTATGAGATGTGATGCTAACTCACGGTGGCCCCACAACGATGGGCTCGCACATAAACACGACACTCATGTATTCACCAGAATACTCTTACTGAAAGGCCGCGCAGAAACACCTGTGCTCAGTTATAACTATAAAAGCAATATAAACTGTGTTTTTTTCACGATATGCCTTCGCAACACAACTGCATATATGAACACTGGAGAGATAAAGGATTGCTTGAAGTTTATACTTCAGGTGACAAAGATGCCGTGAAAAGATGGCTCGGAAACTTATTTCAGTCGCCCTGAAAATAAAGATTGTAAGCATCACACGCCACGACAAATAGCAGCGCTGTGAATGCCGACTATGCCGCACTGCACATTTGTAGCAGCGCAGTGAATCCCGACTGTACCACACTACATCCACGTCGAAACTAGAGACTGTGCCGCAGTGCAGCAGCGCCGTAAACATAGACTGTACCGCACTACCACAGCGCCGTAAATTTAGACTGCACCGCACTTCATCCACGCCGTAAATATATACTGTACCGCAATACAGCAGCGCAGTTATATAGTATTATAGGCCGCACTACAGCAGCACGGTAAGTATAGACTGCACCGCTGTCCATTCACGCCGTAAATATACTGTGCCGCAATGCATCCACACTGCAAATATAGACTGCACTGCACTACACCCACGCCCTAAATTTAGACTTTACCGCACTATGTCCACACCACAAATATATACTGTGCCGCACTACATCCGCGCCGTAAATATAGACTGTACCGCAGTACAGCAGCCCCCTAAATTTAGACAGTATCGCAACACAGGAGCGCCTTTAATACAGACTGCACCGCACTACAGCAACGCCTTAAGCATACACTGTACCGCACTACATCCATGCCGTAAATATAGACTGTACTGCAATACATCCACGCCGTAAATATAGACTGTACCGCAATACATCCACGCCGTAAATAGCTTGATTTGGGGCTCGAATAGAGTGAGCGGAGGATGGCCAGCACGAGGAGGGAGGGAGGGGCAGAGGGGTGGGAAGAGACCCGAGTCGTGGTGCGCGGGTTGACGGCCCGGGTCCAGGGACGGGGAGGGGACCGGGCCGCGGCCGAGGCGAGATAAGGCACACACAGTACACAAGGGGAGGGAGGGATCTGCCGCAAAACAGGTCAGGCAGTCGAAGACGGGAGCTCAGAGGCGGCGGACAGTGCAGAAGGGTGGAAACCAAGCGACAGGCTGTGGAAAATGGTCGTGGTCTCGGAGGCAACGGACAGTCGAGAGAGTGGAAATCGAGCGAATGACTGTGTGATATGAGCGAGCAGTGGGCGAGGACGGGAGACAGGTTTGTGGCACGACAAAGTAGCTGGTGCTCAGCAGAGGGAGCACAAGGGAAACATACATGGCCGGTAAGTCAGGCTAGCGTGCCAGCGAGACTAGTGATAAGGGACCTGCATGGTTGACCCGCTCAAGAGTCAAACGGATGGAATATGCCGTGAACGAACCCAGACCATTGTGCAGAGACGCACTTGGCAAGTGAGTGTACGTATGTATGTATATGTTAACAGGAAAGCCGCAAGGCACATACGAGACTCTAGGCATCAGGAACATAACGAATCGGCTCGGCTGACATGACATGTGCAGCGATGATACGCACTCTGGCTGGCAGAGTGCTCCGGGCGAGCTCAGCTGGCTGTGTGCCGAGTTGATCGTATTTTAAGTGCCGAGAGAGAGAGAGAGAGAGAGAGAGAGAGAGAGAGAGAGAGAGAAAAAAAAACATAGTGGCCCTCGGCTGGGTGTGTTCGCCGGGGTAGGATCGCGATCGGCTGGCTAGGTGAGCCGAGTAGATCGACATGGTATCCCGGCTAGCTGTGTTCGCCGGGTGGTCCCGCTCGGCTGGATGTGTTCGCCGAGTGGTTAGAGTTCGTGGGTTTCCCGGCTTGCTGTGTGCGCCGGGTGGTCCCGCTCGGCTGGATGTGTTCGCTGAGTGGTTATTTCTCGTGGGTCTCCCGGCTAGCTGTGTGCGCCGGGTGATCCCGCTCGGCTGGATGTGTTCGCCGAGTAGTTAGATCTCGTGAGTACCCAGGCTGGCTGTGTGCGCCGGGTGGTCCCGCTCGGCTGGATGTGTTCGCTGAGTGGTTAGATTTCGTGGGTTTCCCGGCTTGCTGTGTGCGCCGGGTGGTCCCGCTCGGCTGGATGTGTTCGCCGAGTGGTTAGATTTCGTGGGTTTCCCGGCTAGCTGTGTGCGCCGGGTGGTCCCGCTCGGCTGGATGTGTTCGCTGAGTGGTTAGTTCTCGTGGGTCTCCCGGCTGGATGTGTTCGCCGGGTGGTCCCGCTCGGCTGGATGTGTTCGCCGAGTGGTTAGATTTCGTGGGTTTCCCGGCTTGCTGTGTGCGCCGGGTGGTCCCGCTCGGCTGGATGTGTTCGCGGAGTGGTAAGTTTTCGTGGGTTTCCCGGCTAGCTGTGTGCGCCGGGTGATCCCGCTCGGCTGGATGTGTTCGCCGAGTAGTTAGACCTCGTGAGTACCCAGGCTGGCTGTGTGCGCCGGGTGGTCCCGCTCGGCTGGATGTGTTCGCCGAGTGGTTAGATTTCGTGGGTTTCCCGGCTTGCTGTGTGCGCCGGGTGGTCCCGCTCGGCTGGATGTGTTCGCTGAGTGGTAAGTTTTCGTGGGTTTCCCGGCTTGCTGTGTGCGCCGGGTGGTCCCGCTCGGCTGGATGTGTTCGCTGAGTGGTAAGTTTTCGTGGGTTTCCCGGCTAGCTGTGTGCGCCGGGTGGTCCCGCTCGGCTGGATGTGTTCGCTGAGTGGTAAGTTTTCGTGGGTTTTCCGGCTTGCTGTGTGCGCCGGGTGGTCCCGCTCGGCTGGATGTGTTCGCTGAGTGGTAAGTTTTCGTGGGTTTCCCGGCTAGCTGTGTGCGCCGGGTGGTCCCGCTCGGCTGGATGTGTTCGCCGAGTAGTTAGATCGCGTGAGTACCCAGGCTGGCTGTGTGCGCCGGGTGGTCCCGCTCGGCTGGATGTGTTCGCCGAGTGGTTAGATTTCGTGGGTTTCCCGGCTAGCTGTGTGCGCCCGGTGGTCCCGCTCGGCTGGATGTGTTCGCTGAGTGGTTATTTCTCGTGGGTCTCCCGGCTAGCTGTGTGCGCCGGGTGGTCCCGCTCGGCTGGATGTGTTCGCTGAGTGGTAAGTTTTCGTGGGTTTCCCGGCTAGCTGTGTGCGCCGGGTGGTCCCGTTCGGCTGGATGTGTTCGCTGAGTGGTAAGTTTTCGTGGGTTTTCCGGCTTGCTGTGTGCGCCGGGTGGTCCCGCTCGGCTGGATGTGTTCGCTGAGTGGTAAGTTTTCGTGGGTTTCCCGGCTAGCTGTGTGCGCCGGGTGATCCCGCTCGGCTGGATGTGTTCGCCGAGTAGTTAGACCTCGTGAGTACCCAGGCTGGCTGTGTGCGCGGGGTGGTCCCGCTCGGCTGGATGTGTTCGCTGAGTGGTTAGATTTCGTGGGTTTCCCGGCTTGCTGTGTGCGCCGGGTGGTCCCGCTCGGCTGGATGTGTTCGCTGAGTGGTAAGTTTTCGTGGGTTTCCCGGCTAGCTGTGTGCGCCGGGTGATCCCGCTCGGCTGGATGTGTTCGCCGAGTGGTTAGATTTCGTGGGTTTCCCGGCTTGCTGTGTGCGCCGGGTGGTCCCGCTCGGCTGGATGTGTTCGCCGAGTGGTTAGATCTCGTGGGTCTCCCGGCTAGCTTTGTGCGCCAGGTGGTCCCGCTCGGCTGGATGTGTTAGCCGAGTGGTTAGTTCTCGTGGGTACCTCGGCCGGCTGTGTGGTTCAGGTAGTCCCGCTCGGCTGGATGCGTTCGCCGAGTGGTTAGACCTCGTGGATCACCCGGCTAGCTGTGTGCGCCGGGTGAGGGAAGCACATCTGCTTTCGGCTGGTTGTGTGCGCCGGGGTAGATCGAGCTCGGCTGGCTATGTGTGCCGAATAGATAAAGCTAGCAAGTGTCACACTGTCGTGCGGCTATGGTATCCCGGCTGGTTGTGTGCGCCGGGTTGATCGAGCTCGGCTGGCTATGGGTGCCGAATAGAAAAAGCTAGTAAGTGTCACACTGTCGTACCGTGCGGCGATGGTATCCCGGCTGGTTGTGTGCGCCGGGGTAGATCGGATAGTCAGCGTCACGCTGACGTGAAGCCGGAAGCGTCATAGTTCATTAACTAAGTTCAATAAGTTTATCGTTAGTTCATCAAATGCATCATACTGCAAACCCTTCGACTCGGCTGATCGCAGGGAGCGCTGTGGCACCATTTTGAAGCCATTTTGAAGCGCACACACAATCTTATTCCGTGCCAAGTTATTGGATGAAAAAAAAAATGTAGTCTGACCTCATTTGACCCGACCTTAGTGGTGGAAGCATAGGTACAAATCACGCGTTGTTGTAACTGAGGTGGTGCAACATAGAAGAGCTGAATTGGAACATACTAGGGTTACCCGCGTGCTCCGCAACGCGAAGGGGGGATTTTTTGACCCGTGGGTATTGGGTTGGTCTGTGTCGATTTGGTTGGTAGATATCCATTTCGTTCGATTGCTTTTTGACGGCCAAGCATTTTGTAAGAAAACAAAAAGATACATCGCATCGAGGTGCCCGTGTGGTATTATCATGCGTTCGTCTTTAGAATGATTCGAAAACTGGCGTGAAGTCTTTTGAGGGCCATCGATGAATTTCGCTAAAAATGACAATGTAATGGTTTGGAACATTTACATTTTTAAGGATACTGTTGCTAATCATGCAAAAATGAAGAGTGAATATTGGACAGAATTGAATGCTCTATCCAATGGTACCATATTCAATTGCCAAAGGTATCAGGTTATGCAGCAAACCCCGTGTGATTAATAAAGTGGCACAAAATTGACAAACACCATTTTCTCCTGTGATTTGCACCACCTTGATTTGGATCAATCAGCTTTTCACAATTTTTATATGAGAGGCGGTACCTTTCTCTTGCAAATAGGCGTTGATTCAACTCGCTCCATTTAACGGTCACCTAAAAATAAAATTAATTCCAAAATCCCTCAAAAACCGCAATTTTTCAAATAAAAGTGCCCTCTCCGGTGCACGTGGCGCGTGCTATCCTCTGCATTGCACACCATTCAATAGCCCGTTCAATTCTGTACACGATGCTGTTTGCCCCGTGCCGGTCGGACCCCTGGTCACCAAGATATTGCACGGGAACTGGACCCGTGTCGGCCAAAATTAGCCGTTTTCGCCCGATTTTGCAACCCGATTAACCCGGCAGTTGCTGGGGTATTTCGCCACCCACCGTTTGCTGGGGGGGGGGGCGTTAAACGCCCCCAGCCGATAACTCGAGAACCAATAGGCGCAGCGAAACGCACGAGGCGGCAAACGAAAGAGCGCGACGAGACGCTTCAGATGAGTACTTTAAAGTTGAATTTTGAGGTCACAGGTCGGGTCAAGGTCAGGTCAAACACCTGAAATCGGGCTTTCAGTAGCATGGACTTCAGGACTTCGCAATGGGCGCCTCTCGCCATAAACTCTGTCAAAACGGTGCACAGTCCATCTTATAAGGCCTACAAGAGTGTCAGCTCCATATAGGGGTCAGTCAAGCATAGGTCAGGGTCAAGGTCAGGTCAACCGGGTAGGCACATATCCCCGAAAATCAAAACTGATATTCGCAGCCTGTGACACATGTTTTATAGGTAATTTGCGGCGTAGAACACGATGGTGACATTCATTTTATCATATGTGTACGTGTTTGACTCAAAAAGTTCAATTTAAGAAATTCATGTATCATGGTCGTGAAGTAGTCACGAAAAATTGCCAAGATTCAGTTCAAGATTTTGGAAAATGCGTAACGATAATCAATAATCGAAGATAGCCATTTGATTGACCATGGTATTGGCAGTCTAATGGCGTTTACGGCATGTCTGTATGTCTATTCTGTGATTTTATATGATTTTTTTGAACATATGCCGTTTTTGGTCGAAAACTCAGAAATCATGACGTCACTAAAACCTCGATATCTCAAAAATTTTCCGACCGATTTTTTTGAAACTTTGTCACAATAAACTTCAATCAATTCCCTACAGGTACCCAAAATTTGGCGCGCCTGCGGCGCGCCGTTTTTATGCTATAGCCCGGCGAAAAAAGTGGGGGCGTTTAACGCCCCCCCCCCAGCAACTCGCGGGTTAATACATGTAAAGTCTATGACGCGAATTTGCACTTTTTGGGCACGCGCCACGCGCTCCCTATCGACCCGATCGAGGCCAGACCCCTCAAAGGCACGTCGGGCATCCTTGATCTATGAGTTGTGCAAATTTCACCGGGCTAGGTGCAACGGTCTGGCCTGTAGTCCACGCAAAGCACCACCAAGTCGGGACCTCGGTAACGGACAGACGCACCCTCCTCAAATAGTAATATAGATATCTTTCATATGTATAATTTGCAACATTCTTGCGAAATTTCTTCGAATGCGTCAGGTCGCTGGATGACCTCAGGTCAACCGAATTTGGAAAGTGGAATGCATGTAACGGCACTCGAGGAATTTAGCGTGTCCTGGGAGTTTGAATCAAATCGATGAACAACTCTGGTTTTCATGGAAATGGTGTTTTCAGTGCCATTTGACGATGTACCGTTTTGTGACCTGGTGACCTGACCTGAGGCCAGCGGAACTCAAACTCCCAGGGCAAATGGCAAATGAATGCCCCTGAGTTGAGTCTCAATTTGGTGGCGCTGCGTGCCACGGCACTCGCGCTATTAACGGAAACTCTGTTATGCCGATGCCGCTAAAACAGTCCAATTTTACCCTGAGTCCGGTTTTGGGACCGGGTGAGCTGACATGGATGACGGAGACCTGAATTTTCAGGGAGGGTGCCGGGAGGTGGCCACGGAGGATATGCAAATTTGGCGGCGCCTTTTTTGCGCTATTCGCAAAAGAAAATCCTTGGGGATGTATCAACCCCTTCTCCGGTCGAGGTCTAAGCATGGCTGACTGTGTACGACGAGTAATTCGACCAAGAAAGTGTCACGCTGCTGTGCAGAGACGTTTGCCGGCCGGCCGTGCGCTCTGGGCGTTTCGACCTGGGCTGGCAGATAGCGGGCTGTGAGCGCCAGGTAGTCGAACTTGGCTGGACATGTGCGTCGGGTAGATCGAAATAGTCAGTGTCACGCTGCGGTGCAGAGATGGATTCCAGGCTGGGTGTGTGCGCAGAACAGACCGCCCCAGTCAGTGTCACGCCGCTGTGCAGAGATGTATTGTATGCCGGCTAGCCGGGTGCGCCGGGCGCCCCGAGTTCGGCTGGCTTTGAGCGCTGGGCGGATTGACATGGTGAGTGTCACGCTGACGTGCCGCGGTGGTCCCCGGCTGGCTGCGTCGACTGCGGTCTTCCCCAGGGCACGTATCAACAAGACGGTTCATGTTAGACCGTTTCCAACGCTAAGTCGGAATGTATAACTGCACAACTGCAGGTCGTCACTGTCCCGTCGCGGCGGCGGCCGCCGCTTGTGATCCTGATGGGTCAGGCTTTCGAATGAGCCTGATCCGTCCACCTATCATATCCCTCGCCCGTGTGCGGCGTTCTGTTGCGTCTAACGTGTGGGTAGGGGGCCGGTTGGACCCCCTCCCCCTGCCGTTCGGCTCCTGATTGGGCTGGATATTTGCGGAGGGAGAGAGCGTGCTGCCCGTAACGAGAGACACCGATGACGTCATCAGAGTCCGTTAATGGTTAAGAGATAGGGACTAAGCTAGTCCCACTCTGCACCTGAAGGGAATAAATTTCTTCAACACCGAAGATGCGGGGGTTGCGACCATGATAGATGGTGGTTTCTTAACCTGGCCGCAAACTTGGCTAATTCAACTCAAACTAATGCTAAAGTGGGATGGTCATTTCAAAACTGCTTCGTGACTGTTCTTATTGATGCAAAATTCGACATCAGCTCCAAAACTACCCTGGAAGCATGTAAAACTCGTAAAGCGAACCCAGGTCATCAGACCAGTTTCGGTCGCCAATGGGACGTCATTAGGCTCCGCCCACGCGAGCCTCAGGGACGTCACCCCAAACGGCCGACTCGTCTCGTCTCGTCTCGGCCGACGCCGGCTCTCCCCCAGCAAGACATTGAACGCGACGGTTAGTGTATGCATAGGTTGGACCACCGGCTGGTTTGACTGGATCCGGTTATCCTTTGACCACGTGGTGTAGGCGTCACATTTCTGTTGGTTTAGACCCGGCGTCGGCAAGGTGGTCTAGAGGACGTTAACAGGGTCAACATGTCGCCAACTGGTCGGTGCGTGTGCATGTCAGCGCGGCCTCGGTATGGTATCGATATATACCTGGCGCAATAGCGGCGCCTGCCAGTCATGCCAAGTTCCACACGTATAGCCCAGCAGAAAAGCAGCGCGGCAAACTCGCTGACTAGTGCTCGCGTCAAACGCGAAAGCCGGAGATGAGGGAATCTGTGGACAGTGGTGCTATTTGCTTACGGCCTGGACGGCCGTAGCGGTGATAAAAGCTACACCGCCGACAAACCGACAAACAAGGAAGGGACCATGGCCTGGGACGGACGGAGAGGAGAGGAGAAGAGAGGAGAGGAGAGGAGAGGAGAGGGAGACAGAGAGAGAGAGAGAGAGAGAGGGGGGGTGCGGCGACATGGATAAGGGAACGTGCGGCCGAGCGGGCGGACGCGCGGAAAAACGACCTGGCGTGGCTCATAACGCACACCGCGGCGCCGGCGCGGCGGCCCGGTCAGGCAAGTGCAAACAGCAGATCAGTCCCACGCACAAGGGGGAAAAGCTCAAATTATTGAGCGCTCAAAATATTGAGCGTGTGACGTCAGAGGCTCCCATAGGCGTAATGCTGAGGGCTCAAAAAATTGAGCCGTTTCAGGAACACGTTTTGCAAAAGCAACTCGCAACACCTAGGGAGAAATGGCAACACCCTAGGAGAATCACTAATGATGCAAAACAGATTAGGCTTTCATATTTTTCACTGCTCAAGCTTCAATGATTGGGGGAACACCAATTTACAGGTCGAAATCTTACGGCATACCAGGATGACTTAAAAACAGGCCAATATTTATGTCGAAATAAAAGTTATTTTTTGTCTATTCACGTTTTTTACTAGGGGTCTGTTGGAAAGAGCATTTTTCATACTACCCAAAATGATTGCGATTCAATTTCACATTACCCATATCGGAGTATATTTTTCATTTGGCGCCGCCGTTTGTTTATTTCGTCGCGACGTCTCCGGTCGCGTGGTTGTCGTCGTCCTTGAGTTGAGGGTAAGTTTTTATCGTTTTAGTTGTACTTAGATGTTAAAAGGTACACTGAAAAGTTTGAATATGCTGTGATTTTAAATTTGGAAACACGTAAACGTCAATCAATTCACGTTTTCCTCCATTTGCGTGCAGATAAGTAACTGTCGACGAAAGTGGCGCCATCCGATATGATGTTTTGAAGGAAGGAGACACAACATATTTACGTGAAAATTTTTGTTTTTTAGTGGTCTAAGTGCTTCGAAGAGGCTGTGAATGTTTTCTTCACACAATTTTTCATTAGTTATGATGAGGTAAAAGGTAGTTTCAGTCTTAACTTTCATATAATTGACATTAAAACATATGATAGTCCACTGCTATCAGTGATTGAGTACCTTGATATTTGGCATTTCTTATTAATTTGAATGTATTCTCTATCCATATGTCCTGATAGTAAGAGACAATACTCTGCCAATATGTTTCCATAGTTTTCACATTCATTTTCCAGTCCTTTACATAACATCACAATTTATAATCAACAAAACTCAACTCCTTCATTACTTCACAACACTAACAGCATGACAGACTGACAGTCAACTATTGTGTGGGTGAATGCTGAAACAGGATAGCCACTTTGCTGACTGGCTCGCTCATATGAAATAAGATAAAAATGATCCTTTATATCATTTCCATCTGGAGGATCGGAGTCAACGGAAAAGGAAGGCCACTTTCAAGCCTCAAGGTCTAGGCCGCCAGACGCCAGTCGGCAGTCACCACCAAATTTATAATCGATTAATTCATTATTATACTTTGAGACCCTTAGGTCACTGGATCAGCATCACATTTTCAGTTTCAATACAGTAAAGGTTTTTATTTGTATGATGTGAAATATTTTCCTGAATCAGAATTTCATCATCCCTAGGTACCTGGTAGAGGTTTTGGATTTAATGCTCATTGTTGGTGTGCAGTCAGGATTTTTTGACAGGTCCAGATAGGGAATCCTGAGCAATTTTATAGTAAAGTGGTCTCCTTATAATCACCACACATTTTATCAAAAGCATTTGCAGAATTCATTCAATGAAGAATTTTATCAATGTTGCACCCATTTCTTAGACGACCTAGGCTGCATCTCTTTTTTAGTTCCTTTTGTATGACGTATTTTCCGTTTTGTTCCACTGCATAAAGAAAAAAATCGTTTGAGATCACCAAACAGCTTTTCTTTTTCTGGCAGGTCTGCACAACCAAGCGGTCGCTGGCGAGGACGTCGGCCGTCTCTGTGGGTAAGGTCATCTGCTCAGCCTTTGTGGAGATCAGCAAGACGTCACTAAGATGAAGACTTCGCTGGAGCAGAAGCCGCTGACCCGTGTCCGATCGGGCAGGTCATGCTCGACGGCACGAGCCACAACTCGAACGACTCGGTGACATCAACAACATGGTGGAGCAGGTGAATGAGTTTGGCGACGTGTTGTGCGACTGCAAGAAGGGTTGTCTGCGTGTTCTGGCCGGCGGAGCGGCGACGCTGCGCAGTCTGTGCTGGCGGTGAGCAGCTGGCCGTGGTGACCGCGCGCGCCCACATGCGCCGACAACCTGTGCGGCTTCGACGGCCCGGGACAGCCCGATGCCGCCCACTATGCGACGCCGACCGCGCACTGTCCGCACGGCCACATGGAGGTGTGCCCGCGCCTTTTGCCCGCACGCCGCTACCTCGCAGCTGGTCTGCAACCACGCCGTCGCCGCCTGTAGCCCGATAACAAAACGGCTGTCTGATAATGCCGCGTGTTCTTTGTGATGTTGCTACTGTGATCGTTGCTACTGCTGGTCTGAGACTCGATGTTTCCATTCGTCTTTTACATGTTAAGGATTTGATAATGATTAGCTTAGTCCGAGCTTAGGTCGTTTATATCATTTGTTATATGGCATATTTTGGATCAAAGCAGTACGACACTGCCTCCTGCTTTTGTGATGTATGCTGGCAAGACGCAGGTTCCGGTCGCAGGTCACCCGGACCCAGTTCCAATGTGGTCGGGCTGGCATGCGATAATGTGATGTTGTTTTGCTCGTCTCTGTGTTCCACACTTGATGATGTTTGTGAATCTAACCCACATTGTATAGTATTTTTGTTTGTTTGCGGCCGATGGCCTTGTAAGTTGTAACCGTGGCAATACAGTTTTTCCTGCTATAATTCTCCAATATTCAAGGGTGGGTGGATATCTCTGTATTCACGTATTCCCTTCTCCCAGTACAGTCAGAGAATATCAATTACAGTATTCATACGGATTATTCAAGCCTTGTATAATTATTTGAGGTGTGCCGAATCCGAAAGACCGATAAAACTACTAGCGGAAAATGTGACATGATGCCATGGATTTGTGAAAAGTTTAGGTACCACGTAGCATTCAACTTCCTGCATTTCTGTTTCAACTCAGTTTAACGTATTTCAACGAACATGACATCAAAAATGGCAGCCAGTACCGGCTTCACCTGTCACGGAGAACGCTCAAAAAATTGAGTGTAGATGCTGGCCGGCACTCAATTTTTTGAGCGCCAGCTGACTGTCGTCTGTCGTGGCGCTCAATTTATTGAGTATCGCGGTCCCGAACGACAAGTGGCGCTCAAAAAGTTGAGCGTCTTTAGGGCATTTTCTTTCCAAAAACACCGATATAAATTATCACGGCGAGTGTTCGAGAAGAAACCTTGTTGCTCTCTCTTGCCATTGATACCTTATTTGGATACGATATTTGCCGTAGTGTGACGCTAAAGGCATTGTAAAATACCATCGTTTCGCCTATTCCTTCATAATGGGGCCCGCTCAATTTTTTGAGCGCTCAATTTTTTGAGCTTTTCCCCCTTGTGCGTGGGACTGAGATAGCCCGGCACGGCAGACTGTGGTACTGCGATTAAACAATCTTAGGCGTGACTTCGGGGGCGTATTCATAACTAGACTCGTACATGATCTTACGCAGTCATAGGCGGGAAACACCTATATAACCGCATGTACGTACATTCTGCTCCGTTGGCGAGTTTGGCGTCTTGTTATCGATCGTGATATGAACGATAACACGATTTGGGTGCAGACGGCCATTAACAGCCAATACTGGGCCCAGTTTCACCAAGTGGGGTAATTTCGGCATGGGGTAGATTTCCATTCTGCCCCATGGGGTAAAATCCAGTTTCACCAGCTCAAACTACCCCCATGGGGTAGTTTCGGCGTCTCTTATGAATGTTTGCTAAGCAAGCAGCATCAGCAAAACAACGGAACGTTTTGATTGGTCGAGAATTTCATTTCACGACGGCGTGAAATGAAGAACACATTTGATTTGGCTTCTTGTATTTGTCTACCAATCACCTTGGTAACGATGGCACAATGGCACCTCAGTTTCCAAGATTCACAACTTTATTGAGATATTGAGAAATGAATGCAATGCACAACCGCGAATCTTGATGGATAGGTTACAGAACAATGGCATGTTTTATTATCGAATAGTATCGAATGTTTAAAATTAATTAGTGTTTTAGTAAATTTGATGTTTATATTAGATGTTTAGGGTAGACCGGGGCAAGTCGCCCCGCCGAGGTAAAACGCCTCACCGATGTTTCTCGGAACTGGCAAGGTTCTGGGAAACATCCTCTCTTCTATAAAACGTACACTATACGATCATTATATGAGCAGACTGGAAATAAATTGTGATGACTCTTTAGGGAGATATAGCCAAAAATTTGTTTTTGGAGTGCTTTTTATGTTTTCTTGTCAGATTATGCATCATGGCGTTCTTTTATCGTCCACATCAGGTTAACGACTTTAATGTATTTTGAACAACTATTGTCTAACGCTTATAATGCCGGGTTGGTTCGTGTTAAATTATGTCTTCCTGGAGTGCAAGGCGTTGTTCTCTGACCGAACTACGTGATGGGGTAAAACGCCCCAGTAGGTCGCGGGGCAAAAAGCCCCATGGGGCGTTTTACCTCATGTGTTGTTCGGACTACCCACTTCCTAATGTTCGGTAGCTAGCGAACGGTATGTTTATATGCATTAATATGTACTTTTCTCAGCAACTGGATGGCAAAGGAAGTATTTTGTTAACATTTGCATTGCAATAATTTATTATTTGGCCTTATGAGGCAGGTGAAAAACCTGCTCATACAATAGTGTCGTAGCTGAACACC
This sequence comes from Amphibalanus amphitrite, assembly GCF_019059575.1. Classification (NCBI taxonomy): domain Eukaryota; kingdom Metazoa; phylum Arthropoda; class Thecostraca; order Balanomorpha; family Balanidae; genus Amphibalanus; species Amphibalanus amphitrite. The sequence goes on from NW_024882047.1 coordinate 166,754, forward strand.
TGATAGGATGGAAGGTGCTAACTTCAGTGCCATGCCTCCGAAGGTCTAACGGACCCTTCATATAAGATTTAGTCAACTAGCATGTTTAATCTTTAATCTAGAGTGTGGGGCTTCTTGCCCCAGGCCGTGGGGCGTTTTGCCCTGGGGTTGGGGCAAAACGCCCTATTTGCAGTTGCTTCACAAACCACTTCCTAGCTGGGAGTCCGATCATAAGTGAATGAATTTGAGGGGTGGAATTTAAAGTAAAATGTCCAAAGAACGCATTGAGCACAAATTTGGCCTTCCAGGTTGTGTGGGACAAAAGTTATGTAGCAAAATAAATTATCTGGGGCGTCTTGCCCTAGGCTACCCTAGATGTTTTAGATTAGATTAGATGTTTAGTGTTTTATAATTAGAATGTTTTAGTAAATTAGTGCATGTTTTACTAGTATCGAATACACCTTGCTTGGTATTTTTGACGACTTTTAACTACGAATCTTTTGCACCAGATGCTTTTATTTCTAATGTGCATTACAAAATACATACTGTACCTACAGATGCACGGCACATTTAAGGCAACTTTATTGAGATATGCACAACAGCGACAAAAATAAAAAAATAGATATGGAAAGTATCGAATCCACTTGGCCTGGTATTTTTAACAACTGCTTATTACGAATTACTTGCACCATATGCTTTTTATTTTTAATGAGAATTACCTAGGTATGCACGACATTCTCTTGCTGATTTAGGTACGGCATTTTTATTTTGATTTCAGTTGTAAGCGTCTTGATATTTGCTGGATATTTGCACATTGACCGTAAGGCATATAGATACCTCGAATGATAATTTGAATAGATCACACAAGTTGAAGTACTATGATCATTTCAACAAGACACATCGTCAGCATGTAACCACCGTGAATAATGTGCATTTTTATTGTTTATATTTCAAGGCTTCCTCATCCGGTATTCAAGGTCACTGTTGAAGAAAACCTTTAATAGTTAAAAAAGTAAAATTCCTGGCATTCAGCTATGGGCGACATCTATGTATAATGCTTCTTTTGGTGTTGTAGATCACAAGCATGGTGGCGCAGGCTACATGCAGTAAAATACTTGGATGAAATTTGAAGTAGGTATGCTATGAATAATGCGTACTCAAACGTGACAGGTGATTGGACTTCAATAAATTATGTTCTTATTACTATTTTACTGTCAATTCTTGCTCACAATCGGTATCATATTCACAGATTACCCCACGAATGTCTGCCGTAATTTTGGTCGGATATTTGGGGTAGAACCGACGATAATCAGCTGATTGATTGGCTTGTTCAGTTGCTCACTGACCGTGAGCATCTGTTTGCATGGCAAATTTGGGGTAAAATAAGAACTACTCCATGGGGTAGTTTGGAAGTGGCCAATCAGAACCTACCCCATTTGGTGAAACTGGTTTGGGGTAGTTTCGCCGAAACTACCCCAAACAGAGCTTGGTGAAACTGGGCCCAGGGCCCAGTTTCACCAAGTGGGGTAATTTCGGCATGGGGTAGATTTCCATTCTACCCCATGGGATAGAATCCAGTTTCACCAGCTCAAACTACCCCCATGGGGTAGTTTCGGCATCTCATTGTGAATGTTTGCTAAGCAAGCAGCATCAGCAAAACAACGGAACGTTTTGATTGGTCGAGAATTTCATTTCACGACGGCGTGAAATGAAGAACACATTCGATTTGGCTTCTTGTATTTGTCTACCAATCACCTTGGTAACGATGGCACCATGGCACCTCAGTTTCCAAGATTCACAACTTTATTGAGAAAGGAATGCAATGCACAACCGCGAATCTTGATGGATAGGTTACATTATCGAATATCTATTTATCTAGTTTCAATATCGAATAGTATCGAATATTTTAATATTAATTAGTGTTTTAGTAAATTAGATGCTTAGATTAGATGTTTAGATTAGATATTTAAGATTAGATTAGATGTTAAATTAGATTAGATGTTTAGTGTTTTATAATTAGAATGTTTTAGTAAATTAGTGCATGTTTTAGTATCGAATACACCTTGCTTGGTATTTTTGACGACTTTTAACTACGAATCTTTTGCACCAGATGCTTTTTATTTCTAATGTGCATTACAAAATACATACATTACAGATGCACGGCACATAACGCAACTTAAAGGGACTATCCCACCGTCTAAAATGTTGTTAAAACCAGTTAAATTGTGCCCGACTTTATAGATTGGATGACCAGGAACACGGTTCTGGCATTTATTTTTCATTAAACATCTTAGGCTTCCCATATTCCAAACACAAACTTTCAAATATGTGACGTCACAGCCCAAAATTACCTCCTTCCCCAGGCCACATTACTGTCATAAAGCTGATTCTTTTTACTCTGTAAGTCTGTAGGCACCACAACAAAGTTCAGACCAAGTTTTAAGCGATTTTTTCGACGAACAAACCCATTTAAATCAGAATGACTAAACGAGGTGACGTCACACTAACGGTCGCTCCATGTTGAAGATAGGGCCTTGCACAAGGCCCATTTTCAAATGAAGGGAACGAATTTCTTCAACACCAAGAGGCCGCGGGGGTTGCAACCTAGATAGATAGTGGTTTCTGAACCTCGCCGCAAACTTGGCTATCTCAACTCAAACCCCATGTTAAAGGTGGGATAGTCCCTTTAATTGAGATATGCACAACAGCGACAAAAAAAAAAAGATATGGAAAGTATCGAATCCACTTGGCCTGGTATTTTTAACAACTGCTTCTTACGAATTTCGTGCACCATATGCTTTTTATTTCTAATGAGAATTACCTAGGTATGCACGACACATCCTCTTGCTGATTTAGGTACGGCATTTTATATTGATTTCAGTTGTTAGCGTCTTGATATTTGCTGGATAGGTATTTGCACATTGACCGTAATACATAGATGCCTCAAATCAAGGTCATATATAGGCTCAAATGATAATTTGAATAGATCACACAAGTACTTGGATCATTTCAACAAGACGCAGCATGTAACCACCGTGAATAATGTGCATTTTTATTGTTTATATTTCAAGGCTTCCTCATCCGGTATTCAAGGTCACTGTTGAAGAAAACCTTTAATAGTTAAAAAAGTAAAATTCCTGGCATTCAGCTATGGGCGACATCTATGTATAATGCTTCTTTTGGTGTTGTAGATCACAAGCATGGTGGCGCAGGCTACATGCAGTAAAATACTTGGATGAAATTTGAAGTAGGTATGCTATGAATAATGCGTACTCAAACGTGACAGGTGATTGGACTTCAATAAATTATGTTCTTATTACTATTTTACTGTCAATTCTTGCTCACAATCGGTATCATATTCACAGATTACCCCACGAATGTCTGCCGTAATTTTGGTCGGATATTTGGGGTAGAACCGACGATAATCAGCTGATTGATTGGCTTGTTCAGTTGCTCACTGACCGTGAGCATCTGTTTGCATGGCAAATTTGGGGTAAAATAAGAACTACTCCATGGGGTAGTTTGGAAGTGGCCAATCAGAACCTACCCCATTTGGTGAAACTGGTTTGGGGTAGTTTCGCCGAAACTACCCCAAACAGAGCTTGGTGAAACTGGGCCCTGGACAACAGATTTGGGGAGCGAACGGTATGAGACACTCAAATCAGTAATAGGGTCCACCTATTAGCTTGATTTGGGGCTCGAATAGAGTGAGCGGAGGATGGCCAGCACGAGGAGGGAGGGAGGGGCAGAGGGGTGGGAGGAGACCCGAGTCGTGGTGCGCGGGTTGACGGCCCGGGTCCAGGGACGGGGAGGGGACCGGGCCGCGGCCGAGGCGAGATAAGGCACACACAGTACACAAGGGGAGGGAGGGATCTGCCGCAAAACAGGTCAGGCAGTCGAAGACGGGAGCTCAGAGGCGGCGGACAGTGCAGAAGGGTGGAAACCAAGCGACAGGCTGTGGAAAATGGTCCCCTCCCACCCTCCCCAATAGGAACTTCCACTCTGTACTATATATGCCGTCCTATAGACACACTCGTCGTCGGCCCACGTCTTGTTATCGATCGTGATATGAACGATAACACGATTTGGGTGCAGACGGCCATTAACAGCCAATACTGGACAACAGATTTGGGGAGCGAACGGTATGAGACACTCAAATCAGTAATAGGGTCCACCTATTATAGACTGTACCGCAGTACATCCACGCCTTAAATGTTGACTGTGCCGCACTATAACAACGCTGTAAATGTACAGTTTGTAGCCGGGTTTCGGAGTCACAATCGGAGTCGGAGTCGCACGGAGTCTTGGCAACAGGCCTAGAGTCGGAGCTGGGGTCGGAATTGTCCGAGCTGTCTCGACTCCGACTCCGGTAATGCGCGTTAGAATATGAGTTGTGGCTTGCTCAAGAGGTTGAAGATAACTTAAGCATACCAGATTGAATAAATGTTACTATTATTTTGCGTTAGTTCTAAAAATGACTCTAACCTTACACTATAACTTGGTCCCAGTCCTGTGATCTATAGAACCTAAGTAAATTTTGGCTCCCTTGAACCGAATACCTCTTCTGCGAAGCAAGACTACCTGCGGTCTCGGCTCAAGCAGGATGCCGTCGTTCCAAATAAAATATCCGAGCGATTTACAACAAACGCGAGTGGATTGCGCTTGTTGAAATGTCCCAGATGAGCACACACTGTTACCTCAGCTTAACCCTCGCCGGCCGAGGGGGGGGGGGCGGGTGCCGCCCCCCCCATAGGGTTTTTTCGCGATAGCTCCGAACACGCTGGCGACAGAGAGCTGAAACTTGAATCATACCTGACCTTTGGTTCAACCCGGAATCCGGATCTTTTGACACCAACCGCATTTTCGGGTCAGGTCAGGTCACTGACTTATGACGTCATAAGTGAACCTCGGCACGGTCTTCAGATGTCGCAACTTCGCAACGCCCTCACTGCCAGAGGAGCTGCCACGGGGAAATGAAGCTTGCAGGATCTAGTATCCATTACGAGTCTCACAAATTGTATACATCGGATTTGTCCTAAAGATCATACGAGTATGAGGTCAGGTCATTTTCGTGACCTCACCATTATAAGTCAATGGGGAAAAAATGAAAACCGCTATTCTGGGACCGGGAACGATCTCCAACTATTTCAAGCACACAGAATCGTGATTTGATGCACTTTTTGCAAGGTTCGATGCGTCACTTTTGCAATGTTGACCTTGCGTGACGGCATTTATGACGTCATTACGGTCATATTCGTTTTTCGTCAATAACTCTCGATCAAATTGAGCTAGCGAGTCGGCAAGCCACCAATGGACTCAGGAAGACCTGGCAAATCTAATGATATGCGACATTACCTCCTTTGACCAAGTTCGTGACCTGGGGGCGCTGACCTGACCGTGACCTGAGGTCAACACCCAAAGTTGACCTCACCCAAACAAAAAAGTATATCATTTGACGCGCCTGAGCGAGGCAAGCACGATGCTGCCAAAATCGCGGCTGTGCGACCGTGTTTTGCGAAGTTATTCACCGAAAACCGAACCGTGCCTTGGGTCACTTGACCTGACCTCAAAGGTCAACGGTTGACCTAGGACCTTAAAAGCTGGTATCAGTCTCTTTGTCTCATAACGGCGCACACGCTCGTTTTTTTTTCCGCGACGCGCTAGCTCCACCAGGGGCGAAATGGCGAAGGGGTCGTACACCCGCCCCCGCCCCTCGGCCGGCGCGTATGTAGAAAACAAATAGGTCCGGCGAGGGTTAATATTGGACCTTACTATGGCAGGTGAAAATCAAGTTGCTAGAAAAATCGGCCGTTTTAAGCTCACATTCCGATAACCGATGCTTTCGCTCCTTAACAAATAGCGACATAAAACTCTGATAGAACGTTGAAAATCAGACTCCGAGAAGCCGTGCTGCCTTTAGCTAACAACACGCAGAGGAAGGGTTGCATCAGCTCCCCTCCGTACCGGCGTGGGTTAGGATTTCACCCATTATAGGCCACAGTGCATTGATCCGGAGTCAGAATAAGAGTCAGAGTCGTAGTAGGAGCCGATGAAAAATTCGGATTCGGAGTCCAAGTCGGAGTCGGAGAATATCACCACGACTCTGAAACCCTGGACTTTTATCGCACTTGAGTCACCCCGTAAATATATTTTCTACCGCAGTATGCAGCGCCGTAAATACAGACTGTACCGTACTACAGCAGCGCCGTAAATTTAGACTGTACCGCAATACAGGAGCGCCGTCAATATACACTGTACCGCAATACTGCAGCGCCGTAAATATAGACCGTACCGCACTACATCCACGCCGTAAATGTAGACTGTACCGCAATACAGCAGCGCCGTCAATATAGACTGTGCCGCAATATGACAGCGCCGTAAATTTAGACTGTACCGCAATACAGGAGCGCCGTATAAATATAGACTGTACCGCAAAACAGCAGCGCCGCAAACTTAGATTGTACCGCAATACAGGAGCGCCGTCAATGTAGACTATACCGCAATACAAGAGCGCCGTAGATATAGACTGCGCCGCACAACAGCGCCGTAAATATAGACTGCACCGCAACACAGGAGCACCGTTAAATAAAGACTGTACCGCAATACAGCAGGGACAGTCACTGATCGCATTACACCTGCAGTTTATCGCAGAGCTGCCGTTGCCCCACTACCGTGCTGTCACTGCTTGGTCGGTGTTCAGCGATTATAGCGATGCTGTGGGAATTTTCTGTCTGTCTGTCTGTCTGTCTGTCTGTCTGTCTGTCTGTCTGTCTGTCTGTCTGTCTGTCTGTCTGTCTGTCTGTCTGTCTGTCTGTCTCTCTCTCTCTCTCTCTCTCTCTCTCTCTCTCTCTCTCTCTCTCTCTCTCTTTCTCTCTCTCTCTCTCTCTCTCTCTCTCTCTCTCTCTCTCTCTCTCTCTCTATCTCTCTCTCTCTCTCTCTCTCTCTCTCTCTCTCTCTCTCTCTCCTCTCTCTCTCTCTCTCTCTCTCTCTCTCTCTCTCTCTCTCTCTCTCTCTCTCTCTCTCTCTCTCTCTCTCTCTCTCTCTCTCTCTCTCTCTCTCTCTCTCTCTCTCTCTCTCTCTCTCTCTCTCTCTCTCTCTCTCTCTCTCTCTCTCTCTCTCTCTCTCTCTCTCTCTCTCTCTCTCTCTCTCTCTCTCTCTCTCTCTCTCTCTCTCTCTCTCTCTCTCTCTCTCTCTCTCTCTCTCTCTCTCGATCGGATCCACCCACTAGTGATCAGCTTTCTTTTGCCGCTGTGGTGCATACGTTTTTTTTTGGGGGGGGGGGGGCAGTTGCGGAATAATCCGGAACAGAACAGGCGTCGAAGCCGCTGCCCCTGGGCCCTGAGCCGATGCGAAGCGCTGCGGACATCAGCCGCGTGCGGGCTCTACAGAGGGCGCGCTGACCTCGGCAGTGTGAGGGAGCAGATGGCGACACTCTAGTCGTGCTGCAGTGTCAGTGTGTCGTAGTGGTGTCAATTACGGAAAATCGGAATACCGATACCAAACCAAATACCAACCACAACCGTGGGGAAATACCGAAACCAAACCAACTTGGGAAAATGAGGGAAATACCAACTTTATACCGATTTCTTAGCCTCTTATACATTAGTGAGGGTTCATGACACCAACAAAATACTAACCACATTACCAAGTTGGTATCGGTTTGGTATCGGTATACCAAAAAGTTGGTATCCGATTGACATCTCTAGTGTGTCGTGTCAAGAGAATTGTAGGCGATACTCGATGGTAGCGCTGTGCGTAACGTGTTGCACTCGTCTCATTGCGAAGGGGAATTCTTGCGTGGGAGGTTTCGGCACAACCAAGATAGCTACAGAAGGCTAGGCTGTGATGTAGGTACATATGTGAGTGTGTTTTACGCATGAAGATGTGGCAATGTAGGTAGTGGTATAGTAATGCTCATTTGCGTCTTTGAATCCGTTGTTCATAAAAAAGAGATACAGGGTGGTTTTTTTTTTTAACTGTTAAAAAGTAAACGTCAATGGTGGTCCCTAAATCGAAAAATCGCGTGCAAAAAAGCAATGCACGTGATAGATAAATCTGGGACATTTTGTATGTTGTCATCATTTGTCCCTTTTCACCGACGGCCTCGGCCCTAATGGAGCCTGAACACGCATGGTCCACTGCCGTTCAGTAAGGAACGACACAAAACGATGATTTTGAAGCATTGAGGCAGTTCGAAGCATACGATGATCAAGGAGATACCTCAAAAAGACGTTAAATAACGCACGAACAAGCTTGTAGTCATAAATAACCTTCAAACGGTCTATCTGGCGTAAGTGCAGCCTCTGAAGAATCAGTCTTCAGGGAGAAAGAAAAACAGCGAATCAGACACCACCAGGGCCGTCAGTATCAAAATCCTCGACCTGCCCTCCCTAGACTTCTAGTTTTTGGACCCATCTATGGCAGATATAACGAGAAAACAGTGGAAATATCTGGCAGAGCTGAAAATTGGCGATAGGAGCATTTTCAGTCCGCCTATGAGTATGGGAGTCCATGGTGCTGTTCAACACGTGCTCAGGCGGGCTGATTCGTGTCGGTGAGAGAGGGGGTAACTTCAAGCACAAGTAAAATACACGCTGGACGTTCCTTCACATCGTGTTGCATGAAATCAAAATGTCCCAGAATGCTTGTCATCCTGGTATATAGTTTTGCAACATATGTTTACATTTTAACGCCACTAGACCTCATTACTTTTTAACAAGTAAAAAAAATCACCCTGCAAGGAAGCCGTATAACATTCGATGTTTAGTAGCATATATAATATCCAATGCAACCTAACAGAGAGATAAATGTCACAGTTAACGTGAACTCTTATTTACGAGCTTAGAGCTATGCCAGCCTTCGTCAGGAATATAAGACGAGACAGTTCGAAGTTTGGTGATATGTACTCGTATTGACAACTGGCGTAAGCTAAAACAACTTTTCTGAATGAACTATAAAATTTTTATTGAATGGCAATATTGTCAGAAAAGAATAAAGAAAAAAGGAAGAAGTAAATAAAGTAGAAATAAAAAACATGAAGACATTCAATACAATGTGGAACAGCGTTCGTTACTTAATATTGATGCAAGGTACGTAATAAACGTCGCTTTTTATGCCTATACCACCGGAACCTTAGCTTTTCGTGGCTGCCAAGCAGTCAGTTGTATTTTGTCAAATAAATGCACCCAGTGGTGTCATAATGCTGAGCTCGATTGCTCGTAAGCGGCTCACGCGTCGTTCGCCGCAATATTGTACGGGGCTCGTCTCACTGCGTGGTATGCATTCCTTTCTTCGACAAAGCCAGTTATACCTTTGATATAATATGGTGCATTACGAGTATAGGTATCCAGATACTATACTGACGTGCTTGTTCGCCCTCCTCTCCCCCAAAGTGAAGCTCACACGCATTTCAAATTGGCTCGGATAGTCGTTGCGCAAACGGATTCCCTGAAAGCTAATTGAAAAGCAACCATTCATGACTCACGTGGAAAAGTACCAAACCAGAGCGAAGATTTTCTTACGCAACTATGCCTTCACTAACATTTGTATGTATCCAATAAACGTTGCTGCCCAGTTACTTAGCATTTCATGCTTCCCTGTACGAATGATAAACACGGTGGGTCCAATACACACGGAGTGATGAGGCGCTGTTACGATGGTAATTATTGTGTGCGCACACCGCTGCTGGAGTGCCCTCGGGCTCATGCCGCATTGTGTTCATTAGCCATACCAGGAACGCCATCAGGTATTACGTCACTTTTCAGTAACGACGATGTTTGGTCGCGCGGCCCCTTATCCTTGCCGGCTGCAATCAATTCTTCGATTGCATAGCGGCCCCCATACCTTAGCAACGCCCCCAAACACACGGTGTGTCCACGTTATTCGGCGCATTTGAGCGTCCCGCCGTGGGTCGTTACATGCCGATCCCGTGTCAGCGACCGTACCGACCGCTCGGCCCCGGAGGCATCCACGGGCCGCCGCACTAGCCTCACCGGGCACCGTGGCAGGAGGACCCGCGCTTCCGTAGCTCGACCGGGTCCCGTGCCTTGTCCGCCTGAGGGTACTTCGGACGCCGCACGTCAGTTTATAAGTCTCTGTCTCCCCTCTTCGGCATCATGCGTGAGGTCATCAGCGTGCATATCGGCCAGGCCGGCATCCAGATGGGCAACGCCTGCTGGGAGCTCTACTGCCTCGAGCACGGCATCCAGCCCGACGGCCAGATGCCCTCAGACACCAGCGTTGGCGTCGCCGACGACAGTTTCAACACGTTCTTCTCCGAGACCGGCGCCGGCAAGCACGTGCCGCGCGCTGTGTTCGTGGACCTGGAGCCGACGGTGGTAGACGAGGTTCGTACTGGCACATACCGCCAGCTGTTCCACCCGGAGAACCTGAAAAGCGGGAAGGAGGATGCTGCCAACAACTACGCACGTGGCCACTACACCATCGGCAAGGAGCTCATTGACCAGACAGAGGATTCAATTCGTAAGATGGCAGACCAGTGTTCCGGATTTCAGGGTTTCCTCATCTTTCATTCGTTCGGTGGCGGCACTGGCTCTGGCTTCACCTCCCTGGTGATGGAGAAGCTTTCACTGGACTACGGAAAGAAGGCGAAGCTGTGCTTCTCCATCTACCCGGCGCCGCAGGTGGCCACGGCTGTGGTTGAGCCTTATAACGCCATCCTGTTCGCTCACACCACGCTGGAGCACGCCGACGTCGAGTTCATGATGGACAACGAGGCCATCTACCAGCTGTGCCAGAAGAACCTGGACATCGCGCGTCCGACGTACACCAACCTGAACCGGCTGATCGGCCAGATCATCTCCTCCATCACCGCCTCGCTGCGCTTCGACGGCGCGCTCAACGTCGATCTCAACGAGTTTGAAACGAACCTGGTGCCGTACCCTCGCATCCACTTCCCGCTGGTCACCTACGCACCGGTCGTATCGGCGGAGAAGGCGCAGCACGAGAAGTTCACCGTAGAGGAAATCACGAGGTCCTGCTTCGAGCCGGATAACCAGATGGTGAAGTGCGATCCGCGCGACGGCAAGTACATGTCCTGTTGCCTGCTGTACCGCGGCGATGTCGTGCCCAAGGATGTCAACGCCGCCATCTCCGTCATCAAGAACAAGAAGACGATCCAGTTTGTCGACTGGTGTCCGACCGGCTTCAAGGTGGGCATCAACTACCAGCCGCCGACCGTGGTGCCCGGCGGCGACCTGGCCAAGCTACAGCGCGCTGTGTGCATGCTCTCCAACACCACTGCCATCAAGGACGCCTGGGCGCGCCTGGACCACAAGTTCGACCTCATGTTCGCCAAGCGCGCCTTCGTGCACTGGTACGTCGGCGAGGGCATGGAGGAGGGCGAGTTCTCCGAGGCGCGCGAAGACATCGCGGCGCTGGAGCAGGATTACGAGGAGGTAGCGCAAGACGGTGATATTGATGAAGAAATTGAGGATGAGTACTAACTCAGCAGCTGAAGAAAAACTTGAGCTAACTATTTGTGACTGCGTGAAGTCATGAAGCTTTGTTTCTCACGTGAATATTACACATCTATCGTATGGTGTCAAATATATTTGACCCAGCTTTGTTGGTGAAACGAAAAATATACATAAGCTACTTTACTTTAGCCTTTTCTTTACGCAATGCATTGATTGATCTGGCCTAAGCATTTTCTACAGGGGCATATCCATATGTTTGAAACAGGATAGAGAGTAAGTCGTTTCCCTTTACCGCTATAGTTAGCAAGTATAAATGTTCACACAACAGAAATTGTATTAAATGTTGACGCTGCGCCACCCTAGTTTTAGGCATAGCTCACGTGTTAAGACTTCATTTGTTGGATCACACCTATTGTTGGTCTTAGGCTTGCAAATTACTCACAACTCGCAAACTATTTGACCACTGATGACATATTTACCTTAACGAAAACGAAAAGGACCAGAATCCCCTCGATAAACCTTCTTACCCGTTTACGAACGATTTCACAGCTTCTTGGACTTCATTGTCCCCGGTGAATGATCACAGGAAACTTACGGTATTTATTATTGTTTGTATGTTTTCTTTACTTTTTAAAGGGTGGCTATAATCTTTTTTCTGCTTAGGGGTTGGGACTGATGCATGCCTACTTGCAAAAGAACTGATATTTGGGATAATCAAGATGTTGTTTCTGAGTGGCAGGGTGGAGAACGTTGTTTATGGCTGTTCAACGATAACAAACTGGGAGATGACGGATGGTGTTGCAAACTGTGCTGAGTAGCTGGGTCGGTACGGGCTCCTGAAACAATGTCTGAACCATGGCTATCGGAACTTAGCTAATAATATATCATCCACAAAGCCAAAGCATATATGCTTTGTGAGCCGGTAACTTCCAGAGTTTTGGAACCGTCGCACTTGCATTTTTTAACGATGTGTTTAACAGTTTTGCATTGAACTTGTAATAAATCGACACAGATATAATAAAATTATTATAAACCGACAGACAAACAGACACAAACAGACATATGGTACAACTTATTAAATAAACATCACACGAGGAGGAGAGGAACTCTCTCATTTTCATTTCACCGCACTAGGTATCCGAAGAAAATCATCGCCCTATAAGTCACCTATAATGTTCCTATTAACTCAGCCCTTTCTAAATCCCAAGTCGGCGACGCACGGTTGATATGTATGTAGGTGTATTACTATATACAATAAAGCAGTGCGTACCGCAGCTTCGATAGCATCTGTCGGCGATCACTAGAAGGGGCGGATCCAGCTCATTTTTTTGTGGGGAGGGGGGCAAACCATAACAATTTATCGATTCTTTCCATGCCTCGTCCATAAGCGTAATGTTAAAATTATGCCGTTTGGGAGGGGCAAATGCCTGTTTTGCCCCCCCCCCCCTGAATCCGCCACTGATCACTGGAAGGGTGTGACGTGCTGGAGGAAGAACTCCACCTGGCGCTGGGTGCGGAGCACGCGCGGCTGTTTGAACTGCGTCACGAACGCCGACGTCGTGTCGAACTGGAACTGGCGGAACTGCTGGAACGTTCCCGGCTCCACCAGCCGCACCTGAAGACACACAGGGGTGTGTATTGTGTGAGAAAGGGGAAAGGGGAGAGAGAGAGAGAGAGAGAGAGAGAGAGAGAGAGAGAGAGAGAGAGAGAGAGAGAGAGAGAGAGAGAGAGAGAGAGAGAGAGAGAGAGAGAGACTCCGTCTATCAGTACACTCTACTTGTGACCCTTCCGCCTGTCCGTTTGTACTGTCTGATTATGTCTGTCTGTCTGTCTGCCTGTCCGTCCGTCCGTCTGTCTATCTCTATATCTGTACATCATATGTATATATTTCTGTCTGACTACTGACGGCTTGTTTGCTTGTATAATGGTATGTTTGCACTTTGCATACCTGTATGTTATAACGTACTTCGGCTCGGCAATCGGCATCCTCCGATGTATGTATGTAGCATTATCCCGTAAATAATTTGCACAGGTAAAAGTGTTTTCATGGAATTGGTTTTACACTCAATCCCATGAAATCACAGCATCTGCAGACATTTTTAATGATGAACCCTTCCACGAACATACAAACAGTGACGCGTATTATAATTTCAGCAGCCTCATAGCGGTTAGTATGAAGTTTTGACGCATGTAGCATACCTTCATAGGTGCAATGGACCCCTTGTCGCGGAACGACTTGTAGACATAGTGCTGTTCACGCAGGACCTCATCGATCTGAAGAATAAATATTTCACCGTTCGTAAACACTTAAACTGCGGCCCCGCATGCCGGCGATGTGCCTTCTGAGTCACAAATATAGGGTCAGCCAACTCGGGCTAGCAAACAGGATGTCCAACCGAGCTAATGTCGCGACGACAAACCTTATAACTTGTAAACGGGATTAGATACAGCAGCAGCAGGAGCGCATGAATTTGAGATCGTTTATTTAAATGTGCGGTTCAGTTTCGAAAGAACTGGCTTCACTATTCCGTTTTTATTTTACGGGTATTATAGACGATTGTTGACGCATTTAACTTCCTCGGGTTTGAGGGTACGTTGTTTGGAATGCAAGATTACTGCTTATTCAGTGCCGTGTTACCGTTTCGGCCTGCTGCGCTGAGAGCTGGCCCTTCTCCAGCTCCAGGAGGACCAGGTAGTAGGGCGCGCCCGGCTGCGGGCTCGGGTCCAGCACGCTCTCGGCGCTGGTGACCTCTCGCACGGAGACGCCGCTCCAGCGTCCGGCGGCCGTCTGCAGGGCCGTCATGAACGCCTCCTCCGACAGCTTCTCCATGTGCACGTTTAGCATCTGGCCCGCCCTGTGAAACAGAGGTGACCAGAGAAATCATGTGGATGTTTCGATAGCAAGCTTGGGCTGTGATAGCAACGAACGGTTCGGCGGCGAATAGCGTTACGCATTTGCTCCGTTTTGCTTTTCTCATTACTGTATTTCTTATTCATCCTTTGAGCCAGGCTTGTCTTTTATTCGCGCGATACCGCATACAGACCTAAACTGGAAGTCGATGCAGGGTGCCTGGTGGTAGAAGTCGACCACCTTGACCACGTCTCCCTGACGGTAGCGGTAGAAGCCCGCGTTGTTGGTGATGACCGGCTCATACAGGCTGCCCACCTGGAACACGAGCGTACGGCTGCATGTGTACGTTTGATTCTTATCCCAACAGCGTCTTTGGCTCACATTCGTACCTAGTCTTCCCCTAAAACCATGGACCTTGGTTGGATGACGGCCCGCATTTGTGTTGTACACGTCATCCCAAGGTCAAGAGCGGCACAGAGGGCTGTTTGTGCACCGTCACTACAATCATACTCTCGTGATATCAGCATTTGCAAGAGTCACCAACTGGCAGTCGAGATCAGCAGAGGACAGAGATATGATACGGACATTGGACAAGGATAAGGATATGATAGCACTCCTTCTCACAATTCCTCATAATCCCGCTTCCATTGTGCTTGGTCCAGCAACTGAACAACTGAACAGCCAGGTGCATTGAACAGCACTCAGCTTTGGCAGCAGAACCCACTGATCAATCCTCCCGGATCACCTTGAGCTGATCGGCGAGCAGCGGCTCCGCGCCGTCCAGCGGAGCCCCGGCGTCATCCACGGGCAGGAACTCCACCAGAGCCATGGTGGGCACCACCACGTAGGCGGGATCGGCGCCGGCCGGACGTGTGTTGACGGCGAAAAACGCCTCCGACGAGCCGTACACGACTGACCGCGGTCGAAAACGCTCACATTAGGCATGCTGGTGCTTCTTTGTATACGGACATGTGTGCGCTACCTATGTTCTTCGTCTTTACTCGTTATATCGGCCCATATGATTACCTATGCCATCGATAGTGGCTGAAGAGAAATTACGGAACTATTCGAAGGCGTAAAACAAATAAGGTTGCCAAGATGATTACAATAAACCACATAATTTTCCGTAACAAAATCAAAGACTTTCGGAAAATTATATACAAATATCCACTCGATACGAAATCTAAGCATAGCGTTTACGCACATGAGATTGGCTTCAGGTGCCCCAGGTATGGGAGGCACTTGCTCTTGTAGAGTGACATTGATGTTCCGGAGTGGAGCATCGATACACTGTTCACCTTTGGGAATATCCGAGGGATGATCGCTGTAAACCCTGGAAAAACAGTTACGTGATACGCAAATAATTGCATTGACGGCAAAAAAAGTATAGCAGCTTCGTCAAAGTAACGCAACGTTTCAGTAAGAAGTCAGATAGATATAAGTGAACATTTTGTTGTTTTATTATTCTATGCTTGATATCCGATGTCAAATGCTGATAGCTCGCAAGTCGCAACTGTGGCAAATGGATGCGTCTGATAATTGAGGACGAGATAGCACCGCGACGGTAAAAGGCACTTGAAAATCAGAAGGTCTGACTAGATAACGCTTGAAATTGTATTACACCTTTTTGCACTCAAAATAGGCATCTTTTCATTCAATTTCGGCGAATTGCATTCAATTTTAGCGATCTCTCATTTGCTTCGAACAGAGAGATCGCTGAAATTGAATGCAATTCGCCGAAATTGAATGAAAAGATGCCTATTTTGAGTGCAAAAAGGTGTATTTACTTACTTAACGTTAAAAAAGTTCATTTATTCATCTTTTTTTTGTACAAAACCTCCTTATTCAATGTAAGCTCTTGCTTGTCTGTAACCAGTGAATTGCGTTGTGGCTAGCAGCTATCTGTGTGCGGTCGATGCTCTCACCCTTTTCGAACTGGACCTCCAGTTGGTGGGCCCGCTGCGGGTCCGGCACCAGGTGTTTGTTGATGGCGCGCCGCTGCTCCTCCGTCACGTTCAGGCTCTCCTTCAGCCGACCCGATCGGATGTCCCCGACCAGGTCACGCCAGTGGCTCTCCAAGAACTGCATCACGTTATAGAAGGTGGAGGCGAACCCGAAGTCGACGCGACACAGGTCGGGGTCGCGCAGTCCGAACAGCAGTGACGTGTAGATGGCCTCCGTCTCGGTGTCGACCACATGCGCCCCGAACGGCGTGGCATACTGCGCCAGCATGTGCGGCTTCTTGGAGTAGATGCCGGAGAGCGGCCCGATGGGCAGCCCGCTGGGCGTATACCGCCAGCGCGGCTTGCACAGCAGCGCCATCTCCTTGTAGAGCGGGACGCGCACGGTCTGCGGCCGCGGCTGGAACACGCACAGCGCGGCGTGCATCTGCAGCATCACCGCCGAGAAGCCGCTCGAGATCGGGATGTGCTTGGACTTGCCGGTGGTGCCCGACGAGCAGGCCATCAGCAGCAGCTTGCTCTTGCCGAGGATGGCGCCGACGTCTCCGTTCTCGGCGCGCTCCAGGTACTCGGTGTAGTCGCTGTAGGTGGTGACCGGGTGCAGGCGGCGGAAGTCAGCCAGGCTGTGGATACGACCGAACTGGTGGTCCCGTCCGTACTGGGTGTTCTCGTTGTCACGGATCTGACGCAGCAGGAACTGCTCCTGGGCCTGGAACGGTGGGGAACACAGCTGAGTACGCCACAAGCCAAGATGGTAGAATTCGTGGACCCACTCCGCTGTGTAACAACGTCTTCCACAAGCTATTCCACTTCACGGGTCGCTACTTCCTTGCCATGATTAATCATGACTTGCTGATCAACATCAACATTCTAAATAAAGGTACATACTTAGTTACCTTGCTCGAGAGTTCCAATGAACTTTACACTCTGCAGAGTCCCTATACGCATTTCTCGACATTGAGGAGGCACTTTTAGGGTTCAACTAATTACTTATATGCCTGCATTGTCAAATTATCAGACACTCGATTGGACATGACAATCTGGATATAGTTTTGATATCCGATTTAAATCTTACCTGAATAAAGTTGTCAAACTGTTTTCTGAGCCGTCTTATATTAATATTTACAATAGGCACTGTGATGAGGCCCAATATATACGCGTAGAGGAGACTCGAAGTGGTATGAAAACGCGACTTAGGTCTGGTGTATAGGTCGACCGCGAGTACGAGCACAATGCCGAGCACCACTGAAACAGAGAAGGGAGCGAATTAACGATATTGACGAGCCCGAGACGCGCGCAGTACAAGAATGTGGTGCACTGTGCAGTGAGCACAGCTTAACCACACGATGAAAATGATGAGTGGTGCACGAATGGACAAAAAAGCTCAAGTCTGCTTTACCGGAAATGCAAGCACCTGTGACGTTCTACCTAATTAACAATGGTCATTTCAGCTTTAAAGTTTAACTAATATGAGCAGATGTCAAGATGGAACACTAGATTTGAACAGGGGTCATACCAAGCCCACGGACCAGATGATCAAATAACAATCGGGTGGCGACCAGATGACGATTACCTGCCAGACACCATGCCGCCAATGTGCAGAGAATCTCCATGGATGAAGTGAGAGGGCACCGGGAGTGGCCGGGGCGATCGAGTGAGCGTCTGATCGCTGACCGCCGCCGCCCGGGCGTAACCACTTGGTATCTGCGAAGGTCACCACGGCATGGCGTAATGCCAGCTCATCTTATCGGCAGTGGCGCCTCCAGACCCGGGTGACGGACGTGAGCGAAGCGGCTTCGTCATCGATTCTGTCCTCAGCGTGCATCGACAATTTGCGTAAACCGCAGCCTGCCCTCGCCCATACCCCAATTCCCCTAGGTGTGCAGCGTGCGGCATGCTCGTAACGCCGCGCTGGGGCGCGTTGGTGCGGACGATCTACCGCCGCTGACGGCTACACAAGTACCGCACATTGCACAGACCGCCTCTATCTGACAGTGCAGGGTCGGCCATCGAACACCTGGTTACATGTTACATGCTTCCGCCCCTAAACAGCGTTGGTAGCGGTCCGTTAGTGATTAATTGATAATGGCCTCGTAGGTCGTTTGAATCGTTGATAAGTACCGTCTAGTTATGTTCGATTCATCTGTCCGTCTCGCATACCATTGGATTGGTATGAATTGCGATCGTTCAAAACATATGATCCGTGAACTTTTTGCATGTTTTACCTGGCCCGCATCTAAAAAGTTTATAGCGTCCTTTGTATTAAAGGCATCTGTATTAATTCATATGCATTATTATAATCACGATGACAATATTTCCTAATGTTATTTTGATTATCACCTTAGCATGAATCGCAACAATAACGCACACTAACCAACCAGACAAAACGTAACAATTTGAAGAAAAAAAACAGCGCAGTAATAACATATTCAAACGGCGGTAAAACTAAATCGCTTTTTAGACCCTCTAAACAACAACAAAGTAACAGAAGAATTTCGAAGTGGCAATGAATAATTAAAACATGTATCCGCTTTTAATTGAGTCGAAAGAACTGAGAACATTCGCTGGCAATCCCTGACATTCTGTTACGTAATGTGGAGTCCATTGACAACGCGGCGCTGTTGCATGTGCCATGTAGCCTCGTGATGACATTCTGGCTTAATAAGCACGAAAACTTAAAATACACACGAAAGACGGTCTGGCAGTGTCAAGCATCGATGAATACGGACAATTTTCAGGTCCGCAGGCCTAGTATGACAGATGCTTGGACGTGTAGGGCCGAGGGTCGTAGGCGCGAGGCGCCTGTTCCCGCGACTTTTCGTGGGCGGTTTTCTTGGGACCGTGGTTGTATTCGAAGTAGTGCTCGCCCTGACCTCCGCTGTAGTCGCCCCAGGTTACCTGAGAATAAAAGCACTGCGGTTAGGAAAAGCCGATTCGCTTAGGTTTATGTCAGAAAAACCGCAGCCAGAGCTGATATGGCTTTGGCTTCATATGGCTTCATGGAAAACACAATGCTTTTATATTTAATCGACATTCTAAACCGTCATACAACACACATCATTCACGCAATTACCTAATATATTCATTGGGATATGACAAATTAAACATGAGCTAAACTCATAATAGTAGCGGGAACTTACGGACATGGGATTGAGTAATGAGTATACAGAATACAGATGCAAGTTTCTAATTTTTAGCTTGGTACGTCCACGTCAAATCTGTTGAGTGTTCAGCTATGATTGGACAGTTAGGTATCAATTACCGAAGCATTACCGGGCAAGTGGGCAGGATATACCTACGACAGCGCCAGCTCGGGGACCTGAACTAGTCAGCTCTCGTCCTTACCTTGGCCTGGAACGTGTGGTCCTTATTCCTCTGGTGGTGCGCCCGGTGGTGGTGCGGGCTGCCGCGGCGGTACCCGTAGGCGTACTCTGTGGGCCCCTTGACGTTGGCGTACTGGAAGTAGCCACTTCTGTAGCTGGGCTCCTGGGCGAGGGTGACCGCTGCCACCAGCAGCAGCAGAAGCGCGGTGCGGTAGGCCATCACTGCGAGCGGGGATGGGTGAGCGGGTGAGCTGTCAGATATGGTGAGGTGAAGAGAGGTGAACGAGGGACTGCAGGTGACAGACCGGGCTGGCAGCGTGACAGTAGCACAACTACTACCAAACGACCAATGGTAGATAGGTAACAATGGACGAGAAGTGAATTTAAAAGAAAGGCTTATCGTTCAGTCCGCATTGAGCCGTGAACAAATTTGGCTCAAAAACCTCAACATTGCTTGTTTACTGCATGTCTCTTAAAACATATATGACATCGAAGCAGAGTAAAAACGAAAACCAATAGGTACGTAAAAAATCCTACGCGATAACCCTAATGCGCATGAAAGCAATAAATTGCTGTACTCCTACCTGGTCTATCTGCTGAAATTATTAAAGTAAAAAGGACGGCAAACAAGCTCAGTTATAAGTAATCGACGACGACTTGTTTACTAATGCAGTAAGAGCGTAAGTGATAGACGTTTATAAGAGAGCCGATTGTTTGCTTAGTCCTCAAAGCGCTGAAGGACGTTCATGTGACCAAAACGCTTTGTGTTTTTGCATCGTCTAATTTACTGAAATTATTTTGTATATCTATGTGTATTATGCACTGCTTCTGCAGCTGTCAACATTCGGTTTACCTTACATAGATAATTAATTCGCCACGAAAAGTTTGTGATGCATGTATGCCTACATTACGTATACCTAATCAATACATCAATGGAACGTTGACCGCCTGACGCGAATACACCTACCGATGCTCCGGAGACAAGGTGACGACAGTGACGACGCAGTGATCGTACTGGGACGGGCGCCTGTAGCTCCACCGAGGACACGGGAGACTAGTGCTGTTCGACACCCGCTCGGCGGCTATATAGTGAAGAGGTGGTGGTGTCGGCTGCGTTGAGCCGTTCAACACGCGGCACTGTCAATGGGGGCCTTTCACCGGCGCACGCGCCCTGATCGTCCATCTCAACTCGCGGTCGCCGGCTTAGCGCAACACCGCCGCACGGTCTCGAAACAGGACCATGTGCGCGACACGCAATCTCGTAACATACAGCGACCATATGCGGCCAACACACAATCGGCCACTACTGGTCGGAGGATGCGCCGTTTTAGTTTGTAGCTCTGTAGTCTCTAACATCGCTGTTTAACCCGCGCGTAGCTGGGTATATTCCATTAAGGCGAGTGCTGTTGAAATATATTCCGTAACACGAGTGAATGAAGGGGAAGGAGATCTGAAGAATCTATCTCCAAAATCTCTTATCTGATTTCCAAAATTCTTACAGTGTTTGATAGCCCCGGAAACAGAGACGGTTCGTATCGTAAAAAAGGTTCGATATGTGCAAAATGTAAAATAAAATTTAAAAATTCGTATACAAGTAGGTCGTCAAGGTTCGTAAGGCTTGTAAACTGCTCGTAAGGGAACAGTGTATCACGTAATACGTGACCTTACAAGTCACCTGACCTTAGTTTCTTTTTACATTGTTAGGTACACTTTGCCCGTGCCCGTCCATATGCATTTAACATAAGGCAGGATAATGGGGGACGACCTCTGGGTGATTTGACGCCATAAGACGCTGAAACACCAATTCTAAATGTATGTAGGGGAGAGTGGGGAAAGATGCCCAGGGTTTTGCTATGTCATGTATTATTCGAAAATGACGACCGGAAAGCAAAAACTTGGAGTTTCAACGGAAGCCGACATCATTTTTCTCCAAAAATATCACACTTTCGTGCCTGAAATATGATAACGTTTTTTGCTATTAAGCATTTTCCTGAAGAAGTGAAAGGGGGCATCTTACCCCACAGGGTGGGAAAGACGCCCCCTGGCGTTGGGGAAGATGCCCCCTGCATTGAAAGTGACATAAATGGGCACGTGAATCGCCTGAACGAATCAGCAGTCCCTTCGAGCCTGCAGTAGACACCAAACGTCATCGAAAGGGCCCTCAAAAGTAGTCGTAAGGGGCTTCAGAGGTCATCGTTAGGGCCATCATAGTCCAGCGCGTCCAAACAAGCCTCCGTGGTGGCGTTCGGAGACCACTGTGGGGCCCTTATAGGTCTTCATGATGCTTGAGGGCCCTCGAGCCCATCGTGGGGACCTCAGATGCCAGCGCGGCCCGTGGAGCCAACGTGGGAGCTCTCGAAGGATGTCGTGAGGGGCCCTGGAGCCAATAATGGGGCCCACAGAGGCCGTCGTGAGGGCTCCAGAGGCAGATGCCGCCCAAAAAGTCGCTGTGTGGGCCGAGAGACCGGCATTGGGAGCACCCGACCGTACTGGACTCCCAATAGTCCCAGATCGGCTTTTGTCTCTCATCACAAGTATGTAATAAAAGATTTGACGGCCTGCTTGAGGGACAGCCTAGGGATTTAGGGGGGCGTCTTTCCCCATCAGGACAGGGGGCATCTTACCCCAAGGTACCGAATTAACATTAAATCAGTACAATTTGTTAGCCATAAAACTACACCCTGAAACAAACTGTTTGGGACACAGTACGCGCATGTTAATGTATCACGACTATAGCAAGGGACGCAAAAATTATCTACCTTCTTTGATATTTACAATGTTTTGACACCAAAATATTTTTTGAAAGCAGCAAATAAAAAACATGCAATCACCAGCCAGCCGTTGCCCAACTGAGCTTCGCAAATTTTTGTGCAGTTAACAAGGCAGGCTTCCGCTTTACGCTAAGAACATTAATTTCCAGGTTTGATTCTTTGTTTCGCCCCTAGAGGGGGTGGGGCGTCTTTCCCACCCTGGGCATCTTACCCCACTCTCCCCTAAGTAAGTACGTGTCTCTAACCGGTCACCAACGACGTTCTGCAGCTTTGTGCACGGAATGGCGTCGGTCCTGCAGTCGTTCAAACATATAAGACATGAGTGAACCGATTTACCTACATGCGATCTTTTTTGTGGGGGTACCTTCGTCAACTGCCAAGTAATTGGACCATTTCCGATGCAGTGACCCCCACCCCCATGTGCTGTTGTGCAGTGTGCACATGGCACATGCCACGTCACGTGCAAAACGAAGAGGTGTGAACTTGTAACAATAACAATAACTTGGCAAGCGTGCTGAAACGGGACCGAGCGTGCTGAAACTTGGCGTACCTGTATCTATGTATGTATATTGTATATGTTACGGCCGTTTGAAAACTCAGCCCGTATTCATGCTGCCCGGCCCGTAGGTATTAATACTGTCCGGCCCGTATTAGGTAATGTCCGTGAAGTTGGCGACGTCGCCAGCGACTTTTCCAGCGACGAGGTAATACCTACTGACTAACCGAAGGGCCGGCCTTTGATACATGATGGTGGCAGTGCCCACGTGCAGCATACTGCACCCACGTATAGGCCCACCGGCATAGGTGGGCACGATCCGTTCCTCCGTTCCTCCGTTCCGGAACGCCGTTACAATTTTTAGGAACGGAGGAACGGACTCGTTACATTTTAAAAAGGGTAACGGACCAAGTAACTTCCGTTACATTCGTTGTTCGTTCCTCCGTTACAAGTTAACAGTTTAGTCCGTTCCTTCGTTCCTCCGTTACTTTTCGTTGTCCGAGCGGGTTGATCTTTCAGCTAACCCACAGACATTAATGCAGCAGCGGAATAGTGGATTATTGAGCAGCCCTGACTTGAAGACGGAAGATGGCCTCAGTGTACAGTGTACTGGCCTTCCGCAATGAGCCGGCGTTGCAGTATGTGTTCGCAAAGTTCAACACGGGCGTCCCTTCAAGCGCCTCAGCAGAGCGCATGTTCTCAATGGGAAAAGATGTGCTACGTGCAAAAAGGGCTACCCTCTCAGAAAGTGGCAGCGGAACATCTTCAATTAAGGGAGAGGGGGGGGGGGGGCACTGCCGACTTTTTGTCCCATTCTTTCCATGCAACGCACATAGGGCTAATGTTAAAATGCCAAAATCAAAGGGGGCACGGTGCGCCGGTGCCCCCCCCCCCGTTCCGCCGCCTATGCTCTCAGATGCCAACCTGGAACGTCTAGTGTTCGTGAAGTGCAACCG
Source organism: Amphibalanus amphitrite (assembly GCF_019059575.1). Lineage (NCBI taxonomy): Eukaryota > Metazoa > Arthropoda > Thecostraca > Balanomorpha > Balanidae > Amphibalanus > Amphibalanus amphitrite. The sequence goes on from NW_024882047.1 coordinate 190,529, forward strand.
GCATCTGGCCGGGGACAAGTGATGCGCATCAGTACCACCAGACGTTCCAAGGTTTAGTGTCCAATCAGTGCCCACTGTCTTGGTAGATTTGGTGGGCATTCCGCTTTCTCGGTAGGTTTAGTTTGTGTCAGAATGGTCTCAAAAATGTTTGAAATACCCAACATTTTAACGTTTTTTATTTTGCTGTAACGGAGTAACGGACTAAAAGAACTTCCGTTACATTATATACAGAGGAACGGAGGAACGAGTAACGGAAGTCACGTTTTGAGGGAACGGAGGAACGAGTAACGAAGTTACAATTTTGGGGAACGGTGCCCACCTATGCCCACCGGTAAGTAGGGCGTCGTGCACAAGTTCTCTGGAATTTCGTAAAGGCCTCTGGCCTCACTCTTTCTCGCTCGTAGTGGTTTATCGCCGCATAAGGCGTCTTTCTGGTCCGATACGATACGAACCTTTTCCACTACGAAATACAGCAGCCGTTAAAACCTTATTCGTCGGGCGACTTTGCCCGACGAACTTTGCCCTTTGCCTGTCGTTAGCACTGCAGGCTTGTCAGGGGCACCACCACAGTCCTTCCAGGTGCACCACAAACCTGTCAGGAGCGCCTGCGGCCGTAGGCGCGCCACAGGCACGTATGGGGTCCACAGGCCTGCCCAGGGCCCAGGGGCAGCACAGGCCTAGCAAGGACACCATAGGCCTGTCAGGGTCACCACGGGCCTGTCGGGGGGCACTTCAGGCATGTCAGTGGCACCACAGTCCTGTCAGGGCCCAGGGGGTACCAGCGGTCTATCAGGGGCACCACAGGTCTGCCAGGGGCACTACAGGCCTAGCAAGGGTACCACGGGCCTGTCAGGGGCACCTCAGGCTTGCCAGGGCCCAGGAACACCACAGACCTGCCAGGGGCACCACAGGCCTGTCAGGGGCACCACCGGCCTCGCAGGGGCGCATTGGGCCTGTCAGGGGCACCACCATGTGCCTGCCGGGGACACCTCAGGCTTGTGAGGGGCACTCCAGTCCTGTCCTGCCAGGGGCACAACTGGCCTCGCAGGGGCATCACCGGCCTCGCAGGGCATCACCGGCCTAGCAGGGGCACCACCGGCCTAGCAGGGGCTCCACTGGCCTCGCAGGGCACCACCAGCCTAGCAGGGGCACCACCGGCCTCGCAGGGGCACCAAGGGCCTGTCAGGGGTACCACGCCTGTGGTGCTCTTGCCAGGCCGATGTGCCCCTGACAGGCCCGTGGTGCCCCTGCTAGGCCTATGGTGCCCCTAGCGGGCCTGTGGTACCCCTGTCAGGACTGTGGTACCCCTGATGGGCCCGGGGGCATGACCCATGTGACCCCTCCCCCCTTGGATCCGCCACTGGCGGGCCTTATCTGATACTACGAATCTTTCCATACGAACCTTTGGCTGCTTAGGAACCTGCCTCTTCCTATACGAACCAAGGCTGTATATACGAACCATAAGCTTACGAATTTCGTGAAATTGAGTGGAATTCAAGAGTGACCCGAATTCAAGTGAAAAGCGAATTATTACCTACGTCCAATCAAATAAATGAACGACTTGTGACGTCATCAGACTCATTTTCAACATATCTCTTAGCTATTGCGCTCAATTCTTAAATCCTTGAAAACTGATCGGAGACCTGTGGAATCGTCGGGATGGGGTGCGCGCTGCGTGTCTGTTAATTAGGATTTAACCCATTTTGCGGCTAGACCAGCGAAAAGCTTCATATTTGAAAGGAACATTCTGATCTACAGCTACTCAAAGTTTCGTGGTAAGCTGCTCACGCGATGGTTTGCTTTTTTTGATACTGTGGCGTTTATGGCGCGTATGGTTTCGAAAGTTGGCGTGGTCCGTTTAGAAAAGAACAAAAGAATTATGATTTATGCTTGCTGTTGAATGTCCGTTTTCTGTAAGTAAAGCAATTTCCAAAGAATTGGACATAACGAGTATATTCAAGTGCTTTGCTGCTTCCTATTGCTTCTCATTGTTATCTGCTAATTGTGAGATGAGCTCAAGCTTACACTTAAAACTTGGACCGGACCAACTCATCATCATGGCAAACATTGGAAGTCAGTGTTTGTAGATGTTATGGGCTGCTACCAAGAACCAAGCTGTCCTAGCCTATTTAGAAAAAACTTGAATTTTGCTTCCTTTTGGGTTGCTGTGCTCTGTGCAGCTAATCTAGTGTTAAAATGATGGCTCCATTTTCTGTGTGAGGGTCAAGGAAAGGAAGCTCATTAAGTGAATTGTGATGCTGCAGGAGAGGTACCTAGTCTCTGTTGCTCATTGGACTCATTGAACTATCATGTATTTAACAGTTACATTGCATTAAACATTTAGTCGTCACTCATCAGTGATTAGTGATTAGACCATTGAACAATGTTCTAAGTATTAAGTTGTGGGAAAACCCATGAAGAGCATTTCCACATATTCTTACCAAACCTAATCATATGTTATCATAATGAGGATCCAATTTCCATTAGGCTATCGATCCATAGGATATGGTCATTAATCATTAGAAGAACCCCAATGAACCTGTTTTCCCAAACAGCTTAGTAACCCAACATGACCCACTCTTATGTAGAACATGACATATAATAAATTGATCATATGACTCATCCTTATAAATCAAGTACAAATGGTTGAAGATCAAAGGATGCTATGATGGTTTAGGATTGGACTATTGCACCTTGTCCTGTTATCCAATATAATTTATTGTAACATAATAACATAGTAATCTATCCAACATTATTAATGATAAGTTTATTTCTAGTGGAATTTCTTGCATCTACCTGCCAAGCTAGTAATGTGTACATTGACCAGCCATTCACATAGTTTTTATACTACAGTGCTGCTACTTACATGTTTCTCATAAACAGCAACTGTTATTCATGCAGTGTCTCAGTGTGCCTTAGTCCTAAATCCCACTTCTTTTTTATTGCTGAGATTCACTATGCATCCCCTCTGCACAAGACCTTACCTTAATTGTAAAAATTCATGCCCAATTTCATGATAGTTGAATAGTAAATCATTTAATTCACATTTTACATCCTGGTAATTTTTATCTTTTTTTTCTAAAAAGTGCCACTCAATTTACATTTTACACTAAAGTTGTTTAAATGCTTAGCGTCTGCAAGCTATGTACTGTGTAGGCTACAAAACACTATTTGACTGTGATGCTAGAATGGCAAAATATGCTGGACTCAGTGTATGCATCTCAAATTGTTTAACTTCAATGACCCAATTGTTACCTATGTTTTTGTTGTGATCATCTTTGTCTTGGCTTTGCTTGAGTGGGACAATAATTAGACACCAGGGCCTCGTTTCATAAAGCGGTTCCTTAACTTACGGCGGCTTTTGATCTTGTATTGGAAGTGCATGTGAATCGATGACGTTAGTTTGAACCGTTGAGTTTATTGAGCTTGCAAGCAAGAACAGAAGGGAGACGGGGAAATAAATTTATCGCTTCACATGCACTTGAAATACAAGACCAAAAATCGGCGTAAGTTACGGACTCGCTTTATGAAACGAGGCCCAGGTCACTTGTCAGTTGTCCTGTCTCTCAAACTGCCGCACCAGGTAACTGTTTGTCGCTATATTTCTGACCAGTAGCTGACTGGTGGTACATACTGTACTTCTGTATCTGTACCTTTGTCCAGTAGCTGACCGCTCTCACTGTACCTCTGTCCGGCAGCTGAGAGGCGGCCCGCGCACCCCGATGCCGCCGGCTCCCATCTCTTCGTGCTCGGCCGGGCCGCGCGCGCGCACCGACAGTGACACCCAGACGGAGCCGGCGCCCGGCCGGAAGCCCAACGGCGCCGCCGCCGGCTCGCCACACTCTCCGCCGCCGGCGGCCGCAGCGGGCATGGACGCCGCCGAGCCGGCCGGCAGCGGCGGCGAGTCGGACGCGGACGCCGGCCCGGCGGCGGTCGGCGGCGGCGGCAGCTGGCTGCTCTCCCGTGTGCCGATCCTGGGCGCCCTGGTGCACCACCGCTGCACGGACAAGGCCACGCAGACGCACCGCGACCCCGTGCAGGCGGAGGCCGAGAAGCTGGCGCTCGACACCGTTTACTTCGCCATCGGCAAGCACCGCGAGCCGACCGGGGACCGGGTCTGTCAGACGCTGCGCCGCTGCGTGGACGAAATCCTGGTGAAACACCGGCTGCTGTTCACGGGCATGGTGACCCGGCTCTCGATCCGCGAGGAGACCGGCTACCAGACGTTCGTGGGTGTGGCCGATGAGCTGTTCGAGCGTGGACACGTCACCTGGGCGCGCATCGTCACCTTCTACGCGTTCGGCGCGCGACTAGCCCTCTACTGTCAGGAGCAGGGCATGGACGACTTCGTGTCCGAGATCGCACGCTTCATCGGCCTGTACGCGTCCGAACACCTGGCCGGCTTCGTGCGGCAGGAGGGAGGATGGGTAAGTACAGACTCAACAGAGTCCTGTTAGTGGTGGGAGGGAGGTAGGGTGAGTACCCAGTAATGTAGTGGGGAGGGAGGCTGGGGGAGTGCTCGGTACCCAGTGTAGTGGTGGGAGGGAGGCTGGGCGAGTACACAGAACGGTAGTAGTGCGACTGGTGGGCGGTGGCCGGATTCTTGTGGGAGCAGGGAGGCTGAGTGAGTATTGGGTACTGTAGTAGTGTGATGGAAGGTGGATAACAACGAAAGTTGCATGGACTTCGTGCTCCAGGCCGGGCAAGGAAAATAAGGCAACAGCTCATCAGCAAACCACCACAGTCTGGCAGGCTGGCGTCTGTGGGGGGACGGACAACCTTCCATAGAAGTGATACCTCTTGGCGAGCACTTTATTATGAGTTGCACGCAACGACAGCAGGAGGAGACGCTTCCTTGTTCATGAGGCGAGCCATTGTTGTTTGCGAAAGTTACAACATGAAGATTCTACATGACTTGTAGGTCACGATACCCTGTCCTTGTGCTATCGACCTTTGGCTTGCCGGTTGACTTGACATTTTATATGGACTTCGTCAAGTGTGCTAAACAGACGGGTTGGTTAACTCAGAGCCGCGCTAGACAAAGCGTGTTGACTGGGTCTGCGTGTTGACGTGTTGACCCTACCGTTCTATCGGGAAATTATGTGTTATTTGGATTATTTTTGGGCCGGAACAAGTGTGTCCAGTGTCGATATAACTAGCTGGCGATGGGCGTAGTTCGTCCCACACTCGGCGAATTCATTTGGAAAGGATTGCTCGCTATCATTCTTTTGTCATTTATTCATAGGCGTTCAAAGCATGCGTTCACCTATCAAGCACCGCTTTGAGGGTTTCAATGCGGCCATCTGTTCTTATGGTAGAAGACGCGTGGTGCAACATGCATCCCAGAAGAAAGCAGAGGTTTGACGCAACCCAGCGGAACGCGGACGAGATTGTATACCGGCATGAGCGCTTGAGCGCTTTCAGCGGGACATGATTTGTATCGGCTAGTTACGGATCGTTTGAACGTGCTTTCCTTTTTTAATTAATCAGCAAGAAAGGGTGATATCATGACAAGCACAACACTGAAGAGTTTCATCGCGCCTCGTGCAGGAGCCGCATTAGAATCACGTGCCGATTGCCGCTCTGGGTACTCTCCGTATAGCTCCCTGGCCAATAACCGTCACTGGGACTAGTACGGCCCTTGGCGTGCACAGGACTGGCCAATATTGACCCCAATTTCAGGTGGTTGGATGTTTTGCTCTATTGTCTGACCGTGGCCACCGACCCGCCACTCGCGGGCCAGTGACTTATTGGGTTGGCATGCAACGCCAGCTGACTGGTAGAACGGGAGGCCAGTCAGGGATCACATACCGGCGTTCCAGTGTCGTGACTCAAAGCCTGTTGGTTGTTTAGCGATGCAGTTTGCAGCGGCATAGGTGCGGGATTGTCGACTCATGACAAGTCTGCCCCTTCCCTCCCCCGCCTGCCTGCATGGTTGTCCGATGGCTCATGACCACAGGAATGTTTACAAATTCTAGAACGCCTATCGAGACGGCAGGATCAAATATGTAACTTGGAATTTATGTGGACCAATAAATAACGCTCCTTTTAAGCGAAAAAATGGGCGTGATATTTGTAACGAAAATGACGTATTTTACAATATGAAGCGTACTTTTGAAGAAATATTCGCTAGTAAACTCAGTGACAAGCGCTTGGTGTACATCCCAAGATACGTTTGCCTGTATGTGTCCGTCTGTAGGTTTGACACTATGGCTCTGTTCCCCGGCAGGCGGTGTTGTGCGACCATTTCCGGTACCCGGAGGACATGGAGTCCAAGGTGTGGAGCGCGCTAGTGAAGCTCGGTCTCGGCCTCGGCATCGCCGCCACCGCGTCCCTCATCTCGTCTCGCTGAGAGGGGGGCGGCGCCTCCGAGCTGACCACCCCTCCCCCTCCGCCGTCCTCCGGCGCACAGAGACGTTCGGCACAGCGCCGGACGCCGCAGTTTTATCTGAGCGACCCCTACCATTGTACAAACCGCGTGGTGCACCCGGGCCGGACAGGCGGGACACCACGTCGGAGGAGCGCACTTGGCGCCTCTGCTTCTCAAAGCGGTGCGCCGCGTCGGCCGCGCTCCCGCAGCAGTGTACGGCGTGTCGGCAGACGGCTTGGCCGCTGCTGTGTGTGTGAAGAGGCGCCGATCCCACAGACGGGCGCTGCGGGCTGGGTTTTAGGGGCGGGGCTGGGACGGCGCGCCCGGCCGGCCGCCGGCAGTAGCCGTGTAGCGGTAGTCTAGTCAGGCGGGCGGGCCGGCCGGCCGGCGGAACCAGCAGCCGCTCGTCTTCCAGGGTCCGCCGCCGAGCGTCGGTCAGAGGCCGCGGCCCGACAGGAATCTACACCGCGCTGTGTGGAGCGCCCCCGACCGTCAGCTGAGGGCGGTGTGAGGCCGGCCGTTGGCGGCCGCTCACAGGCCTCACTTACCTGTCTGTCGTATTGTGTGTGCTCGTGTGTGTCTGCCCTATGTGTGTGCGTGTGTGCGTCTGTATGTGTCTGAGCTCGTCAGAGTGTGTGCGTTTCCAATCAGATGCCTGGTCAGGGTGTGTGTGCGCGCGCGTGCCGCTGCGCACTGTCGCGGTGACGCCTGCCTCTCACGTTATTTATTGCGTCGCCCGGGCTCGGCCCGTGCCGCTCGCTTCGCATTGGCGACGCACGGCACTGGGGACACCGCATTGGTTCATTCAGTTTATTTTTGTATTAATTGCTCTGCATAGTGTAATAAAAAATAATCGTCCAGGGTATGTCGGCCTGTGACTGGCGTTGGTGGCTCTAGCCGACAGTACTTTCACTGCTCCAGAAGCGCTCATTGTAATTGACAGTGTCAGTGACGTCATCTCAGCCGTCTCTCATATTTCAGCGGCAAGTAAGTAGACCGCGGACGTCGCGCTGAGTGGTAAAGAAACGAGACATAACGTGTTGCGATGCTAGGTAGGCAGTGGTGAAATTACTTTGATACGTCAAGAAAACCCTAAACTTCGTCATGGACTAGAAAACTGTTATGAAAGGATTAAAAGAACCAACTGAACTGCAAGGGAAAATGTGTCACAGAACAATCTTACAGGGCGATGCGTGTTATCGGCCCTCAAAACACCAGGAAATTAAAGAATTGTGCCTCTATACTTGGACTACCAAGGACTTGTGTGAAGCTGCTATACAGCTAACTGTGGAGCTGTGTGGAGCTTCTGCTGTACTCGCAGCTGATGTCGGTCGTTTGTGGCCGTCTGCAGTCGGGCCCCATCAAGAGCCGGACCGGCCGGCTCGTGTCGCCGTTGGCTTGCCTTTCCTCTGAATGCTGCCCGGTATGTGTGGCATGCGGTCTGAGCCGGTCTCGGCAGGGTGGCGCCCCTCCCTCCCCTGCCAGTATGCAGCCAGCCGGTGCCCGTGAGCAGCAGGCCGCGATCGGGGCAAATCAACGGTGTGATCGGACGCACCTGGCTCAGCTGCAGTTGAACAGAACTCCAAATATCTCCGGTGGTGGTTGCATAACTCCCTTCTCTCCAGCCCGTCGTACCATGTTGGTCGGCCACCCTCCCCGCCGCCGGCCGACGCGGCGGCCCGTGAGCTCCGTCTGTTCTGGTGCCTCTCTCTCTCTCCGATCGAGGCCGGCCGACCGGGTGTCGCTGCACTATCGACTCGGCGCCGCGGCGGCCACGGCCAGCTCGCTCTCCGAGAGCTGCGAAAACATGTTTTTCTCGCGCGTGCCGTGCCGTTAGCTGAGCTGCGTACCCGGGCAGAGGCCCTCTCGTCTCGAGCCGGGCGGCTCTGACCCGGCTGCCGACGTTATGAGCAGTCTGATCGACCGAGTTTGTCCGTCCGTTCGGTCGTTCGCCTCTCGCCGGCCCGACGACGGTTCCGACGACGGTCCGAGGGCTATGACTCCCGGCTGAAGACACGGTGCATCGCCGTCTCTGAGAGCATTGCCGCCACAGCTGTGCTGAGACTCTGTATGTCGACATAGGCAAACAGACCGTTTAGTAGCCCGGTCACCAGCTGCTACTGTCGCAACGAGTTAACACCCTGCTCCCGACAGTTCCTATTTGTCACTGCGAGACTCCACCAGTGTTTCACGCCTCACCAGCTGTTGTCATATCGAAACACCGAGCGCCGCCCGGCGTGTAGCTTGTCTAGTGGAGCGGCCAATTGTGTTGACAGCTCCCGGAGGCGTCACCGACCGACCGACCGGCCGCCGCCCGGTCCCGTGCGGCCGCTCACTCGCCACTCCCCGGGCCGTGGGGTGTGGTAACCGGCGCGGTGGAGCGTGTCATTGGTGGAACGGTCTCAATCACAGGGCGAATCCAGTAAGCTATCGAACTCGTGTATATGATTGGGTGTAAATGGGGAATAATGGGCATAACTGTGGGCGTAAGTGTCAAATGGACGAACAATATCAGTCAGTGGGGTGCGAGGTAACTGATTTAATTATTTGTGAATGTACAACTGCATAGCTGCATCACTAAACGGGATGTAACCGGTAGAGCTGTATGAGTAGTACAGTGAGCTGTATCAACTCGTGGTGGGATGTGGAACTGGAATAGCCGTATCAGTCAGTGGGCCATGACACACAGTCGCCCCTCCCCGGTCCCGCCGTTTTACAGATTGTGACGTCCGGTGGTCCTCGAAACCGACCCTCGTGTCGATTAATCGGCTATCTCGGTATCAAGTGTAACCACACCCGTGAGCCAGGGTGATCTCGGAGTTATCAGGCAAAACGAGGTGATGTGACTAATGCCACCTCGTCATGTGACCACTCTGAGATGCGCTGCGCAGTGCGCAGTGCTAGGCCATGCGATGGTCCAATAAGCCGCGATAGCTTCAACTGACCTTGAACAGCTAAACTCAATCTTAAAGCACGGACAATACATAGTCCGTTTTTCGTTCCTCACTTGTAAAACCTCTAACGGTTATAAATAACCAAAGATACGGCCACCCACAACCTATGCACGAACTCGTCTCAAGAAGTAGTAAATGATCGTCGATCTGTTTGTTTTCGCCTTTGGTGCATGCCAATGCCACCGTGCTGGCCCTTCGGTATGTCGGAATGTCCTCTTAGCATTAACCCTCGTCATGGTCAGAGCGATTCGTTTCCCGCCGCCTATAGAACAGATGGTCCCCTCGGGACAGTCGGCCCGGCTCGAATTACAGCCGTCTTCAGATCTGCACGGGTGTATTGCTCAAACAACTACACAGCGGCGCAGAAAGCGTACGGTACGGACTCGACTCACCAGTAAAATGCATCCAATCACGGCCACATCGCGGTCACGCTAATAATCATGGGCTATATAATAAGACTCGCGCGCGCGCGCTCTCACAACGCGTCCGCTCGGCCGGCGGCGTCCCGGCTGGACATAATACAGGGCGTGGCGCGGCGCGGCGGGGCCGACCGGCCCGCGGTATCACTCAGTGCACGGCGGACGAGGCCGGCCGGCCCCGCGCCCCTCGGAGCCCGCCCGAACCCGTGTGGCAGCGGCTGACCCCACCCCTCCCGCCGTCCCCAGTCCGGGGACCGTCCCACATAAAACTCTCCGGCGGCCGGCGGTCGCCTCTACTCGGCGCCCATCGACCCGGGTTCCAGCTGCCGCGGGTCACCGCCGCTGACCTCCCCTGCCCTGTCCACTGAAAGCGCTACCACCTTCTGGTGTCTGTCGGCGGGTCGCCCCCCCCCCCCCTGCTCCTCCCGCCCCCGTCCAGACCGCGTTCCGACTAGTCGCTCTGGCGCTGAGCACACCCTGTGCTCGCCGATAGCGCTCTGCGCGGCGGGCGCGGCGCCACCGGTCAGTCAGCTGTGTGACTATAGGTTCGGGAGCAGTCCGCTGGCAGCAGTGTCCGTGGCGCGGTCCACCTAGTCGTTATAGACCCACCAGTCACGCTCGTAGCCCTCGTGGACGTGCTCGAGGAGGGCCTTTCGCCGGCCCTCACAATACCTGAAAGGGAGGAGAGGACACGGTTAGAGAACGAACAGCGCGCCGTGACGTGTCCAACGGAACACGAGTGGGTAACCATCGGGGCCCCGATCGCTCACAGAAGGTAGCCGGTAACCCCGATGAGATGGCGGAACAATGGCCAGTGACGATAAGCGTGTTCGTCCGCTACAAATAGACCGCGGCTAGCCGACAGTGTGGCTATTGTGCCCGTCAAAGTTCCCAGTGGTTCTACTGACCTGTACTTATCCTGGACTTTCTGTTTGATGTCGACCAGGTTCTCCTGAGTGATGTCCCGCTCCAGATACTCTGAGAGCACCTCGGTGCACCGCTCCAGGTCCTTCTGGTTCTCCTGAGGGGAGGGACAGTCAGTTATAATCAACGCTCCAGGTCCTTTTGTTTCTTACCACACAGTGTCACCCAAACAAACAGACAAGTCGGCTTATGTGGGACCACTCAGTTCAGACACAACGCAGAGGCCCAACCGATAAGACACCAAAACAGCGTCTACAAATTTCACTTTTTATCACAATTACCTCGATAACAGAGAATTCTGCCCGATAAGACGTTTCATCATTATTTAGGTCTTTGTTTTTTGTGACCAACATATGCTGGTTTCACTGGTTTGTGTCATGACGAGCAAAGCAGGCAGAGACGAAAAACGGCCACTACTTACGAGTAGTAAAAAGAACCTTGTAATCAAGCAGGTTTCAAATGCTTAAAGAGACCCCCGAAGGTTTGGGACACTGAACTAACCTCGAAGATGGCAGACTGGTTGTTTTTGCGCAAGTAGTACGCAAACACGTATGTGTACATGAGTGTGACGCGACAGGAGCAGAGGATGTCAACCGCCTTCTTCAAGAACTGGACCTGAAGATCAAAGCAAGGGCCGTCAGGTAACGACAACGACACGGTTAAGAGTAAAAAGGAAGGGTTGACATTTTACATACCACGGTGAACAAACGCGGTTCATGGTTAGAGAAACAACAGTGCGTGCAGAGTCGCTAATGATTTGAACGCCTGAAATTCACGTAAGTTACGATTCATTTGACGCCGTTTTCGTCTGGCACCGGCTGATTTTCTCTACCAGGGAAATATCAAGTAACTAAGCTGTCTGTGATAAGCAGTGGCCGCCAGGCCGGCACCTACCTCGATCCAGCTCATGTTGTGCTGCTGCATCTCCTCCATCTTCTCCTTGACGGACGCGTACAGCTTGTTCTCGAACTTGAGCGACTGCATGTGGTTCATGTAGCGGTTGCAGTAGAAGAGGTACCGGTTGAGGACGGCGCGCGACTTCTCCTGGGCGTCGCGCGCCGCCCGTGCCTCGTCCTCGTCGTATCGGTTACAGCTGTACCTGCGGCGCCCAGGAGGGGAGAGTCGGCACTCAGCACACGGACGGTAAACTCACAGTCACCAGAGGGCGGTGACTGTGAGTCCACCGAGGATGGGCTCACAGACTCACAGTCCACTTTGACGGGGCGGAACGGATGAATGGCGTTTAATCGAGCATACAGTCCAACAGCCGAGAGAGCACTTCTGGTGAGGACCTTCTTCACTTCAAGAACACGTAAAGTTTTCTCTACAGCATCAGGGCACCACGACGATCCGTGCGGTCCATGCCACCCTAGTGCGGCCTACGCCAACTCACAGAGACGAGCTCACAACTCATGAGGACGACCCGTGCGGACCACGCTAACTCATTGAATGACGAGCTTACGACGCGATAGAAACGAGCTCACCACTCACCATGAGGATCCGTGCGGCTCCCAGGAGCCGAGGCAGACCCAGCAGAAGTCGGCGCGGCAGCTCTGGTTCTTGCACACCATGTGGTTGCAGCCGCCGTCCTTCTCAATGGTCACACTGCACTTGGGACATTCCTGGGGACAAAGGCCGTGGAGATGATTGGGGTAAAACAGCGCTGCAGCAAGAGTCACCAAGCACCACGTGGGCAGAGAAGAGAGAAAGGGCCATGCATTTAGGAGAGACATTCAGAGGCTTGGACACTCCCATCCCTCGAATGTGCCCCGGACAGTTATAATTGTTTCGCCGATATAATGACGACACGGGATCAGTCATGCCTGATGCTTTAAAACCGTTCCGATAGCAGCGTTCGATTTTAGAGTTAAAAGGTTTAAAGGCAGACCACTGGCGCTGCCACTCATCCCAGTGAAGGATACTGGCGCCACCATTCCCCTACACACAGATCACTGGTGCCGCCATCGGTAAAAACTAGGACCCAGCAGCGACACAGGAGACAACGTATAACCACCAGAACCAGCCAGCGTCGCTCTCACCTTGGTGTTTGCGGAGATCCAGTTGAACGTCTCCGAATCGTCGTCGCACTTTTTGAGCCAGCGCTTGATGAGGTGGCAGCGGACCGGGTCGTGCCAGGCCTCGCGGCAGGCGAAGCAGAACTTGTGACCGCACTTGCAGGTGACGGGTCGGCAGTCGGGATTGGGCACTTTGAGCGCGTACCCGCAGTCGGGGGTCGGACACCAGCACAGGTACCGGTTACACTGGAGACAGACAGACGCCGTCACAGGCCAGCAGGTAACAGAGACTCACAGTACCTAGTCATCGCTCCCACCGTGCCTGAAAATCCTGAGGGCGAAGTTACTTCATCCGCAGCAAATACAGGCTGCCGGTAACTTGGCTGGTAACCACACAGACGTCTAAAGGTGTTTAATTTTCAGTACCTATATTCATTATATGCGCTGTACTGTTTTTCAAGTCAGACTAGCGCACTATGATTGAGCATTTCACATCACCAGCGCCACTGGCAAACGGAAAACGTTTGTCAGAAGTGGGGTTCGAACCCACGCCCGCATTCGCGGACCAGAATGCTCGCCCGCTACCAGCGGGAAGGATAACCTTGAGTCTGGCGCCTTAGACCACTCGGCCATTCTGACACGACCCATCCCCGCTCTAAAACACATTCAGATTCGACGAACACCCATTTGCTCCTATAAAACAGAACGCGGACGTATTCCTGGAACGCATCACAATGCATTGCACTGAAATATTACTACACTCAAAATACCTTATCATGCTTTCTAAGTATCAAGCCTGTTTTAAGTGACACAATATTTGCCACGCACTATATGCGGTATGCACGCCACTGACTGAAGCGGCAGAGCATCGAGCGACACTGCGACAGCCGACAGGCCTAGCTATAGCCTTGGGCCTAGCTGTTACGTAATCTTTTCCCTTTCTACGTCGTTCAGGTATCATCAACACGCTTGGTTCACGCTGAATTAGATTAAGAAAAGAACAGCACTCAATAGTAGAATAGTTACTGCGTCATAAATCATGACATTGACCGGGAGCACATGAGCAACTAAAAACGTATTTTGAAAGGTTTTCATTCCAATTCATCCGCATTCACTATTCATTCATTCATTCATTCATTCATTCATTCATTCATTCACCGAGCAATTCAGAAATACCAGGAGTAAAGAATTTCCTAGTCTCAACCACACAACGTTGCAGTACATCTTGGCAACGCCCCTACACTGAAACGCTGGGTAAAACATTTTCGTTTTAGCATACCAAACTACTTCGGGTAGTCGACTGATTGCAGTCATGAAAAAGAAATGGCGTGAAATTGACGGCTGCGAAAAATGCATTTTTAACACAATTTAATTGAGAAATTAAAAAAAAAACAAGTCCTACAAAATTTAACTCTTGGCCTCCTCCCCTCCCCCGTCACCGCACTCACCTCGACGAAGCTGTTTGTGATGAGGTGCTGGTAGCGGGCGAGTACGCGCGGCTCAGAGACCAGTCGCAGCACAGTCTCGTCGTCGACCAGGATGTCACAGCCGTGGGCGGCGCAGGAGATGGTCTGTCCCACGCCGTCGTCCATGACCTTGGTGGTGAGGTACTCACACCAGCAGGCGGCGCAGAACCGGTGGCCGCAGGCCAGGCCCGACATCTCCTGAGGGTGGGGGGAACAGACAATACAGTCAGAACCGGTGGCCGCAGGCCAGGCCCGACATCTCCTGAGGAGAGAGGGAACAAATAATACGGTCAGAACCGGTGACCGCAGACCAGGCCCGACATCTCCTGTGGGTAGGAGGGAACAAATAATACGGTCAGAACCGGTGACCGCAGACCAGGCCCGACATCTCCTGTGGGTAGGAGGGAACAAATAATACGGTCAGAACCGGTGACCGCAGACCAGGCCCGACATCTCCTGTGGGTAGGAGGGAACAAATAATACGGTCAGAACCGGTGACCGCAGACCAGGCCCGACATCTCCTGTGGGTAGGAGGGAACAAATAATACGGTCAGAACCGGTGACCGCAGGCCAGGCCCGACATCTCCTGTGGGTAGGAGGGAACAAATAATACGGTCAGAGCCGGTGACCGCAGGCCAGGCCCGACATCTCCTGAGGAGAGAGGGAACAGACAATACGGTCAGAACCGGTGGCCGCAGACCAGGCCCGACATCTCCTGAGGGCGGGGAGGTGCGACGGATACGGTCAGCCAGAGCGAACAGCGTGATATGGCGTCATACCTCAGAGACACGGCATCACGTATCGTCACGTTTCATTACATGCCGTCACACAGCACCACGTAGCGCTATGAGGAATCACATTAGTTCATATAGGGTCAGATAGCATCATACAGTGTCAAACGACGCCACCAAACATCACATATCTGTTACGTACGACAAATGACTGACACTGGAATACACCCATGCTGAGCAGTATGCAGCTGTTCTTCCACATCCCTCAAAAAGACAGTCTCATGTCATCTTACTACCGTCGGATAGTGCATGGACAGCGCGCAGGGTCAACTCACCGCCGACGGCCGTACGGTGAGGCAGATCTCGCAATCCTCGGTGGGGACCGCTCCCACTCTGCTATTCACCTGCGGCGCGGGGCACATGGTCAGCAGGCTGGACAAAGAACGCTAAATAACATACAGAGCTCCCACCCTGCTATTCACCTGTGGTGCACCACAGATGATCAGCAGGCTGGACGGATTATTCGTGGGTACATGACGCAAAACTGCGTAGCGTGTTCACACATTGCCAAGGGACAAAGGACAAGCCTATATCGATCGATCGATTGTTCAGTGTGAAAGGATGTTGAACAATAATGTTTTAATAGTATTCGGCATTTCATTGTTGCATTCAATTTCGATACATCGTTTGAACCAGCTAATGTCCATGACCGCCTGTGAAGATCTGCAGCGTAGGCACCACCTGTGGCACACGCCGGTACCCGTTGAGACTCACCCTGGGCGCCTGTGAGGCGGTGCCCGTGATGTGAGGGCTGACCACGTGCGCCTCGAGGAATAGCTGCTCCTGGTCGGTGTCGTACAGACGCTCCAGCAGCTTCTCCTTGTCCCAGTTGAAGTGATTCAGCAGAATACGGATCGTGGTCCGCGGCAGCTGCGGGGGACAGGTGGCGTCATGACACGGTGACACATCTCCCGGCTAAGGCACAGACGCTCAGTTGTGGTGGGCACTGCCACTGATATTTCATACCCAACATACTGAGCCACCCGCACTAACTCCGTAACCTACCCAGGAGACTGGGCAACACTCACTTACATCCCCTAATCTACCCTGGATAACAACCCAGTTTTATTATCACCTCCATAATCTCCCCGGGATACCGAGTCTCTACCACCACTTACGTAATCTACCCGGGATACCGAGACACGCCCACCAACACCTCCGTTATCTAAGCGGAATATCAAGCCATTCAGAGGCCGTTTACCCTCAGCTGCTGTACCATCACCACTGTCACCGCCGCTACTCACCTGGGCCACCTCGTTGACCTCATTGATCTCGACCACCATGAAGTCGACAATCTCCTGCACAGAGAGCACCTGAAACGGTGCGTCTTCGGCGGCCAGCTCCACCTCGTGGGCTGTCGACGGGCCCGGACGGTGCTCGTCAAAGTCAACCTCGTCGCCGCTCGACTCGTTTCCCGAGTCGTTGTCGTACACCATGTCGTCGTCAGCAGAGTCCTCATCGTACTGGAGGTCGCCGTCAGAGTCCATGGCGAGACAAGGGTGCTGCAGACCTGGCGAGCATCACAATACAGGAGCTGGGTCATCAGAGAGCAGTGGACACAGCCACTGTGTCATTACTCATCAATGAGCACGGAGCAGTGCAGTCACTGAACACCGGATCATCAGTGAGAAGTGCAGCCATTGAACACTGGATAATCAGTGAGTAAAGCAGTCACTAAACACTAGGTCATCAGCGAAAAGTGCAGCCATTGAACACTGGATTGGATCATCAGCCAGTGTAGTGATGAGTGCAGGGTCATCCGTGAGCAGTGCACACAGCCACTGAGTACTGGGTTATCAGCGAGCAGTGCACTGGGTCATAGTGAGCAGTGCACACTGCACACAGCACCTACTGAGCCTGTGTTAAGGAAGAGTGACAGCTGACACACAGCATGTGATGCATAGAGATCCTACATATTTCAAGGACTGTTAATTCATAAAATGTTTTATTCAAGCTTTTTTTGCTACATAACTTCAGCCACTTTTTTAGTCAGCTGGTTCACACAACCATAAAACAACTTACACAATAATATTTAAGCATCAAAGCCAACCAAGTGCTATAACTGCCAAGTCCAGCATGATGAATGAAAATCTTGCATATTTTTTGCTGACCCACCTCACAGTTAAAAACAAAATGGTATGTAGTCAAGTAGTAGTATTCACAATGCCACCTGGTCCAGTGATGTATGTACTATGAAGCATGTAATAAGAAATAGTTTACCAATACATAGCTGATTTGATCTTATCTGGTTGAAAAGTACCGTAAAATGGGGTGTTAAGGGACAGTGGGGTGTTAAGGGACAGTTGCATGGGAAAAACTTTGAGTCATATTAACTTCCTAATTTGAGAAGCTTCAATAAAAACTTCAGTGTGGTAGTTGACACTGTTTTGCTCTTGACCATAGGAGAAAATGGTATGGTTTTTCATGCAAGTGATTTGGTTCAAAAATGGATTTGAAAATCATGCTACATTTTCACAAAATTGAAACATCTCCAAAACTTTGTGTGTACCACATAAACTAGTGGGTGTACAGGAAAAATGAATGCATAGGTGTATTGTCACATGTATTGCACATGTTTCCTGAAAAACTTGTGCAAATCCACCCATTCATTTATCATCCTCTTCCTCTTTTCCGGATACATGCATATTTTGAGGTGGACGTGGGGTGCTAAGGGACAGGGAAGAAAAAATAAAAAATAATATCTAAATACAATTTAATTAAGTAGGCATGGAAAACACCAAATTCCACATAAAATGCTGGCAAGTTCATGCTTTTATCTCTAACACATCTTAAGTTATGTAACAAAACATCTCAACACTCTCTTTTACAATGATGGGTCAATGGAGACTGATGTAGGTAAATGTGATGTCATCATAAAAAGGCTAAAACAAAGAGGGCAACATAATGACAAGTGACTAGCTTCAACATGGGTTTTTATTGATGACAGAAGGGTACTTTTTGGTTCTGTTTACCTTATAATTAGCACTTCTTCCACAAGCGTAAACTGCATTACACGTAATTGGCTAAAAAGGTCATTAGTGGTTAATGAACCTGACTTGTTTTGTGACAGAATATGCAAAACATTTCAATAAATAAATTGTGTGTCCTTCCACACCCCAATTGTGGGCATTTGATAACCATTTCTTGGAATAATATAGGTGTCCCTTAACACCCCACATTGGGGTGCTAAGGGACAGTGATGAAAAATAATAAAAAATATATGCAGGTATAAATCTTAAAAACTTTAACGTGGCAGGCATGTAAAGCACCAAATTCCACATAAAATGCTGACAATTTGATGCTTCTTTCTCCAACCCTTCTTGAGTTATATAACAAAACACCTCAAAACTGTCCCTTAACACCCCGTTTTACGGTAAGCATTTTTCACACTCAAATCTTGAAAGGATAACTTAGTTGGTAGTTGGTATATTGCAGGTTAATTGGTACATAACCTAATTAATACTGATATCAATATTAGACCTCTTTCATTACCCTGTCCTTAATAAAAAAAATGTTAAATTGTTTGTTAAAAAAGGAAATATACAGTTCTAACAAAAAGTGCTTTTAAGCTATTGCACACAAACCATTAGTTAGGTGATTTGGTAGGTAGGTACCTAATCCTAGCCCATGGTGCCCACCTGTCACCACCAATAATGTCCATTGGCATTTAGGCCTGGTAGGAAATGCAGTAATGATTATTGCTAAAACTATCTTAATTTACAGAATGAAAACTAACAGACAAAATTAAAATTTCAGTTGGGCACTGTGGTCCACAGTGCAAGAGACAGTTCACATCAAGCTCTATTGTTGTTGCCTACAGT
Organism: Amphibalanus amphitrite; assembly: GCF_019059575.1. Classification (NCBI taxonomy): domain Eukaryota; kingdom Metazoa; phylum Arthropoda; class Thecostraca; order Balanomorpha; family Balanidae; genus Amphibalanus; species Amphibalanus amphitrite. The sequence continues at coordinate 209,289 of NW_024882047.1, forward strand.
TATTCGGTAGCAGTAAAGCAGGCGTCACACTTATTTTTTGCAACCAAAGAGAGGCGCTGTAGGATAGGTTGTACATTGTAGGTTTTTGTTTTTGGGTGGTAGGTAGGTAGGCGGTAGGTTAAAGGTTGTAGGTTGTACAGGTAAGATTAGGTTTGGTTTGGTTTGATAGATTAGAAATGATCCTGATTCCTGGGTACAGTGCTTCTCCTTGGTAGCAAAAAAACAAGTGTGGCAACTGCTTTAGAACTACTCAGGTATTTTGCACGCAGTAGGTACACTCGAGAGTCTGGGGAGTGGGGCAGATTGATGTTCCACCACTCCCTAGTTACCCATCGGGCTCCCATGGCTCAGCACCAGCACTGGCTGCTGCCATTCACAGTTGCCTGCCCTCAGCACTGCTCAGCACTGCCTGCCAGTGCCAGTGCTGCCACTGGCAGCACTGGTCTTACCTCCCATGCTGAGCCATGGGAGCACGATGAGTAGGGACTAGGGAGTGGTGGAACATCAATCTGCCCCCGAGTGTAGGTACTCCGTACTGGTACTGATCACTGAATTCAGCGGAGCGCCGGAGCCTCAGGCAGGATCTGAGAAAAGAAGCTGAACAATGCAACATTCAACAGAAAACCAAAAACATAAATCCATTTCAACTGATATTAAATGAAAATAAATGAATAAATGGTACCTACCTTGAATTCACAAACAATACTGACAGAACAGCCACTTCAAATTTCAGCTTGCATCAGAACTGGAGCCGAGCTCATACAGCTTCTTATTCTAAGTGAAAATTTTTGCAATAATTTATAAACGTACCACCCTATCCAAAGTTCAAATCCAAAATCACCCTCACGAATCAAAAAACAAAAATAATGCAATTCTTGCTTTGACCTTGCGCAATGATTAGTAATAGCAAAACAAGCAGCTATGATGGCGCAGCTGTGACGATCAACACCTAGCATTTTCATCGCTTGTGTAAAATGACGTATTGAAAGTGATTACTTGTTTTAAAACTCTTTTACCTATTGAAAACTGTCGACCAAGAATCTAAATATACTTAAAAAAATTCAAAACAAAACTCAATTTATATTTTTCTCACGATTCGTCCTCGGTTTCACCTCCTATCATTTATTATTATTTGACGTCATCACCCTATTCCGAAAAAAATGCCGGTACTAAATTAAATATACAGGACTTTACATAAAGATGAATGAGAAATTTATGTCTGAAAATTCGAAATATTATTGTATATTACCATACTGCTTGTGCTTGCTCCATACGCTTTTTCTTATTGTCCATTTTATCTATTCTATATATTGTGCATCTTCACGCTCGTCCTTCACCTGGATCATTCGGCATGATTCATACCTATTTTAATTTTTCTTCAGAAGTTACCGGAAAAGTAAAGATGCTATCATTACCGTGGGAAAACCAACCCAAAAGATCCATGATGACTCTTACCTAGCGACTTACTCGGGCACTATGGCGCCGAGTGCACCCTATAGGATTCGCAGTTCGAAGTGGCGACGTCCCGCGATTTTGTCACCTATCCGCTATGCAGCACCGATCGGACGGTCGCCGTTTCCCCGGCTATCCCACTATGACCAGGGATGGAGATCTGTCAAAATGTCAGGGTGGGGGGGGGGGGGGTCCAGGCCGGGCAGATGGAGGCGGGCTGGATGCAGTACCATTGACTTACATAGCAGTAATTCGTTTTCAGGGGGGGTCCTGACCCCCCCCCCCCCCCCGAGATCTCCACCTCTGACTATGACCACAATGGGATGCGAGACCCCTGCGAATAAAACGCGAATGCACACCGGTTCCGAAGCAAGCTCGTGGATCTCAGTGTCACAGAACTTTATTAAGATTTTAACAAGCCTCAACTCAACTCTCATTCGTTTGTTAGGTATCTATCTCCAGCAGTATCTATTGACATGCCATAAACCGTCATTATGGCGTTCCGTACTTAACTGCGAAAAGGAACAAATGCCAGCTTAGGAAAAAGAAATGAGCCCAGGGCTGGGTTGACCAGCTATTTATTAAACACAATGTCGAAGTTCTACCACCCGGATGCATTCCAGAACACAGGGCAACCGCTTCTTAGCATAAACAATGCACACATCCATCGCAATAGCATCCAAAACAATGCAAAATAACGCGATCTTCCGCTTCACGATACGAACATGACAATGAGCTCGAGAATCGCCGAGCTACAGAGAGAAGCAAAGACGCGTACACAAGGGCAAATGGTCCTTTTATTCGAAACCCCGCCGAAAATGAGCACAGTCGTTTCAAGCCGTTCCCTGCACCGGAAGCCCTCGACAGATACCAAACGGGTGAAACGGGCGCCCAGCGCTGGAAACTAGTTCGTGCGATTCACACTTACAGCACCTAACTCTGACATTAGGTGCAGAAATGCGTTACACAACACAACTCTCCGTAAGCAACAAGCACGCGCATCTACCCCAGCACCATTACTACTAGGCTAATGGAATGAGCAACAATCCTGTGAAGCTTAACATGATTGCACCATCACACGCATTTGTATTCCCTGGCATGTATCACTTGAAAATGTCCTGGGAGGGTCGAGTATTCACAGTAATACGCGAGCTCCCACTGTGCTGAGTACATGCCAAATCCACTTCTCTGAGAAACTCGCACGGAAAACCAAATGATAGCTCGAGTGTTTTCTTCTTGGACACGAAATAGTGACAGAAGAACAAACGGTAGCCCACAGAGCACGGCTAATCGGCCCAGGGTCAGCCAACAGCTCGTGGTTCCCGCAGTGATTCCTCAGAGATTAGCGGTGCTCATGCGCAGCTCACCAGAGGCTGATGACTGCCACCGCCACTCCGCACAGGCTGACAGTGACCAACAGGGCGCCGCCGATCCTCCCCGGTGCCCACAGCTCGGGCTCAGCGGTCTGCCGGCCGGCCGGAGCCGCCAGCGCCGGCGCCGGCACTGCGCTGCTCCCCTTCTGCGCGCTGACAGTCGGCTCCGCCGCACCAGAGCTCCCGCGCCCACTGGACCGGCGCCAGCTCAGCCTGCGGGCGCAGAGACGGGTCAGGCTAGGGCGAGTACAGTACTGCAGAGACAGGTCAGACAGCGCGGGCACAGACTAACGATACAGGTTTGACTGCGGGCACAGAGGCAGATGAAACTGGGGGCACAGACTACAGAGACGGGGCAGCGGCTGCTCCTGAGCGGCGCTGATAGCCAGGGGAATGGGAGCTCGAGTCAGTGGATAAACAATTGACATCATGCTACCAAGTCCCAACGCTACTCAGCGGCATGCAAGGAGGTTCCGTCCTGTTTAATCCTCTGGAAAAGCCATCGCCCTCCATACACAGTCCGCCATATACTCAATCGATCAGCGACCTCAGGACAAAGTAGAATTGACGTGATCCATCATTGAGCTCGTTTGTCCTCAATGTTATGTGCATTCACATCACGACAACAGGATTTACACACGTTACAATAATCACATCAGCTAGTTCCTTGTTACGTTAGCCATGTCGGACTCTACTGACCAAGTTAGAGTTCGTTAGAGTAGTGTGCGTTAGTTAAGGTCATTAACACTTTCCCAAACCCGAGACTGGAGGTAGAAAGTACCTCTAGCACCCAAGGCATTTAGGGTCTGCTCCCGTGGCTATTCCAAGAAGAAGTATCGGAGAAGTTTGGATGAACAGTTTGAGGAGAGCCCTTTCCAAACAGTCCCGTGAAAATTTATGCGAGAGAATCAGCTGTTTGGGGGCTGTACGTACAGTAGACGATTTACACGATAGATGAGGTTAGGTTAGATGAGCTTAGAGGGTGTTGGAGCAGCTACGGGAACAGACCCTTAGAGTGAGTAGAGTAGTAGCGTGCGTACATGCGTCTTACCAGGCCCGAACCGGGCGCAGACGCGCGGACTGTGCTGACCAGGTTGGCTCCGGCCTCCCGAGAGGTGGCCAGGAGGGCGCGGGCGCGCTCCAGCAGGGCCGCCAGCAGCGGCTCGAGGCCAGTCATCACGAACAGCACGTAGTAGGCGGTCTGCGCGGTGGCGGCCACCCAGCTGACAGCCTGCACGGCCAGATCGGCCACGGCGCTCGCCCAGGCGGCCAGCTCGTCAGCCACGGCGCTGGCGGCCTCCCGGGCCCAGGAGATCACCTGGAGAAGCGGAGGGAGGGTCTGAGGGTCACCGGCCGCCCCACAGCGCCGGCAGCAGCAGGGATCGCAGTCCAAGACCAGGAATCGCAGGGGTCACTAAGACGAGAGATGGAGAAGAGTTGCAATAGTTCTATGATTTAGTAGATAGCAGATACAGCAGTTAGGTATGTGGGATATCGCGGCTGATCACACAATATGCACACTTTGCTTCCGTTAAACTATGGCTTAAGCAAAAACCAGGCGATGTTTAGCGCCTGAGGCAGTTGAACGTGTTGAGCAAGAAGGGCTAAACGAACTAATTTGTGCTACACTCTATAGCCTCTTCCCTGTCCGGATTCCAATGCTGTATCGAATGGTACAAAAAAAAAAATGTTCGCGGGGATAAAACTTGCTGGGCAAGCGTGAGCACAGCCATACACCTAGTTCATGCAAGCCAAAAGCTCCAGCTTCTCCAGAGGCCATTATGCAGACGGACAAAGCACGAGCAACATATTACTGCATAAGCTGCAACCCGTGAAGGACAGGGCGAAATACCTGAAGCACCAGCGGGAAAGATAGTAAGCTACTGTGTCGGGAATGAGCCGAGGGCATTCAAGCAGTTAGCTCCGCGTTGCTCGCCGGGGAGCTAACTATCGCCCACCAGCGCAGCACTGGTGGGCGACAGTGGAACACCACGGACCCATTAGTTTACCGTTTCGGTACGGTACGATCAGCGCTGCGCTGACCCACACCAAAGCGGACACCACGAACACTCACAGCGGCGACGGCCTGGCCGGGGACAGAGACCAGAGCGCGTACCGTCTCCACCGGTCGGGACAGCAGCAGGAGCGGTAGGTACACCCAGAGCAGCAGCAGCGCCGTGCCGCACTGAGCCAGAAGAGACTTCTCCGCGAACCCTGCGGCACGGGAGCAGTGGCGGTCAGAGAGAGAGAGAGAGAGAGAGAGAGAGAGAGAGAGAGAGAGAGAGAGAGAGAGAGAGAGAGAGAGAGAGAGAGAGAGAGAGAGAGAGAGAGAGAGAGAGAGAGAGAGAGAGAGAGAGAGAGAGAGAGAGAGAGAGAGAGAGAGAGAGAGAGAGAGAGAGAGAGAGAGAGAGAGAGAGAGAGAGAGAGAGAGAGAGAGAGAGAGAGAGAGAGAGAGAGAGAGAGAGAGAGAGAGAGAGGAGAGAGAGAGAGAGAGAGAGAGAGAGAGAGAGAGAGAGAGAGAGAGAGAGAGAGAGAGAGAGAGAGAGAGAGAGAGAGAGAGAGAGAGAGAGAGAGAGAGAGAGAGAGAGAGAGAGAGAGAGAGAGAGAGAGAGAGAGAGAGAGAGAGAGAGAGAGAGAGAGAGAGAGAGAGAGAGAGAGAGAGAGAGAGAGAGAGAGAGAGAGAGAGAGAGAGAGAGAGAGAGAGAGAGAGAGAGAGAGAGAGAGAGAGAGAGAGAGAGAGAGAGAGAGAGAGAGAGAGAGAGAGAGAGAGAGAGAGGAGAGAGAGAGAGAGAGAGAGAGAGAGAGAGGAGAGAGAGAGAGAGAGAGAGAGAGAGAGAGAGAGAGAGAGAGAGAGAGAGAGAGAGAGAGAGAGAGAGAGAGAGAGAGAGAGAGAGAGAGAGGAGAGAGAGAGAGAGAGAGAGAGAGAGAGAGAGAGAGAGAGAGAGAGAGAGAGAGAGAGAGAGAGAGAGAGAGAGAGAGAGAGAGAGAGAGAGAGAGAGAGAGAGAGAGAGAGAGAGAGAGAGAGAGAGAGAGAGAGAGAGAGAGAGAGAGAGAGAGAGAGAGAGAGAGAGAGAGAGAGAGAGAGAGAGAGAGAGAGAGAGAGAGAGAGAGAGAGAGAGAGAGAGAGAGAGAGAGAGAGAGGAGAGAGAGAGAGAGAGAGAGAGAGAGAGAGAGAGAGAGAGAGAGAGAGAGAGAGAGAGGAGAGAGAGAGAGAGAGAGAGAGAGAGAGAGAGAGAGAGAGAGAGAGAGAGAGAGAGAGAGAGAGAGAGAGAGAGAGAGAGAGAGAGAGAGAGAGAGGAGAGAGAGAGAGAGAGAGAGAGAGAGAGAGAGAGAGAGAGAGAGAGAGAGAGAGAGCACAGGTCAACGGAGTCTGGCCATAACTGAGTCTGGCCAATCTGGTCTGGCCATAACTGAACTGCCGAAAATCAGCACGGGTTCTCATCACTAGCTACGCAAGGCATTATGATGATTGATGATGTAGTCAGGAGAGGACAGGAACACACACGAGATAAGAACACGAGCGGCGTGGTGTCAGGCAAGTCAGCACGGGATCACAAGTCGGCAATGAACGGAAAGTACGGGATCTAAACATGTCACTGGATGAGCTCATGTCAGCAATGTGTCAGGCGCTCTATGTCACCGCCCAAGGCTGTGTTTCTCACTACCTACCTTTGGCTGCCGGCTGCAGGCCGGGGAAGGTGGTGACCAGCTTGAGGACGCCCAGCTCCAGCAGGTCGCGGCTCAGCGCCACGCTCAGCGTCAGCGGCACCATCAGCAGGCTCAGCAGCAGCTCCGCGTTCAGCCTCAGCGGCTGCTTGGTGTCCGTGAGCCGGGGGACGGCCTTCTGCAGCAGCTCCGCGCCGAGCGCGCCCACCCAGTCGGCCATCCTCAGCGGGGTCTTCACGACGGGCGACGTGACGACCGGCAGGACGGCCAGCCGGCAGACGGCGCCGACCACCTCCTCGGACACGTTCAGCACCGGACGCGCCACGTCCCCCTCCTTCTGCCGGCAGAGGGCACGCGGCGTTACTGATCCGAAACAACGCCAAACTGACAATACACTGAGCCACTGACCCAAACACCGCGCCACGTCCCCCTCCCTCTCACGTGACACGACGTCTAAGGTCACTGACAATGAACTCACGCCGTATTACTGTCAGGATACCAGGTCCAATTTCCAATATCATATAATTTCTGCCGTCGGGAGGAAAAAAGCCGTATCTGGGGCACTTTTTCGATTTGAAAATTGTTCAGGAAAGGCAAAAACGCGTTTTTTGTTATAAAATTCGTTAACTTTGCTCAATAACGAAACAAAACATACTGCAGTGATCGGAAAGAAATTTTACATTCAATGAAAGTGGTTATAAAAGGGAAATTACTTTAACCTAAAAGCAAAAGGCGAAAAACTTTTTTGCTTCCAATTCAACCCCGAGTTTGCGGAATCTTTCTTTCACGAAAAAAGCCGTATCGTGGAAGAAAGCCGCATCGTACGAGACACCTGAACAATACTGTCATGAAAAAAGCCGTATGTCTGATACATTGGTTAACCGATCGGGAATAAAGCCGTATCGCCATTTTTGTTTAATCATATTGTCGTCAAAAAGCAGTATCATCGGTGCATGGTATTGACACTGCATATTGGTTCATAAAAGTACTAAAGTAAAGCAGTTCCGCTGCTGGTTCCGTCCCACTGCTTCAGCTCCCAAGTATGGATATTTAATTGAGCGTTCAATACAAAAACAAACATGATAGGGTAAGGGCGGGTAAGAGTACGCGGGCGATAAGAGTACGCATCAGCTGTTGCGGTTGCTTAGCAACGCGGGTTTGTCGAGTTCATGAAGTGACATGAAGCCGCCAGTGCGTGCTTGTCACCAACGGAACGTGGGCGTTGAGCGGCGACGCTGCTGAGTTTAAGGCGATGAATATTATTTTCGAGCGTTATGATGTTATTATGGTATGGTACAATAATTTTGATACTTGGCAGTTGAGATAAGGTACATTTCTGTGATTGTTGTAGGAAACTTGTGAGGTTATCTGGGGAAATACTGTGCAGTGCAATATTCTGTTTGCGAAGTTTTGCACAACGTTTCGGGGTTGTTTTGTGCGCGAATTGCATGTACGGTAAGAGGACGCACTGTTCAGGAGGGTAAGAGTACGCAGAATTATACATTAAATCGAATATACAGAAATATACAATTATTAATCTATCGCTCAATGACGTTTGTTTACGAGCGAGCGAGCGCAGCGAGCGAAGCGAAGTCTTTTCAATATAACGGAAAAATCTCAGTATGAGCGGCCCGGCCCGGCCCGGCCCGGCCCGGCCCGGCCCGGCCTGTAACGCTTTTGAGAGGCTTATATCTCAGCAACCGCTGAACCGATTGGCCTGCGGTCTTTTTTGTTGGGTAGCCCCATCCCTTCTACCCCGTAATTGACTACTTTTGATACATCTCAGTGACCGTCGTGGCACGTGCCACGTGAAAAGTCAAGGGTGTTCAAGCTGTTTTGCAAAAGTAGTGATTTTGAGAGGCTCATATCTCAGCAGCCGCTTGGGCGATTGTCTTGCGGTAACTTTTGTAGGGTAGCTGCATCCCTTCTACCAAAAATAGGATACTCTCGATGCATGTGGGTCACCCCCAGTGCACGTGCAAAATACAACAATAAGGGGTGTCAAATTTGTTCCCATTTTAATAACTCGGTAATTACTGGGGCGATTTCGCTGAAACTTGGCATGCAGGTAGGCACCCACCAGACAATGCATTCCCATGTGTTGCGACTTGGGTGCTACTGCACGTGCGCACGTGCAGGGGGCGTTTCCAGATCTCGAAAACGGCTGGGCCGATTGCGTTCAAATTTGGTACACGGTTGGGGACCAGTTAGTAGGGTGCCGTGCAAAAGTCACTTTGGACCCCGTTTGCACGTGCGCACGTGCAGAATGCCGCTTCCAGATCTCAGGAACGGCTGGGCCGATTGCGTTCAAATTTGGTACACCGCTAGCGACCGGTTAGAAGGGTGCCTTGCACAAGCCCATTGGAAGTACCCTCTCGCCCTTACGCACGTGCAGGGCTCACTATCTCGCTCGCTCGTTCTTCGCCCAAAAGGCGTTTTACTGGTTTGTAGGTATATCATCAATGGAGCACTGTGATGCAGATGCGTACCCGAACTTCCAAATCCGAGTTATTCTCCCTTTTGATTGTGCATTTTTTTAAAAGAAACACACGACATGATTATTTCCTGATTTATAGACTTGAAAGATTTATTTTATGTTTTTCTTTTTGGATACTAGAATTAACTTTAATGCCTTCTGAGTTTGAAGTTAAGCATTTGGACAGTACAAGCTGCATAGGTGTGTTCATATGCTTGCGTACTCCACCCGCCTGGCGTGCGTACTCTTACACACCCCATATCCATATGGTAAGAGTACGCAACTGCAGCGGTTCAGAAAATGTCAGTTTTAGACCACTTCCATTTACGCTGAAGGATCGTTGCCCCATGGGTTGATGGCTAATTCAATGACCTTTAATATTCCCTATTTGCGATTTCTTTCTTTCAAATATTAAACAAATGAGAGCAAGAAATCCACTAAGTGCGTACTCTTATACGACTTCACCCTACCCATTTTAAACTACATCATCCATGCATAATCGGATTATTGTCGTAACTTTAGCCTCTTGGATTCTGATTGCGCAGGGTGCCATCAAGAGACAGCTTGACCAACCGATCAGGGACGTAGCCAAAGGGGGGGGGGGGCACAGGGGCCATGCCCCCCTCTAAAGGCGAAAAATAAAATAAAACTTAAAAAATAACCACAGCTCCACCAAACCCCAAAAGACAGTGGGCCAAATCCGAGGAGTTTTCCTTTTCTGGAGGGGCACGACACTAGGCCGCGACCTGTGGCCCCTCCCTGAGCAAAATCCTGGCTACGTGCCTGCAACCGACAAGGGGAATCACGAATGCTGTCCTTGTACGGTGCTTCAATTTTCTATTACACTGGACTCCAGAGTTAATTCTGAGCCACCGATATATTCGGAGAGATGAGTGTGCCGGTCTGCCGCTGCGCCGGAGCCACGGCGACAATGTCGAGAGAACCGAGATAGTGTAGTTTCCCATCGTCGATCTGCAGACCTAAAAGCACTTCAAGGGGGCAAGAGACGATTAGTGGGAATGTTGCTGATTAGCTGGACACAAGGTTTCCGGAAAAGGGACGCTGTTAAGTCACGTGGTGCGCAGCTACAAGCACGGAACCGCCCGGCTCCTGAACCAAAATAGAGGATGGTGTAAGAACTGGGGCATTCCACGTCAAATCGAACAAAAATCGGCTGTTTTGCACCTTACCATCAGCGATTTCATTATAAATTTGTGAGCGAGTTCCTGTGTCGCCCCGAACATTACATTGATGTTTTTTGCACATTCTGACCACAGGTCTTCTAAATATAGGGCATCGAATTTTTACAAAATGTTGCATCTTTATATTTTTGAACGACCATAACTTTGGTTGTACTTGTTTGATTTGAATGAAATAAACCTTACTGTTTAGGTAATTTCTTAAGCATTTGTTTAGAATTGCACCTACTTAAATATATGACCTTGAAATTTGCTTAACTCTGTTCTTAAGCACAAAAATTGAAATAGCAAAAAACACGTCACCTTCGATTTGGCTAATTTTCATATATTTTATTGCCTACCATATTCTTAACAACCTGTGAAAAAATTAGAGTGGGCTATTCATAAGTTTTGAAGAAAATGGCACATATGCAAACGTATGTTAGCACGCGCAGTGGAGGGGGAAGAGTGAATTTCGCCCCACCCCTCCTGTTTTTCGCCAATATCTCATAGTATTAATGCGAAATTAATTATAGCTACCTGTCCAAAATTGAATTGCACGTCTCATCGTGCAAGCAAGAAGAAAATCGGTTCACAACTGGTCTAGTAATAGCGGTGTAAAGTGAACATCCTGTCGCCGCGGCGACGCGGCGACTCGGCAGCCGGCGCCGACCGCTAGCCGCCGCCTGAATTGTAGACTGTGCCGGGACGGAACGGAACGGTTCCGTCTTTACATCGCGCTCCTTACCGCTGATTACGTTCGATTCGCGTCAAATTTTGTGAGAAGACTAAGAAATATACAGCCAATCTTATGGTGTAAGAATTTTGAAAATCGGTTGGTAAACAATTGAAATATGAACGTGTAAACACAAAATTGTGATTGCTGCGTTTCCCGCGTCGGCCGATCCCTCCTCAGCCGGCGACATGTTACTCTTAGCAGGTCTCTAACTGCCATATTTATTATTGGATTAACTAGAAATTCCCCATACATACTCAAAAATGTATATTCTTTCGTATAGTGAAGATAAAAAGACGTGAAGATATCGTTGCGTGATAATGTTTTCGTTGAATTTTTGGCTTCATGATGCATTTCCACACGGCTCAAAATTCACCGCAAAATACCGTTTGCCTGAGACACTTTTACTATGGAACTTGAATACTTGACTACGATGACTATGTATTTCCATTCTCGCAGAGTTTGGGATATCACTAATCAGCAATCATTCATTTCAGAAAGTGTACACAAGCAAGCATGTCTTGACTCTGTCTTTCAAGGTCACGCGCGTTTGCGTGATGTTGATGCATGAAAACGGCGTTTGCCGCGAGAGTTATGAATGGCCCACTCCAATTTTTTCACAGATGGTTAGGAACATTGTGACGGACATAATATGTAAAAATTACCCGAATCGAAGGTGACGTGTTTTTTGCTATTTAAATTTTTCTGTTTTAATTCAAGGTCAAATGCATTTCAAGGTCACTTCAATTTAACTTTATAATTAAAAATCAAAGCCTTATCAATTGCCTACAAGACCCTGTTAATATCATTTTGATAACAGAAAATTAACCAGAGTTATAGACCTTTAAAAAATTGATGTGTGGCATTTTTGGCTATATTCGATGACCTATATCTCAGCGATACTTTATCAAATTTCGAAAATATTATACGTAACTCAGTTTTGAACCATGCCCAGTCTGCCTACAAATTTTCAGAAAAATCGAAGGGGATGACGGATTTCGGTGTTTGATTTGACGTGGAATGCCCCAACTTCAGGAATTCCCGTGAAGAAACTGCATCTACAAAGCCTGTGCGAAACATCTAGGGCGACAGCACTGTGCCGCGGCTGAGGGTGTAAGCAAATGCCGCCTCATTGTCGGAGATCGCTAGACTGCTGAGAGCTCCACACGTCTGCGGGAACGCCCTTTAGAGGGCGCACCCTCAAAAGGCCCCCCAATGTGCACTCGTATTCACAGGGCTCTGATTATAGCGCCTACTGCAACAGAGCAGAGGGCCATTCAGTACGCCTTGCTGCATCCTCCACCGGCCACAGCTGTGCTGGTAGGCTCTGGGCAGCTGCCTGTAGAATATGACAATGTTGGGCTTGTGTGGGTACTACAAGGTAGCCTAAATTTCCAATATGATTGAGCATCATGGGTATGAGGGAGCCGGAAGGAAGACGGTAAAGTCATTGACCAGGAATGGAAGTGACAGGGGATGACGGTCCCAAAGATACATGGGCGTGGTCACAATTATCACAATGAATGTGACGAGGTTGGCAATAGCAATCGAACTTTCACGGTATTCAACTATATCTTCAACGGTTTTACGACAAAGATTGTAGGTCGTCGTACTAAGCGTGCCGGCTACGAGTACGAGCTGCATGTCTATTGTCTATGATGATTACCGGGTCGAACTTAACATGATGCTATTTTGGTTGTGGGGTAGGGTGGGGACAGGGAGGCCAAATTAATCATGGGGGAGGCTAGGTCGGGTAGGTATTTTTTATTGGAATTTTAAACGAAGTTGGGAAAAGAACGGTCGGATTATACTGGCGCTCCCGGCTGGTTAGCACATCAAAATACTGAATGCCCGGCACCCTGCTGACACCACCGAGCTGGCAAAGTTCTGTTGGCTTCAAACTTCTCAAGTTCACTCCCTATTTTATTTCAATTAAAATTCCCCTATAATGGTCACATATTGCTACGATCACGTAGCATGTTCGTGTAAATGTTCAACTGTTCCGTCCAGGATATGCCGAAGCCATGCTAAATGAGTAAATACGGCTTTCTTCCAAACTTCCTGGACCAACGATTCGGCTCATATTTCACAGGCCACCATCAAATAAAAGCCGTATCTACAAGATACGGCTTTCTTCCTGACTTATCAGTTCCGCATTCTTTGTTTGAAATTTTGTATAAATGCCGTATCTGCCGAATTTAAGGATACGGCTTTCTTCCTGCGTGTTTTGCTATCCCTGATGTAACAAATCCGTTTTTGAATTTTTATATTATATATAATATTTTCATTTTTGAGTGTACACACGTTTGAGCAGTACCATTAAACGCATCATGAAAAGAGCTTTCCAACTATATCAAAAACGAAAAATCGATAAAAATGTGACTTACGGCTTTTTTCCTCCCGACGGCAGATTTCACCAACAATTCACTGCACACTATGTCACTGTCAGTGTCACCACACACATGTTACGAACACACAGCTAATCTCAGACCCAGGCAGACGCACCCAGTCTGGCCGGCCACACGTGGAAGAGTCCCGCGGCCCGATAGAGTCAGTTGGGGCTGCGCCGGCGCCTGACCCGGGGCTGCCCCGCCCCAAGGGATGCCCCGCCCTCATGGCCTGGGGCGGCACGTGACGAGGTCATGGCTAACTGTGATTGGCTACGGCACAACGCTCGGCCGATGGCACGACTTCAACCGGGGCACATGACAGAGAATCAACGCGTGATACAATTGAGCCATACTTTTACTCCCCTACCCTTTCGATACAAATTACTTTACTCATGTCTTTTACGGTAATCAAGTGCGGGGGAAGATAACATTCGGAGAAATCGACACCAATTTGCCGTTTCCTAGCGGCTATGGTATCAAAGTTTATTTATGCCAATTCCAACTGAGGTCGGAGTACCGACATTTCCGACGTCCCCGATCACTGGCTGGCGTCGTGCACCAATCCATACACCTATCACGCGACCCGAGCATGACCGATGACTGACCGGCGTTCGGCTCAGCCGAGTTGGGCGTGAACATCCGCCTCGTATTATACCTACCAGACATCGTTCTTATCCAAAAATAACCTAAATGACATTGCTGTTTGAGGTGAAAAGTGTGGGATCGGCGCGATAAAAATAGATAAAACGTATCCGGACTTAATTTATGCTTAGCTTTGAACAATTGTTTGAAAGGGTGTCTTCTTCAGTGAGCCATGAGTTTTAGGAATAATGCCGTGCTGATATAATGTAAACGTTTACTTATAAACTGTCGACTTGTGCCCGCTATCTCGCTCAAATACATATAAACATGTCTAATATTTGACGGTGGTCGTAAAGGAGTGATGAGACTCGGTCATCGATGTGCCGAAAAAAAACGCGAAAGTCATCAAGCAACCATTTATCATCTTGTTTCTTATGTTGCTATTTATGGTACACGTTTGGCTGACACCTTTCGATACCGCAGTTAACGGGTTCAGAAATCACGATAAGTGAAGCCCATGTGTCCTTCATTCGTGTGTGATAGGCAGTTCGCGCTCAAGAGGTTATGGTTCGAAGTGGGTCAATATCAGGCATAAGGATGTCATACCATGGACCTTTGTCAGGTGTTGCAAGAAGCAGGTGTCCGATAGCCTGGCTGTCTAAGCTCTATTGTCTAATCCACCCACTCGATGCGAGATGGTCAGTTTAGTGCCTGCCTACGACGTCCTTCGTCCCTCATCACCTTCAGGGTTCTGACACTCGTCCAGAAAGTTCTCCGCCCCACTGACACTCACGGTGTGGTAAGGGCCGCCCCTCTCACCCAGGGTGTGTAATTGGGCTATGGGCACTCTGGTAAGGGCCGCCCCACTCACCTTCAGGGTGTAATAGCCGTCCAGCACGGCTGCCGAGGTGTTGGTGACTACCGGCCACGTTCGCAGGGTCTGCACAGTGCGGTACTGCTCAGCCTCTCGCAGCAGAGCGTCGGACACGCCCTCCTTCCGGGCCACGGCGGCACTAGCAGGCGACGTCATCGTGTTCTGTAGAAAACGAGGCAACAGCAGTCAGACGGACACACGACATATGCATCACGGCGCGAGCGGCCGCAGCCCTTCTAGGTCACATCGGTCGCGGAGTGACAAGCTGGGCACTGGTTGTATTTGCATGAGGTTAGTCACGCCAAACGCAGTCGGGTTGCATCATGTTTGTCGACTCCGAATTTCCCTGGGCTCTGAGCCCGCAGTCTCCTGGGAGATGTGCTCTGTGACAACTGCCTGCCTGTGGGGCGACTAAGCCGATCCGATCGGGGTTGGTGACCCATCCAGCCGGGCGACCATGCCAACAGGCTGTTTACCGGGTCCCGGATATCTCCTGTTTACATCGACTGTCCGCCTGACTCGTGTCTCCGGGCCTGGAACTTATACAGCTAGCAACCAAACTTCGCTGGCAACCCGACCAAACACCACTGGATTCTGTAGAGGCCTAGTCACCATTGCATCGTCCTGGTAAGCGACCAATGAGATTCTTGAGTCGATAGATATACTTTATACCTAACTCTACAATTCAAAGGCCTTAATGATGCATAGCTAGAACTTTGGTGGTGACACTCAACACACACTATGCGACAAAGATGAGATGGGTCAAGCTAATTTTCAACTGCCCGGTGGGTATTCACCGGGTACACGAGCCACTCACCTATTCACAGGTCAGTCGGCAGTCACACCCTGTCTTCCCACGCAGCTCACTCTGTCCGTCAGCGCACCCGCTCCTCTCGCTCTGTCCGTCTCTGTCCGTCTCTCTCGGTGTGCGCCCCGCGTCTGGTGCCGGCCGCCGGGCGCCGGCCGGTCATATCGGGGCCTGCCGGGCGGGGCGGCCACCCGCCGCTGACGTGGTCGGACCGAAGTCCGCCGCCCGCTCCGGCCGAGGGACTGTCGTCAGGCTCGCTGAGCTGACGTGAGGCCCGGTCACGAGAGGCGCAGCCGGAACAGAGCTGTTACCGTCCATCGCACGTGCCGATTGGGAAGGAATGCCCTCATCTTCCGGGGGCAAGGTCGCTGACCTAAGGTACTCGGGGATAGCGTGCTGTTCGCATCTTAATTCCATCATTTAAATGAAATTTCCCAATTAATTTGACTTTAACCCAAGATCAGAACCTTATGAGGAAAACACACTTACCTAATGTTGGTCGGTCATCGGTGTGCACAGCCCGCGCGTAACAGATCCACAACCCACATAGGGGGAGGGACAGAACATATTCCCTTTTCTAGTTCGGTCTTCAAAGCTCAAAGTTTGATAGGTGCATGACTAGAGGTCCAAGTGGCGAATCAGAGAAAGGTTGGCATAAAATTGCATCCCCCTCCTGCCTCAATGCGCTGCGATCGGGCCACCGATCTAGCGTAAGATGTAAGACCTAACATCATGTCATTCACGTTTCTTTCACGCCGATTAGACATTGTATGCACAAAAAAACTTTGGCCAAACAAATGTTTGATGCATAGCATGTCCAGTAGCACAACCAAACCTATGTTTGCATATTAGGTATGTGCCTCTTCAGATGAAGGAATGCGGCAGCACACCTTAGCGACCTTGTACTAGCCGACTTTTCTTGTTCTCGTTATCTGTACGCGATAGAAAGGTCAGGAATGGCCGGGCCTCCCGACTCCACCCGCAGAGATCAAGTTCAGCAGCGGATAGTGACTTTGACCCCGACCTCCGCACTGAGCCACTCCGGTGACCTTTGACCCTGTCACACACCTGTGAGTATTGCATAGGCCGCGGCCTATCACGGTGACGTGGTAACGCGATACGAACTCTCAGTGAGGTGCTCGGTGGGGTCAACAAAGTCCAAAGTCCGGACAGACTCCAGGAGCATCTCTCGGAGTGACCGGACCTGAGCCTCCCCTCTCTACCGATCATGAGGCACGGACACAGCACAGCCGTGTGGGGAGACATCCCGGCGCGCCGCGGGTGTTCCGAGTCCTGGCACACATCAGTGTCAGACGAACAGGCGTCAATACGATGACTGTACAAGTGTACAATACCCACTGCTGACCGGAGGTGCCCTTTGAACTCAGAACATGAGGATACGGGCGATCTCGTGTATGCATTCCCGTAAATGCCTCCCAATGACAGCGCACCGCGGGTGGCGAGTTATGTAATTTTAGAACGAATCTCGATATACCGAATGCTGACTGGGTCCAATTCCAGGATGCAGTTGGTCTCAGTTTATTTGTGGGCGGTCCGAGAGCTGAGGTAGCTCATTTCCGGGGCTAAAAATAAGTTTCTGTAGTTCATCCATCGAGTTACAAGTCACGCCACCGACCCGTCAAAAGACAATATCCCGAGATATACAAGTTTTAACCCCGCAGTTGCTGGGTATTTCATCACCCAATACTTGCTGAGGTGCGCAGAGCCCCCCCCCCCAAGCGAGACAGACAAGGCAAGAACGAAAGCTCGTGACGAGATGCTTCTGATCATTACCTAGCAGTAAAATTTTTGAAGTGATGGGTCGGGTCAAAATCAGGTCAAAAACCCAGAATTGGGCTTATATAGCATGTAGAGTGACTGTATGTATGTATTGTACATGCTTCGAAACCTTGTGCTGGGCGATGGCATCTCTCGTCATAAACTAAATCAGGATTGCGCATAATCCATCGTCAAGATGTTACACGAGTGTCAGGTTCATGCAGCCTGAAGGAGCCAATTTGCATAGGTCAGGGTCAGGGTCAGATCAGTCAGGTAGGACATTCCCCCCCCCCAAAAAAAAAAATAATTTGGGATTAACGATATATGGCACGTGTTTATTGCGGTTTTCTTTGCGTTGTCATTTGAGGGCAGATTATATACTATTCGGCAAATGAGAGATCACAAAGTAATGTATGTACGACCAGGGTCAAGATATGATATACCTATCCTGCAAAAGGCGCAACAGAACCAAGTACCCGTAAAAGAAAACTAGTCGCACCTGTATCCCCTCTCGGTAAAACCAAACCTGCGACCGAAGTATGATCAAGTAACCTATTACGGCGGATATGAATTTGAAAGCGTTTTAATCGTTACAGCTTTCTCTGTTCACGGGCCACGACATTTATCAAAATGCCAAACAGGAGAATGCACCTCGGATAAATCGTCACCCTCAAGTTACAACTTACACCCGATCTAAGCACTTTCTGCAATGCAATGATTTATCGGTTGAGGGTTGTTACCACGTGGCTCAGGAGCTGAATTAAAGCTGGGAACAGGCGTAAAAACGTCACCCGCCATTTGGTGGACGGATGGAACAGCGGCTTCAAGAAGTAGTCGAAGCACGGACGGATGAACAAAGTATCCGTGACCAGAATAGGTACGCTACTGATCGTGGGAAACATAATTTGTTAGGTTTTAGTATATTCAAATTAAATTGTTATCATTTTTCCAGTCGTTGAACAGTTAAATACTACGTTAACAGAGAGCACGATATCAAAGGAAGACAAGCGTCAATACAGTCTCACATTCACAAGCAAAACAGCCATCGGAGGCACTCTACGTTTCCTTCGCTAAATAAGCCACTATCAAAGCATTAGCACCAAGCCAATAAGGCGAGAGCCGACGTCAAGCGCAGTTGACCGGGCCGACGGGGCAGCATCTGACTAAGACACATATACGACACCAGCGCAATAGGGCTACCTTTGGCAGCTAAAGAGAGCCCGCAGGGGCATATAGAATATGTCTAATGTCGGCCCGTGAATATAGTCGCAAATATACACAATAGGCCAGTCGCAAAAATCGCAAATTACCAAAGCCCGCGAACATCCACAACGTAAATTGTGTAGCAATTTTAAATCTGAAGATGAAAATGGTAACAAAATACTAAAATCAATAACACACGTCGGACAACTTGCAATACAAAAGCGAAAGCGTCTTCCGTGAGGCCGCTTCGCGTGTGGATAAGTTAATACTTTTACTGAAAACAGAGTCATTCTCGCCAGCACGCATTACGGCACTAACAGGCACTACGCGTACCACCCAGTAGCGGACTCCGGCGGTGCCGGGCCGCACTGCAGGCGCTCAATTGCATAGATGGTTAGTGATGGGCCAGCCGCGCTCTGACGGCTGCGCCCCCCCCCCCTCCCCCACCACGTGACCGGGGCGTGTCGTCACTGCCGGAGGGGCGCGCGGCTGCCCTCGGGCTGCCGGCCAGTGACCGTGAGGCGTGAGTCAGTCACCCATTCCCACTACACCTCAGGACTAGATTAGTGCGGTGACCTGTGGCCGGTGGGCACGATCCGGACTTCCTATCGGCACTGCGGGGATCGCGGTACAACTGGCCGGTTTAGTGACACGGCACTTCATCGCTGCCCGACCCTCCGTACCGAACTGATAGGAGAACGAACGCAGTGCGATGATACACGTCACACACCGACCAGCCACACGGTACAGAGGCCAGTACAGACGGAGAAAGAGAGACGGAAGACTGCTACTGTTACACACACATTATTCACACAGACGGACAAGCGTAGTCGGGGCGCCACAGTTGTAAATGTGATGGTGAGACTCGTTAATAAATACCTCCGACGGCTCGGCGGCAACGTCTCGTTACGCGCATTGATAAGACACACCGAGCAGCAGTTTACAGTGGGACCCCGGCCACTCTCTGCTGGGGTGTGGACCGCCCCGAGAGACCGCCTGTGGTCATACCGTCAGTTGGTGAGTGGGTTACCGTGCGGCGAAAGAGGCGGCTTCACGTCAACGTCGCTGTCCAGAGATGGTTCACTTCTCGAAGGTGAGCCGGGACACCTTACGGCTCTTGTCGGCCTTAGGCGGCGCCGGCTGCGCGCCAGCCGCGATGTGCCGCGAGTACAGACTGTGGGAGTGAGGGGACCTGTCGGTCAGAGGCCTCGTGCCATACAGATTCAGAGGATGATACCCGGTTAGCTATGGCGTAAGCCCCGCGGTACAGTCAGACCTGGCTAACATGTAACGACCCTACAACACCACGTCAGACACTACTAGAGGCTGCGGAGAACCAAATACCGTGGGCTAGACAGGTTTGCAGAACACCAGCAAATGCACATCCCAATTACAACCGACCATTTAGCTCAAAATACGATAAAGCTGGCGGAGCAACTGACACGAATGGATGATTCCAAGCGTCTTTTCCCCACGCTTCCAAAGTCATTCATTCATTCATTGGAGTTTACGGGCGCGTCGACTGCGGTGGTCATTTTGTGCCCATAACGCTGTACTGGTAAAGCGGATTCCCTTGCCGATAAGGGAGGTGCAGTGTGGGTGTTTTTGACGGCACTATGCGGCAAGTACGGACAGTGCACCCCCTGTCCTGCTACCGCCCCGTCCCCATTCGGTACTCACATGCGGTATGTGTCGGAGCGGATGTACTCGATCACGTGGCTGACACCGAGCTCCAGCTGATCGGCAATGGGCACCACCCACGGGTTGTCGTCCATACGCAGCACGCACTTACTGCCCGTGAGCTCCAGATTACCTGGCCGACGAGAACATGAAGGTGTCAGCGAGCAGGGACCAGCGGACTTTTCGATCAGTGGCGAGCGGGCAGACGTCCAGCACCCGCAGTCGAGAGCAGTCAGCCAATCAAGCGCCATCCGGACAAAAGCTCGCATCCGTCACAACACAGCCATCACACGCTGCCAGCTATATGCAGGCTCAACACGGATAGCCATTGTTCAGGTGACACAGCAGGTTCATTGTTCACCAATCTCTGGCGGCGGATGACAATGTTCAGAGC
The DNA here is from genome assembly GCF_019059575.1 of Amphibalanus amphitrite. NCBI lineage: Eukaryota > Metazoa > Arthropoda > Thecostraca > Balanomorpha > Balanidae > Amphibalanus > Amphibalanus amphitrite. The sequence goes on from NW_024882047.1 coordinate 229,880, forward strand.
TCTCTGGCTGTAGAGGGCAGCACGCTCAGTCGCTCGCTCATCTCTGACAGAACGCTCACTGATCTCCAACGACACACTCGCCGATCTCTGGTGACAGGGAACTGAACGCTCACCTATTTCCGGCGGCAGCACGGTCAGCCGGTTGCCCTGGATGTGCAGCTCGCGCAGTCGGTTCAGCGAGCCCACCTCCTTGGGAATCTCCAGCAGATCGTTCTCCCTCAGCACCAGCTGACAGGAAGGAAAGAGTGTGGTCAGGTGGGCTGTGTACATGGGTACCAGGAAGTAAACATTTTGTACAAGAATCGAAGTTTTGGAAGAAATGAGGAGGGAAAAATGTTGGTAGGAAGAAGAGAACCAATACAAGAACGTTATCAGTAATCTATATGGTCACGACTCACGTCGAAGCTAACAAAATATGCATTAGCCTCAGCAGACAGATAGCTACCTACCTCCGTTTCTCATTCATGGCCTTAAAGCTCAGGTAAGAATGAGTTGGCACCCTATTGGCCAGACACCCTCCCCCTCCCTTCCCCAGGCTAAGGCGATCGGCCGAGGGGCCACCATACGCCACAAATTTTATGCCTGAGATACAGTGTTGTTAAAGCCCAGATCACCACCCCCGAGGGCAGCAAACTCTGACACGGCTATCCGAAACGCAGCACGGCGCCCTAACTCACGATCTGCAGGTTCTTCAGCAGCTTCACGTCAGGTGGCAGGTACTCGAGGTCGTTATCGCCCAGGAACAGCGCGCGCAGACTCTCTGTATGGGAGGAGAGAGCGTGAGTAACGGCGGTAGTAACGGGGGTACAAGCCTTCCCGATATCACGAACAGGAGAAGCCGGTGCGAATTATAATACAGCACTGGCCACAGTTCACCACAGAAAATATTTTATAAAAGACAGTAGACACTTCAAGGTTCAAGGCCCCGGCGAGGAGGGATCGCTGGCGCCCTCTACTCACGACCTAAGCGACATTCGTCGATGGACATAAAGAAATAGACACAACTCTGGGCGAGAAAATATTGAAATGAAACAGCGACGTCATGATAATGGAACGTCGGCCTTTATGAGTGCCAAAGCAGTGTTGACTATCCGCTTACCATGCGTTGAATTGCGCACAGTTCCCTCCCCTCCCCTCTCTTCCAGGGTCTAGTCGCCAGCGTAGTCGCCTGCTATCAAACCACAGACCCCAGGTTCAGGGCCAATCAGCTCACCGATCATGAAGAAGTTGCCTGGTAGGCTGTTCTCCGTGAGATTGTTGTAGGTGAGGTCGAGCACCTCCAGCACGGGGAAAGCTCCAAACCCGCGCGGCAGCGTGCTTAGCTTGTTCATCCTACAAAGCGAGGAAATTAGTGTGCTTTTCAGAAATTGCACTGAAATGAGAAGTGGTGCAAACGATATAACATTACAAGAGATTCTATTACCCGCATAGCTATCAGTTTCATTTCTGACGACAAAATTAAACGCAAGATCGTCATGTAGCATGACAGTCACGTGATGTCTGCGGCCGTTCAACCCACCCAAGATTCAAGATGCGCAGCTTGGGCAGCGACGACAGCGAGGTGGGCAGCTCTTCGATGTGGTTGTTGAAGAGGTTGAGGATCTCGAGGTTCTCCAGGTCGGCCAGACTAGGCGGAATCAGGCTGATCCTGTTGTGGCTCAGGCTGAGCCGAGTCAGGTTGGTCATGCGCACTGCGGACAATACCATCAGGTGTCATTGCACTGTCCCTGTTCATAAACTGCACAATTCATCACAAAGACGGCCGACCACCATCGCAGCAACAACACAGGAAGGAGCATTGTGCGTCACAGCAGTATCTTTCAAAAATAACTGTTTTAGTGAGTTCACTGTATTTATCGATGCAGCCAATGAGAAAAGAAAGGCACCGTTCCTAAAAAGTGTTTCTTCGAAACATGTCCCTCCGTTCCTACGAAACACGACTTCCGTCATTCGTTCCTCCATTGCTCTGTAGCTGCAGTGTAACCACAATATAACCATAACGTAACGTACACACAAAGTACCAAATAACTACACATGGCCTTTTCTCCAGTTACAACAGAAAAGAATGATACCATAAGATGTATTATGGTCTTCAGGTTTTAACAGCAGAATTGTTTAAGTTGACCTTTTAATGTCAAACATTTAACCTTTAGAAGGTTTAATTCACTTGACGCGTTTCGACGAGAGAAAAACGGAATGCCTGTAAAATCAATGTCATAAAGCTTTGTGTAAGAAGTTTTTTGCCAAAAATAACTTTGCCATCATAAAATCAACATCGACTAGGCATTTCTTGCCCTCCTTTGGAGACACACTATAGACCTGAGGTCACATCTGAGAGAACAACAATGAAAAGGCTTTAAAAGTGAAAAAGCTCGAAAAGACTGTGTCGGCGGTTGCTGTGGTATCGAATGTGACTGTAGTGTGTGAGTCAGGCATTGCAGCGTGCCCGGTGAGCCCGCCGCGGCGTCGGCGAACAATGGGGCCGGGTCGTCTTCTTCACTTGACACCCGCCGCTGAGTGATGGCCGCCGCCGCGACGGGCTGGTGTGGGGTGAGTGTGCCGGCCAGCCAGTCCTGCTCTGGCTGGCCGGCCGTGCAGTCCATATATACAGTCTACACGTGGTTGTTCCCGTTTTACTTTCTACAAGCTATTTCGGCCTTACACCAGAGCGAAGACGTCATGACGACGACAGCTTCCGCGTCAGAGACGGTGCTGACATCAGTGACAGGGCCGGTGATGTCAGTCACCTGGCCGGCAGCAGCGGCGGCTGCCAGTCACCTCAGCAGTAGCGGCGCCCCCAGCCAGTCGCCTGGCCGTCAGCGGCCGGCAGCCCCAGTCGTTTTGCCGCCATTACCCTTCGACGTCCGCCTAATCCCCGAGTATGACGGCAGCACCGACGTCGTGGAGTGGTTTGGCCGGACTGAGATGCTGTGTCGGCTGCGTGGTGTGCCGGTGGAGTCAGTGCTGCCGCTGCGGCTCTCGGGCGGTGCGTTCGCTGTTTGGTCACAGCTGCCCGCCCACAGCCAGTCCTCGCTGGTGGCCGTCCGCGGCGCACTGTATGCAGCCTTCGCCCTTGACCAGCACGCAGCGTACGAAGCCTTCTCAGCACGGCGGCTGAGGCCGGGGGAGTCAGCTGACGTGTTTCTGGCCGACCTGCGGCGGTTGGCGGCCCTGTTCGGCGGACTGCCAGAGCGCGCGCTGACCTGCGCGTTCGTCGCAGGGCTGCCGGACGACGTCCGCCAGACCATTCGCGCCGGCTCCAAGGCTGAAGGACTGGACCTGACTACCATCGTGGTTCGCGCTCGAGCCATTCTCAGCAGTGAGCGAGTCTCAGCGGCGGCGGTGCAACAACGGGTCGTGGCACCGTCCCCCGACCAGCGTCCTGCCTCGCCGCGTAGTCGGCCTCGGCGCCCTCCGCGCCGCATGCGCTGCTGGGCTTGCGGGGAGCTCGGTCACATCGCGGCGAGGTGCCAGCAGCGATCGGGAAACGGAACCGGGGAGGACGGGTCAGCACCGCCGTCCTCTCCTGCGCAGCACTGAGCGGTGCGCTGCCCATCACGCGGCTGAGGGTGGAAGGCCGCGAGTGCAGCGTCCTGATTGACACCGGCAGCACAGAGAACATCATTTACGCTCCCCTCTGTACGCAGTGGAGACCGCGGCAGGTGCGCGTGACCACCATCAGTGGGGGTCAGCTGGAGTGCTGCGGTGTTGGCGCCGTGGTCGTGGAGGCGCCGACGGGCCACCGCGGCACACTCGAGACAGTGGTGGTGGAGAAGCGGCCTCTGGGAGTGGATATGGTCCTCGGGATCGCAGGCGTCTCTGCACTGGGTGGCGTGACCGTGCTCTCCCCATCTGAGGTCCGCTTTTGTGGAGCGGTGTGCAGTGAGCCACTGGGCGTGGATGCGCCGGACTTCCGTGTGTGCTTTGACTCGGCGGAGCGGAGATGGACCGTGGCCTGGAAATGGCGTGACGGCGAAGGTCCCGAGTGCCTGACGAACACTGTCGCCCAATATACAGTGCCGTCAGCCGCACGCCGTGAATATGACGCGGAATTGGACGCATGGATCGCACAGGGCTGGCTAGTGCCGTACGATGAGGACCGCCATGGGGCGGCGAAGGGGCTGGTGCCGCTGATGGCTGTGCAGCAGAGCAACAAGGCCAAAGTGCGCCCGGTAATGGATTACCGCGAGCTGAACGGTTTTGTATCGGCTCACACAGCCGATGCTGATGTGTGTGCGGATCAGCTCCGGAAGTGGCGCCGTCATGGCGCAAACGTGGCGGTGATAGACCTAAAGCGCGCCTACCTGCAAGTGCATGTAGAGGAGCGGCTCTGGCCGTACCAGACTGTGATGGTTCGAGGCCAGAGGTTCTGCCTGACACGCTTAGGTTTTGGCCTTAATACAGCCCCTCAGATAATGAAGACCGTTGTGAGGTCCGTGCTGGAGCAGGACCCGGACGTACAGCGTGCCGTCCTTCCGTATGTGGACGATCTTCTGGTAAACGAAGACGTGCTGAGCGCAGACAGTGTGGTGGCGCACTTCGAGAAGTTCGGGCTGAACTGTAAGCCCCCAGAGCGGGCAGCCAGCGGAGCTCGGCTGCTGGGCCTGCGCGTCCAGGCAGAGGGCGGCAAACTGCAGTGGACTCGGGACAACGCGGTGGGAGCGCCGCCGGCACCTGTCACGCGCCGTGCCGTGTTCTCGTGGTGTGGGCGGCTGGTGGCACACCTGCCCGTGTGTGGATGGCTCAGGCCTGCGGTGGCCTGGCTCAAACGACGTGTGAACCAGATGACTCGGGCGTGGGATGACGTCACCGATGACGCAGCGCTGCGTGCTCAGCTGGACTATGTTGCAGGCCGCTTGAATGGTGACGACCCAGCCCGCGGCACGTGGTGCGTTGAGGGTGACGCCATGGCTGTTTGGACGGACGCCAGCTCCCTGGCCACCGGAGTCGTGCTGGAGTCAGCGGACGGTGACGTCATCGAGGACGCGTGCTGGCTAAGACATAATGAGGCCACGCACATCAACATGGCCGAGCTGGACGCCGCCATCCGAGGCGTCAACCTGGCTGTCGCCTGGGGAGCGCGGACAATCGATCTCCGCACCGACTCGGCCACTGTTCATCGCTGGCTTGATGACGCCATCAGCGGCCGCGCGCGCCTCAGAACAAAGGCGCACGGTGAGCTGTTGATTCGGCGACGTGTGGGGATCATCTGTCAGCTGGTCGGTGAGCTGCGGCTACGACTGTCGGTGACGCTCGTGCGGTCGGCTGAGAACCGAGCTGACGCACTGACGCGAGTCCCCAAAGACTGGCTTCGTAACGTGAGTGTGACTCGAGAGTGCGAGTCTCCATCGCCCGGAGTCAGTGCGGCGGTCGTCTCCGAGCCGCCGCCTCTGGCCGGTGCCGCCGCTGGGCGTGCCGACGGCGGTACGGCGGACGAGCTCCTTGCAGCCGTGTGCCAGTCACACGATCGGGCCGGCCACCCCGGTGTCCGTCGGACATTGTACTTTGCCCGCCGTGATGTGTCGCGTGACGTCACCCGGGCTATGGCTCGTGCGGTGGTGGAGAACTGTGGCGCGTGCCGCTCGATTGACCCGGCCCCGGTGCGGTGGAGACATGGCTCGCTCGGCGTGTCTGTCCCGTGGCAGCGCATATCCATCGACGTCACCCATCACCGCGGACAGAACTACCTCACCGTCATTGACTGTGGGCCATCGCGCTTCTGCGTATGGCGCTCGCTGCGTCGCGCCAACGCCATCGAGATTGTTGGCCACCTAGAGCAGCTATTTCTCGAGCGCGGAGCCCCTGAGGAGATCCTGACAGACAATGACACGGTGTTCCGTGGCCGTCATATGGCTGTGCTCGCGGCGCGGTGGAGAGTGGCTCTCAGATTCCGAGCTGTCCACGAGCCAGGCGGTAATGGTGTGGTGGAGCGGTGCCATCGGACAATCAAAGTCATCGCCGCGAGGCGCCAGTGTACCGTGGCCGAAGCGGTTCACATTTACAACGTGACCCCGCGCGATGGAGTGACAGCAGAGTCCGCCCCGGCATCCGGGGTGTACCAGTACACCGTGCGGGATTGTATTCGGTCCGCGCCGTCTGACGCCGCTGAAGCTAGCGAGCGGCACTCACTCGTGTCTGACGACCGGTGTCGTGTTAGGCCGCCGCTATCTGACGCCACGGAGGCTGTGGGGTCACCCCCACTTGTATCTGACGGGGCGCGTCTCAGAGTGGGGGACAGGGTGTGGGTGCGCCGACGTGGGACACGCTGCACAGATATGTCACGGCGTGGGACGGTGACGGGCTTGGTGTCGCGACAGGTAGTCGAGGTCGATGGGGTCCCATGGCACGTCAGAAACGTTCGTCACCGATGTGAGCGGCAGGACAGCGACGGGGACAGTGACAGTGTCGATGACGGCGACGGGGACAGTGACAGTGTCGATGCCGGGCCGCCATTGTACGTGGACTGTCACTGGGAGGCAACCGAGGACGGCGCTGACGCGGTTGTAGACAATGGAACGACCGTGCGTGCTGTGCCTGAGACACTGCAGCACGCCACGGAGCAGACGAGGACTGAGCCCCCTGCAGCCGAGCCGGCTGTGGCTGAGCCTCCTGCAGCCGAGCCGGCTCAGGTCGAGCCGGTGCTGCTGCGGCGGAGCGCCCGCCTGCAGAGTCGGATGGTCCGTTAGTGGTGCGTACTGCAGTGTGGTCCACTGGAAATGTACTAGTATGATTCTTGAGTATCAGGTGGGAGTGTGTCGGCGGTTGCTGTGGTATCGAATGTGACTGTAGTGTGTGAGTCAGGCATTGCAGCGTGCCCGGTGAGCCCGCCGCGGCGTCGGCGAACAATGGGGCCGGGTCGTCTTCTTCACTTGACACCCGCCGCTGAGTGATGGCCGCCGCCGCGACGGGCTGGTGTGGGGTGAGTGTGCCGGCCAGCCAGTCCTGCTCTGGCTGGCCGGCCGTGCAGTCCATATATACAGGGTGGACCAAAAAGGATGGAAACATTTTGAACTCGCATAAAATATGTGTTATTGCATGCAGGTGACTGAAAATGATACCAAACGAGAGAACATTTCGTGGAAATTCATAATGACATCTTTCTCATCTGCTTTCTCTCGTTTTCAGTCTCTCACAGCAAATGTTCGAAGAGGCCACCTTTGCGAGACAGGCAAAGAGCGGCCCGCCTGGCTGCTGACGCGATAGCCCGTTGACACATGCCCTCTGGTATGACTCGCACAGCCTTGGTGATCGCTCTCTTCAGATAACAGAGGCCTACATAACCTTCCTTGTAGACCTGGCCCTTGAGATGACTCCACAGGAAAGGAATCCATAGGTCAGATGAGAAGACAGACAGGCCAGTTCCACTTCGCTTCGAGGATGGGAGCGACAACACCGTGGCTGACTACCAAAAGCGCTACCAAGCGACGCTAAAGAAGTTGTTGAAGTGAGCCCAAACGAAGTATGGCAGTCTCATGGACCTCATGTGGTTCCAGCCAGACGGTGCGCCTCCTCACATCGCGAAACAACGCTCAAGTGGAGCGAGAACCACTTTGGTGACCGGCTGATATCCCGCAGTGCCTGTCGGAACTGGCCTGTCTGATCACCTGACCTGACCCCGATGGATTTTTTCCTGTGGGGTCATCTCAAGGCCAAGTCTACAAGGAAGGTTCTAAAGGCATCTGTTACCTGAAGAGAGTGATCACCAAGGCTGTGCGAGCCAAACCAGAGGACATGTGTCATCGGGCTATCGCGTCAGCAGCCAGGCTCTTTGCCTGTCTCGCAAAAGTGGCCTCTTCGAACATTTGCTGTGGGAGACTGAAAACGAGAGAAAGCAGATGAGAGATATGTCATTATGAATTTCCACGAAATATACTCTCGTTTGGTATCATTTTCAGTCACCTGCATGCAATAACACATATTTTATGCGAGTTCAAAATGTTTCCATCCTTTTTGGTCCACCCTGTACAGTCTACACGTGGTTGTTCCCGTTTTACTTTCTACAAAGACTTTAAAGAGTCATCAATTGCACAGTTCCTTGACTCTGTAGCTCCACTGGTTCACGAGTTCTCAGCACCAATTGTTCCAAAGGTTTTGCAATCTGCCATATGGGAAATTTGAACTGAGATGATCTCCAATGACCGCAAAATTGCCCTGAATGAAAAACGATGTGCATTGCTTTGAAAGCACTCATTTAGAGCTATCAATCACTTTTCTGTATCTTTCTACCTTCATTAGTTTTCAGACAAATTGATGCGTGAAAAAAGGACCTCACAACTCCTTGACTCCCTCCAGTCACCACGCCACAAATTTTCCCGATTTTGGCAATTTTTCACAAATTGACTGATAACTTGGTAACAGGAAGAGCTACAGATCCACGGAGAAGCGCATTTGATAGCTCTTTTAAAGCTCTTTCTTAACAATTTTCCCAGATTTAACCTAGGGCTGACGATTCAGCATCCAGTTATCCAGACGGCAAAAAATCTCCAAATGCTGTCATTCTTTAAAAACGATCAGTACTCAAGAACAACTCACATAAGTTTGGTATCTGCTCCAGAGACTCAATCTTCATGTCCACCAGATCAAGCTCCGGGTTTCCTGTTTCTCGTGCCTCCTCCGTCACTTTCTTGATCTTGGATGACATGGTTGAAGTGATGACAAGGAGGTGCTGAAAAAGATGTAGGCATTGAAATACGCTACAAACATAACAAGCATGAGAGCTAAGCTGATGAGCAACTCATCATCTAAAAACATAGAATTGATGATTAATTTTAGGGTCTTAAGCTGGTCTTAGAATTGTAAGATTTCCTCTTATCATGCACCTAAGCAGAAGTTCCAACTTGTTTTATAAGCTTAGTCCAAACATTTTAAAAGGAAGGATTCACAAAGACAGAGCCCCTGCTAAGCAAAGCTTGTTGCGTTTGCCCTGCCCGCTACCTTCTGATCGTGCAATTCCTGGTCTGTGGCAGAATTTAGACCCCAAACGTTAACACATAGAGATAGCTGCATACGGGTGATCTCCCTCACCGACTCCAGCTGGGTTGGGCCACCCATCAACCACGACCATACCCATCAGGACTCAGGAGGCTCATATACATTGAGCGGCAAGCGCCCTTCACACTTCCAACCCGGGCCTTCGTAACTGGAACGTCTGCTCCCGACTCAACTCGATTCCGATCGACTCAAATCGATTCCGATCGACTCAAACAGACTCAGAACGACTCAGACAGACTCAAGCAGACTCAGACCGATTCAGATCGACTCAGACCGACTCAAATAGACTCAGGACGACTCAAAGTGACTCATAACGACTCAATCGACCCAAATCGTTCCGATCGACTCGGACAGACTCAGAACGACTCAGACAGACTCAGGCAGATTCAGACCGATTCAGATAGACTCAGACCGACTCAGACTCAGACTCAGAACGACTCAACCGACTTAAATCGTTCCTATTTGAGTCGATCAGATTCAGACCGATTCAGATTGACTCAGACCGACTCAGATAGACTCAGACTCAGAACGACTCAACCGACTCAAATCGTACCGATCGACTCAGGTCTCGGACAGACTCAGAACGACTCAGAACGACAGACCGCAGCAGACACAAACCAAATCAGGCAGACTCGAACCGACTCAGGCAGACTCAGACCGATTCAGATCGACTCATACCGACTCAGATAGACTCAGAACGACTCAAATTGACTCAGACCGACTCAACCGACTCAAATCGATTCCGATCGACTCAGACAGACTCAAAATGACTCAGAGAGACTCAGGCAGACTCAAACCGACTCAGGCAGACTCAGACCGGTTCAGATCGACTCAGACCGACTCAGATAGACTCAGAACGACTCAAACTGACTCAGACAGACTCAGAACAACTCAGACAGACTCAGAACGACTCAGACAGACTCCAGCAGACTCAAACCGACTCAGGCACACTCAAACTGACGCAACCGACTCAAACCGGTTCAGGTCTGATGATTCAGGTCAAAAAGATGGGTCTGTCTGAGTCGGTCTAAATCGGTTTGAGTCGGTTGAGTAGGTTTGAGTCTGACTGAGTCTGTCTGAATCGTTCTGAGTCTGTCTGAGTCGATCGGAATCGATTTGAGTCGGTTAATTCGGTCTGAGTCAGTTTGAGTCGTTCTGAGTCGGACTGAGTCGATATGAATCGGTTTGAATCGATCGAGTCATTTTGAGTCTGCCCGAGTCTGTCTGAGTCGTTCCGAGTCTGTCTGAGTCGTCCGGAATCGATTTGAGTCGGGTGAGTCGGTCTGAGTCAGTTTGAGTCATTCTGAGTCAATCTGAGTCGGTCTGAGTTGATCTGAATTGGTTTGAGTCGGTCGAGTCAGTTTGAGTTTGTCTGAATCGGTTTGAGTCGTTCTTAGTCTGTCAGAGTCGATCGGAATCGATTTGAGTCGGTTGAGTTAGTTTGGGTCATTCTGAGTCGGTCTGAGTCGATCTGAATCGGTCTGAGTCTGTCTGAGTCGGTTTGAGTCCGCTTGAGTCTGTCTGAGTCATTCTGAGTCTGTTTGAGTCGATTGGAATCGATTCGAGTCGGTCTGAGTCAGTTTGAGTCGTTCTGAGTCGATCTGAATCGGTCTGAGTCTGCCTGAGTCTGTCTGAGTCGATCGGTATCAATTTGAGTCGATCAGAATCGAATTGAGTCCGTTGAGTTGGTCTGAGTCAGTCTGAGTTAGTTTGAGTTGGTCTGGGTCGATCTGAATCAATTTGAGTCGGTCGAGTCACTTTGAGTCTGCCTGAGTCGGTCTGAGTCTTTAGTCTCAGACCTCAGTCGATATTGATAGCGTGGTACGCTATCTTCTCTTACCCAGTGACGTCACAGCATGCTTTCGCTTGGCACGGCGGGCTAATACAGGAAACCTTAACGTTGAACAAAAACACTACCGGTGACGCCAGGGTTACCAATACCGTCCAACACTTTAGGTACCTACTGAACTACAGGACTGGCAAGTGGCAGGTCAATGTAGGGTCAGCTAAGTTATACCAAAACATTGAATGGACATTGGAGTTGGACAGAGATCTTGATTTGTCAGTAACAAAGCATGAGATCAGAGATGTCTGTATGAAACTATGATCTGGAAATGTTCCGTTTGGTTCCAACTTACATCTGATTCTGATCCACTCAGTAGCAGATCCAGGGGAGGGCAATTACAATTAGGACCAGGCATTGCCCTTCCCAAACGGCATACTTTTAGCATTACACCTATATACAGTGCATGGAAAAACACTAATTGCTGTGTTTTGCCCTTCCCAAAACTCGGAGCTCAAGATAGATCTGCCAGTTGCAGTGACTCCACTAGCCCGACTAGGCATGTTCTGAAGCAAAACTGGCCCAGCCATGATAGAAGAAAATGCAGAGAAATAAATGTGCACAATTAGGGTATATCTTCTAGGAGAAAACTGCTGAGAAAGGGAGATGTTATATTTATAAGGATTAATTAAAAGGCAGCAGACTGACGCTGAGTCTGAGTCACCTGCGCATTGCGTGCATTTTACACTGAGAATTCGTGCAGTGAAGGTAACAAAACATCAAATTAGATAGTAAAGGATGGTAAATAAAACATTTAAGACCACAAACTCACCCAAAACTGATACACAACAGCAAAAAACAATTTTATTTAGAACAAAACACACGCGCCCTCGCGCTCTAGACACTAGCATACAAGGCGTACAAGGCTACCAAAAATCAACAATCGACCAGCGTCTGCGAGATGTGATATATTCAATGACGTCATAAGATCTTTGCTCGAATTTTACGCATGCCCTTGCGCATGCCTATCAAGTGGAGGCTGGTGGGGGTTGGGTGGGGGTGGGTGGGCATGGGTACTACGACAGCTTATTTTATGAAGGAGCGTGGCGTGAACAATGAAGTTTTTGTAGTTTGATCACTGGCCTACCTTTCTTCCTCAGTCCACTCCCTGCACGTTACAAGCGAAATCGTGCTTATTTCCTTCCCTATTACCCTTGCTGAGAGCCTTCGAATGTCGGTGAAGCGGACAGCGAAATGTGGCATATGGCCTTGATGCTGGTGTGCTTTGTACGCTATAACGCAACCAATGTCACTCTCAATGACACTGGTCGTACGCGGCATCCAATGTAGACAAGTAACAATTCGGCGTATATTGGCCACCATCACTGACACGACACGTCGCCGGCGAGGCGACAGACGGGACCGGCTGCCGGACGACAGAACCTTACAAAGGTAGCAAAAGCCGGTCGGAGGCGGTCCGAGCCGGCCCGGGGCGGCCCCGGGACGGCCGCTGCGTCCGGCAGCACCATCGCGCCCGTTTGCAACGATTGACAACGATGCTGCAAACAATGAAAAAGTGCGTCTGAGGGTGAGACACAACATCCACGGACAACCTGACAGATTATTGGGGGAAAACATCGTCCACGCGACCCGCAAGCATATAAAATGAGGCAACAGCTGTTCGACAGCGCCATGAAAAAGAATGGCATATGAAAATATTATGCAAAGTACCTATATAGTGTCGCGCAAAGATCACCTATTAGAACGCAATGCAGATTTAGATATTAACGTGAGCGCAGCAGACAAAAACCAAAGCAACGAACTCTAAAACGCATGCACACAAATGCAATACAAATACAAAGGGGAAAGCCTATAAAAAAGCAAAATGACGACAAAAACTTATAGCAACGCAATGAGACATGGGCAGTGTTCGGTGTGAACGTTGAAACAGACCGACGACCACGCTTGACGACGCCGACATTGCCACTCGAACACAGCTCGCTCTCAGGTATCACCGTTATTCACAGGGCCTACAAGCGGGACACTCGCGGCGACACCCACCAATCACATCGATTTAGTGTACGGAAGCGTACCTGCATGGACTAGTGCGGTGGCCGGGCGGACGCCTCGGCACTGGTAGGAAAACATACCGATCCAAGTGCATCAACCCATCGACACAGCAGATTAGTGCATTTCGGGACAGTCACTGGGTTTCTGTATAAGTAGGTGCGCGGTCGGGTCGTGGCCAGTGCTGAAATCCATTGTGGCAGCCTCCGATGGGAGCAGCGAGTAGTATTGGCCCGAGATCAATCCGACGAGACTTACCAGTGGCCTAGCTAGCACCGACCCGTCCGCGAGCCACCTGCTCGGTCCGCGACGATTACGTTCACAACACGACATCGATTCGTTGACATCCGGTCCCTGGCGCATCTACCCTCCTTCAGCTCATACCAATCACTCGAGAATACGCTCAAACAGTTCAGGTCTGGTGGCAGATCGCTGAACTAGCTTCTATGGAGACCAGTACTGTAGCCAGTAATTTCGCTCATGACGCTGAAAATCCAACACACAAACGTCAACTATTTGTAAAACGTGAAGCTACGCGGGGCGAGGCTCACAAACGCAACCATGACATGCTATACCCGTCGACGTGCTGCAGCGTCTAAGCAAAGTAGCATCACACAACAGTCCCTGGATCGGCCGGAACTGTTGTTTCCCTACTTTGACCGTTCAGTGACTGCAGTGCAACGTAAATCAGCATGAGAAACGGTTCTCATCACCATGTGAACAGCCGACAAAGTGCACACAAAACGACCATGTGGGGAGCAACATCTTTGGTATACAGCATGGCACGATCGCACGGGATTTTGAAACAAAAACGGACGACATGAGTGAATCTTGCATATAAGCGTAGCACAAGACAACACCAACCTGAGGATTATTAGGGCAACAGTCACTCACTCACGCTCGGCCTACCGTCCCAGCTCAGTCCGCCATCGCCGGTCGCAACCCAGCTGCATGTCTCTAAGGTAGCTGGGCAGCACTACCGAGCGCCTCGAGCCGCCCGAGGGACAGTTAGTTCTACCGACGCTACCCTGCGTGTACACCGCCAGCGAGGGTCGGCATTGGTGCGGCTACAGAGCCTCAGACGAGGTCAGCCGGTCTCTAGCCGGTACTGGGCTGGGAGCAGCGTCCCACCTCGCCAGCACCGAGCTGGGGCAGCGCCCGCCCGGCCGCCGCGCCTGGCTCGTCACCGCGGCCCGCCGCGAAAGACTAGAGCGGCCCGGGCCGGTGGTCGTCGGTCGTCGGTCGGACGCCAGAGGAGCTCGCAGCCCGGCCGTCACTAGGAGCCGCTCTGGCCCTGGTCGCCGCCGCCGCCGCCAGCACTGCCGTCGCCTCCTCCCCCGGCGCCGCCCGTTCCCGACGCCCCAGAGGGACCGGCCGCCTGCGGGTTACTGCCGGCGTCTGCGGCAGAAACACCGATTAAAGGTAAATATCAACGAGCAAAACAATGGCAGTCACAGCAACGGTACAGGCAACGACTGTTACGGTGAAGGCCACCCATGATCTTCTCGGAAAGAAGTACGGTCAAATATGGCAGATACGCAACGCTGAACGCATCATGCCGAGTTGCATCTAAATCATAATAAAATATTCCAGCTGATCTTTAAAAGCGTATTTAAAGTACGTTCAGCGTAAGGCAGTCGGTTCAGTGGAGTTCTTGAGAGTAAAAGTTTCCCTAGTACGCAGGGGTGCAGAGCCGGAGCCGGCATATTTTGGTCGGAACCGTGAAACAAGATAGCCCGGAGCCGGAGCCGGAGCCGTCAAAAAAGGGGGCGGCTCCGGCTCCTTTATTTGAAGAGAAAAAAAATTATTGACCTAGTTCGGTTTGACAGTACAAGGCAGTAAAACATGTGGTATTCAAAATATGAAAGTAGCCAAGGCCCTAAAAACAAAAATAGCCTTGTTATACAAATACAGAAGCAACGTGCACCTATCCTATTGTCTTTTTTCTTCCACCCGTATTTAACTGCATAAGGATATACTGAGTACTGGAGCCGGAACCGGAGCCGGAGCCACCAGAGCCGGACCATTTTACTCGGAGCCGGAGCCGGAGCCGCCATGATATTTCACCCGGAGCCGGAGCAAATTTTTTTATCCGGAGCCGGAGCCGGAGCCGTCTGAAATTTCCACGGCTCCGCATCCCTGCTTGTACGTACATGCATATTGCATAAGTACCGCAGTCCCAAACCGTGACATATGAACATGCATCGTCTGGTTGGTGCCCAACTGCGAAGTGCCTAGTTTTAGTAGTAGTTTACTGACACAGTCTCATAACCTATAACCAAGCCAAGTTTCAGCAAAACTAATCGAGAAACTGCGGAATAAGCGTAAACGTTGCAATTTTGACTTTTTGTTTGGCACACAGCACGTGCCGGCACGGTCATCCATGCGCATCAATTGCCGCAAATCAAAGTTGAATCAATGCTTGAAGGGTCGAGGGAAGGCACAATTTAACGCAGCAGACCGCTTGCCGAACGGTCGAACGGCCGTCGAGATAAGGCTGTGAAAAGCGTCACTGGTGATGGTTGGGTTAGGACAGACAGTTCATACTGAAATGTTCCCATTAAAGCTCAGTTGAGCTCGCTAGCTCGATGCACTCGCTGGTTCGTTAATACTAATTCACGATGATGTCAAGTGCGCCTACTCCATCACAGCGGAAACACCACCGGGCACCGACTTTTATCGGTTTAAACTCAAAAGAGCGGGCACCCCGGGCGGGACGGAAGGGACGATCCCCTATATCCCGCGAGTTGCTGGGGGGGGGGGGGCGTTAAACGCCCCCACTTTTTTCGCCGGGCCATAGCATAAAAACAGCGCGCCGCAGGCGCGCCAAATTTTAAGTACCTGTAGGGAATTGATTGAAGTTTATTGTGACAAAGTTTCAAAAAAATCGGTCGGAATATTTTTGAGATATCAAGGTTTTAGTGACGTCATGATTTCTGAGTTTTCGACCAAAAACGGCATATGTTCAAAAAATCATATAAAATCACACAATAGACATACAGACATGCCGTAAACGCCATTAGACTGCCAATACCATGAACAATCAAATGGCTATCTTCGATTATTGATTATCGTTCTGCATTTTCCAAAAGCTTGAACTGAATCTTGGCAATTTCTCGTGACTACTTCACGACCATGATACATAAATTTCATAAATTGAACTTTTTGAGCCAAACACGTACACATATGATAAAATGAATGTCACCATCGTGTTCTACGCCCTAAATTACCCATAAAACATGTGTCACAGGCTGCGAATATCAGTTTTGATTTTCGGGGATATGTGCCTACCCGGTTGACCTGACCTTGACCCTGACCTATGCTTGACTGACCCCTACATAGAGCTGACACTCTTGTAGGCCTTATATGATGGATTGTGTACCGTTTTGACAGAGTTTATGACGAGAGGCCCCCATTGCGAAGTCCTGAAGTCCATGCTACTGAAAGCCCGATTTTGGGTGTTTGACCTGACCTTGACCCGACCTGTGACCTCAAAATTCAATTTTAAAATACTCATCTGAAGCGTCTCGTCGCGTTCTTTCGTTTGCCGCCTCGTGCGTTTCGCTGCGCCTATTGGTTCTCGAGTTATCGGCTGGGGGCGTTTAACGCCCCCCCCCAGCAAACGGTGGGTGGCGAAATACCCCAGCAACTGCCGGGATATGCTTCTCACCTGAACAGGACATCTTCTCCATCTGGCCGGGAAGGTCGGCTGTCGATGTGCTGGCGTGCTCACCGCGAATGTCCGGCAGGGCGTTCCTGCGGCCGGCGCGGCCCGTCGACGCAAACTCCTGCAGCGCCTCGTCCATCTCACCCATGTCAGGCTGGCTGACCGCCACTGCCAACAGCAGATAAGACATAAGTATATTGTGAGTCTCAGGCTGGCTGACCACCACTGCCAACAGAAGATAAGACGAATATGGTCTAAGGCTGGCTGACTGCCACTGTTAACAGTGCACACACGTACGTACATGGCTCGTCCTGCCATGTGAAAGACATCCTCCTTAAAATGGGGATGGTTGAAAGGTCAATGGTTATGGTATCGCTGCCGTTCAAAGGCAAAACCGACTAGGTACGTTCGGGTGATCTCTGGCCCAAAGATATGGCCTCTGAACCGATGTAATAGTTTTTGCCTTTGAACGGCAGATCAGTGATTGGTCACTTGGAAATAACGACTTTCATATCTGAACAATTCACGCCTCATCACAATTCTATCATAAAGCAAAAACACTATCAATTGCATGTTTGTAGCATACATATTAAGCTGGTGGCTGCCTCAAGGTGAGTCTCACCCCACCTCTGAGGCCTGAGCTCTGACTGTACACTCGGAAGTGTGATGCAAGTGCTTCTCCCTGCTTTAGGGGTACTCATTATCTTAACGACTAGGTACCAAAAGACTACCCAAGACACACTTGAGCATAGCAAATTCAAAATTTTAAGGTTGCATGATGCGTAATAAGCTGATAGCCTCGTTCTTATCATGCAGTGTTGGAAATCTGAAATTGAAATGATTGAACATCTTACAGATTGGGATCGAGTTTGAGTTAAAAATGCAATCATAAGCAATAACTTACAATCGCCGTTTTAGGGCGTAGCACTAAAGTAAGTTTATATCTTGACGTTTAAGGGCGATTGGACTTGAAAACTATGGACATATTCAATAGTAAGCACTGAAATTATCGGATATTCAAATTTGAAATAATTGATTCACACTTATACACACACTGCCTGCACCGCCCCAAAGAAGAATGCACATGCAACTGTTCACAGGACAATTTTTCAGAAGTACCACTAGCTGCATTTTCATTATTTTGTGCAGCCTATTTGCTGTTTAACCTGACGTCATCAGAATAGCGTTTGACCATTGGTTGATAATTGCTATCGAGAGCCTGAGAGTGTTCTTGAAAACAGAGGTTAGCTGGCGCAGCAGAGACGTAAAGTGGCGAAAACATTTTTTATGGAAATTAATTGCTAATTGTAATAGTGAGGTGATCTGTAGGGCATTGAGTTTCGGAGGGATTTTGGTGAGAATCATTTTATTTGAATAAGAATTGACCAATACAGCCATAAGCATTACCCAGAGCCAAGTTCCTCATCATAGCTCTTGAGGTCATTTTCTTGCATGACAGTTGGGCAAACTAGGCGGTGGGAATCAAAATATGGAGGCATCAAAATATTGATTCTCTTTGACCATATATGGGCATACGTGCAGACCATCACAGGAACGTCAATTCTTCAGCAACCGGCTATAATTTCAAGATAGCTTCTTCACAAAATGAAGAACAACGTTGAAGCTACCCGCCAGGCACGAAACAATAGCCCTAACCTCTTTGGTTAGTTAAGGAAAGCGTCTTAAAAATAATCAAGATATTGATTCATCACGGCGGCTAATCCCGGCGAGAATCAATATTTTGATTCCGCAAACAGCTGGCTAATCATTATTTTGATTCTGAAATCAGCTGGTTTATCAATATATTGATTCTGCAAACTGACTTTCTGCAGGCGTACTTAACTCTTCAAATTGATTTATGGAATGTTTCTTGTGTGCAAATAATGCAAATTCAATAAATTCATGAAGATATTATCAGCACAGGATCGTGTAATTTTTTTCTAGACCTTATTCCCACGGTAGACCAGGGATTTTCAGCACTCGCCCTGGCTCCCTGCTCAAAGCTGCAAGCCTTCGAGGGAATGCGTGAAGGGAGCCGTGCTGACCTTTGTATAGGGGTTGTACTGAGTCGGAGCCGGAACCGAAGCCCGACCATTTTACTCGGAGCCGGAGCCGGAGCTGGAGCCGATTTTTTTCCTCCGGAGCCGAAGCCGTCTGACATTTTCACGGCCCCACATCCCTGCTTTGTAGTATTGATTTTGAGTAAAAAAAAAGTTAACATATCGTCTTTCACGTGTTCATGAATGTGTTTCTACGCATCTGTATCCCGTCCCATTTCTGTGGAGTACAGTAAGAGATATTTCGCCGAACGATACACTCAGCCCGTTGCACAAATTGCACAATTTGAATGAAAATATGATACACGGATGTACTTGCAGTCGCAAATAATACGATGATATTCATAACACATTTCACAACGATCCCTGCAATTGCCACACATTTGCCATCACAAAGCCCTGTCGTTGATGCTCACATCCTATGCAAAGCAATACTCACTTTTAGGACACGTCTCTTATTCAATATGGCTACGTATTTGCAAAACATGCAGTTAATAATATTTGAAACAGACCTAACCAATAAGACATACCGTGGACAGGTAAGAAAAAACAAATAAACGTCTGGAGAATGACCTCAACGTCTCGATGTTGCCTAATTACTGAGAGCAATTTTCGGTTTCGAACCAAATACATGAAATAAATATAAACAAAATTTGTACAGATACACTCAATATAGGGTTTATGATTAGCACGGCTACCTAAAACATCAATCCTGTCAGGTTGAGCCACTTATGTCCACACCCAAAGCAGGTCGCTTTGGAACACCACAAGATCCCATAGTACCACCGAAAACGGTCACCAATTGGTCTACTGATCAGCATCTTCAGAACATTCTCGACCGAAAAGCTATCAGTCCTGTCTGTGTTTTGGTTCGCTTCATTTGGGCTTTGCGCACGTTTTTCTACTCCGGTTCTAGGGACGAGATAGCAGTCATCACGCGCTGCACCAGCTCGTTCTTTGACAGGTTGGTGACGCTGTCGTCATCCGGCAGGATAAACACGTGGCGCATTTCACCCTCGGCCCCGCCAGCCACATACACACTTCCTTACGTCATATTGTTTCTCGCCACGAGATCAAAGTTCAAAAGGTCGTGATGTAGGTAGTCTCCGCCCAGCCCGAGTCAGGTACTCCACCGGTTGGTCGGGTGCGGCCAGGTCCGCGCAACGCCGCCCTACTTCGGTCGACGCTCTGGTTGACAAGGATGGCGTTGTCATACAGTTGCCTGTCGACTGAACAGCGATTCAAGACGCCATCCTTGACCCTCTGAAGCCGATCCCCGCAACGACCAGTGTTTGATCCTTGGTTGACCTGCAGCAAACAGTCAACAGAACACAATAATTAGGACATTTGTGGACAATATTAAGGAAACTATATGTGTCATTATTCTACTTGTTCAGCAACTATTAATTTTAGAATATATTCAATAAAAAATTACAGTGTCCCAAAATTGAGTTTTGTCTTGGGTGTCAGAGGGGAAAATTACCCACCAAAAAGAGGGGAGAGAGTGGAAAACTGCTGATTCGATTAGATCAAAAAGGAGTGAGAAATGACAAAAAGCATGCATTTTATTATAGGGTGTAGAATGTTTGATGCTAACTGGGCATCCACACAACTGTCTTTCTATAGGTAAAAAATCTATGTTTTCTTGGTTGGGACTTGGGAGTGGAAAATTGTTCTTAAAAATGGTGGTGAGAGTGGAAAATGAATTTCATTTGGATGTCGTTTCCCACCCAAATAGACAAATTTTGGGACATTGAAAAATTAAAGACTTAATGTCACTTAAATTTCCACTGAACGCCACCAGTTGCGCCAACAACTGTCATCTCATGCAGTTATATAAATTCTGGCAAAAAAGTAGATCTGAGGCCAGTTGTACCAACAGAAAAATAGGTGGCTGCTGGATTTTTTTTTTGGTCTAAAAGTTACTTCACATACAGAGCATGAACGGTACAGCCCTATCCGTTTACGTGCCCATCATGTTAACGCTCCATATGTGAAGCAGTCTTTAGGCAAAAAAATTCCAGCAGGCAGCTATTTGTGTTGATAAAACTGGCTTCTAAAATTAACTTTGGCATGGACAATCCTGAAAATTAACTATCCAGCATTCCCTGGACTGACGTACATTAGACACATAATTTTCTTGAAGATCACGCATAATGTAAATATGGCTTACACCATTCAGCAACTTGCTTTTGTTACACTTACAAATTAAAGTTGTAGCAACAATTGGGTGAGTGA
The DNA here is from genome assembly GCF_019059575.1 of Amphibalanus amphitrite. Lineage (NCBI taxonomy): Eukaryota > Metazoa > Arthropoda > Thecostraca > Balanomorpha > Balanidae > Amphibalanus > Amphibalanus amphitrite. The sequence goes on from NW_024882047.1 coordinate 250,683, forward strand.
GACACAAGCAGAGGCTAAAACATCCAAATTATGTAAAATACTGGACATGCACTGCCCCCATTTCATGAGTCCACCCAACAATTCTATCATGTGAGACAAAACATTAGGCTTCTTGTAACTAATTTATACCGTAACTTTTAAAGGACATCATGTTTCACTGAAATACTACACCTAAGACATCATTTGCAAAAAAATATAGCTTAAAAAGACAATAGAAGAGTGAGAAGGCGTCCCGCGCCGCTGACGTCGCTACCGCGCCATGTTCCTAAAACCATCTCTTAAAACGAGTTTTCGGTAAGAAACGTTAAGATCACATGCCTGAAATTGAAAAACACACTTCAAAGTATCTTAAAATATGATCCATTGTTACTTACACTTCAGAAAAGGTCCCTTAAACAAAATAAAACCGGGAGCACTACGTTGCATCCAAACACCCACGACGCCGGCGCGAAATGGCGGGAACCGGAAATCGTGGCTAGATACAAAGAAAAAGAATATTTCTTATAAATGAATTATACAACTTAATAACGCATTTTTTATTTTCTTTTAGACAAAATTATGAAAAAATTACAAAGGCTCGTCGTTGATGATAAACAGAGCAAGTTTTAACAGCACGTTTTTGTTGAATTATGGCGGCGAAAACTTTATGCCATTCGTAAAGGTACGCGCGACAAACGGCTGATAGCCATGCAGCGAAAAATTGAAGCGGGGAAGTTTTTTGTATTGATTTGTCGAAAAATCTCGCCGTCATGGGGGTTATTTCCGCCGTAACGGGTCGTCTGAAGGTGGGAATGTCCCAAATTGAATCAAAATATTGATTCTATGCCCATATATGGTCAAAGCTCCGCCCACTAGAATCAATATTTTGATGCCTCCATATTTTGATTCCCGCCGCCTAGTTTGCCCAACTGATGAATACCTATGCAGGATAGGTAGGTAGGTAGGCATACTGATACCCGCATATCCAAGGGCATACCGGTAAACCTACCTCCTATATTCATTTTTTCCTCAGCCTTTCTGGCTGTATTTAAATATAGATAAATACTTGATGATCCATTACATTTTTTACATGTTACATAACATAAACATATTATCAATTCAAGTTTTGCTCACAGTTCAATTGTGATTTAAAGTTGCAACATGGATGAAGGAGAACCGAGAACAACATGGATGAAAGAAGGGGTTCTTTCATCCATGGTTGCAATTTGATTTGTGTTGTCCCGCCCCAGAAATTTTATTAATAAGTTAAGTGTATGAGAGCTATGCTTAATTTGAGCTTTACTTTACTGAACTCAAGCGGTGTACATTGTAGGTACAGCAATATTTGTCAAATACACCTAGGTAGGTTCTACGGGGCTACGGCTATCACTACGGCTTTATCACTTTTGCCCTTGCAAAGTAAAAGGAAGGTTTTCTGATTGCAAACATGCTCACATCATAGTCACATTGGAAGGTTTGAGTCCAATGTCCAGGCTAGCACTCTTAGTTTTATTTTTCAGCTAGTCCAGCTGCCAGGTCAGCTTGCAAAATTGCACCCAATGCATGGCTCATGTGAACCATGATGTCACAAAATCTATGCAATAGCTGAGGTCTCACTAATGACTAAACCTATTTACAAAACTCAAACAAGTAGAAGGTACTCAGGTGCCATAAAAATTAATTTATTGCCTTTTCTGTTACCCCTTTTTCAGTGTTCTCTGTGGTGCACTACTGCATGCAATAATGCCTGAAAAGCACACTGAGAAGGAGAGCGGCGAGCTGCTGCCGCGCTGCTCCGAGTGCACGCGCCGCTGCCGGTCCCGGCAGCACGCCGACCTCGTGAGCGCGGCCATCACGCAGGCGGACGACGAGCCGCTCATATCGTACCTGAGCTGGGTGTGCCACGCTGCCGCCACGGGCACCGACTCGGCCGGCCGCACACCGCTGCACGTGGCAGCCTCCTGCGGACGGACCCAGGTCAGTGTGGCGGGCGGTGATCAAGGGCGCATTTTTTTCCCGATGAAGAGCTATGTTCGGTGTTCCATTAGGGAGATCGTTAGCCTCCGGAGGTGACGGGCGAGGTGGTGATAGAGTTGGTTGTACCGATTCGGTGATCGCCACTCGTTCCCGATGGGGATGCCCTGTAGACGTCGGCACTGGTCGCTCAATCAGCGCGGATATTAATAAGAATTTCGGGCAAAGCTAGGCTAGTAGGATGGAACAGAACCGAGCGCTCTCAACTGATGTGCGAAGATCTGCCTTGTTCTCTCGCTGGGTGAGCCCGACCCCTGCGTCCCTCACCATGTCGCCCCGTGCTGACCGGTGCCGCCGTGTACCGACAGCTGGTGGAGTGGCTGGTGCGCGTGCGCGGCGTCCCCCTGGACACCAAGGATGCCGAGTCGGGGATGACCGCCCTGCAGAGGGCTGTGTTCTACGGACAGCTGGGAACCGTGCGCACGCTGCTCTCGGTAAGGGTGGCTCGCAGACACCGCTATATCGATGATATTTCGCATGAAAAAAATGAATAATGGAACTTTTGCTCGCGAAATCGGTTTGGTGTTCATTAGATTCGTAAGAAGTTATCGCGGAACTACATTTAGTCAGTGGTTTCCGCATGCGATAGGATGAGCGATAAACGATAGACGATAATTATTGCTGTTAAAGGGACCCTCTCACCTTCAAAAAGTTAATGAATTGGCATGAAAGTGATGTCGCTCGGTTCAGAAAGAGCAAAAACGAATATCTACCAAATTTCATCGAAAAATATTCACCGGTTTTCAAGATATTAGACTTTTACTTTTGTTTACTTTTTGGGATCTCCGCTGTTCCTTGCGACTTTATTTGAAAGTGCGGCATTTGTTGCGCGCAAAGCAGCATATACCACCGCGTGCTACAAAACGTTTTAGTCAAACATTTAAAAATCGTTAGATATCTGCGCTGACGTCACACATTCAGAGGGGTATTCCTATGCATTAGCCCCTCTGAATCAAAATGCTGCAATTTTGAAATTCAATATTTCCGATTTAAGGCATTTCTCGATGTTGTGAGTGCCGAAACCGGTAATTGTGAGCCAGGGACCCCATTTTGGCTATCTCAACTCAAATCTAATGTTAAGGTGGGAGGGTCCCTTTAAGTAAATCGGTTATCGTTATCGTTTATCGCTAAATTTTCAAAATTATCGCTTATCCACTTATCGCAAGTTAAAAAAATTATGAACGATAAACGATAAAATGTAAAACGGGATGATGGAAAAATGGAAGACGATCGACAGTGTATGCCGCGCGACAGTATGTGTGCGCAACCTGTTGCCATCTGCTTAGTGTATAGATCTGCAAATAAACTTTAAGTACACTTATTTAAGCTGTATTTCTTATCGCTTTTGTTATCGCTATTAAAAACAATTATCGTTATCGTTGTATCGTTTATCGTTTCGTTACCGCTGTTAAAACAGTTATCGTTATCGTTTTATCGTTTCGTTATCGCTTTTGAATAAACAATTATCTTTATCGTTTTATCGTTTTATCGCGATCGCTGTTAATTTTTTGATTTTTTTATCGTTCATCGTTATCAAAAACCTGTCTTATCGTTTTATCGTTATCGCAGGTCCGAAAATTAGTTATCGCGGGAAGCACTGCATTTAGTACGAGTAGGTCCGTGTCGTGTCTCAGAATTATATCTACACGTTTCTCTTTCCAGTGGAGGATGTTTTTACTGCCCCTCCCCAGTAAAGTAATCTTGCTCTCTATAACACAGAATATCTAGTTGGCGGGGATGACCCCTCCACTGGTCGCCATGGTCCAGGAGGGCCCGATCTAACCTGACATTACCTACCGGTATTTCGTCCGGCAGCTGGGCGCCAGCGCTCTGACGCAGGACCACGCCGATATGACAACCTACGACGGCGTGCACGCCGACCGTCCGCCGCTGGTCGAGCTAACGCCCAGCGCGCCCTGCGAACCGTACGTGTGGGGTGCCAACCCGTGGTTCAGTATCGGAGTGGAGCGCATCAAGGCCCGCCCGGTGCCCGAGCCGCTGGATGTGTTCCGCCGCGCCGGTCTCTGGATCAGACAGGTGGGTCCGGGCAGGTGACCGGTACCGCTAGTGAGCGGGGTTGGTTGGTTGAGTGGAGCCAGTGTGCTGTTGTGATACGAATGGTGTAAAGATGGGACAGCAATATTTGAACGATGATGGCGTATCCAGTGTGAATACAAAGTAAATCGTAGATTAAAATTACTTATTTATATTCCAACACCGGCTATAATATAATTTGCACTTTGCTCTACTCGTATAGGAACCTTGAAAACCACCTGTGAATGAAGCATGAATTTATTTTCATGGCTGATCTGGCTCTACTAACATCATTACGGGATCTCCTCGTCAAAGCCATTCCGCCAGACTATGACTTATGTCCCCAGTTTCACCTTCAGAGGGCCGGTGTTATTTCGTCCTTTGTACACTCGGTGGTCTCCGAACACGGCTCGGTCTCCCGCTGACTGACCACGTTCGCCCCTCTATCCGCAGATCGCCATGAGCAAGTTCCACACGGTGTTTGTGACGCAGAGCGGCGAGGTGTTCAGCTGCGGTCACGGTATCGGCGGCCGGCTGGGACACGGGGACGAGGAGTCGGTGATGGCGCCGCGGCCGGTGCGCGCCCTGCGCGGCGAGCGCTGCGTCCAGGCGGCCGTCTCCGCCGAGCACACGGTACTGCTGACGGAAAGTGGAGGTGTGTGGACGTGCGGTCTGAACCACGCCTGCCAGCTGGGCCACTCGCCGCCGCCCGCGCAGCTGACGGCGCCGCGACTGGTCGACTGGAGCCGCGGACGGCGCGACCGTATTACTGGCGTCTGCGCTTCCAGGTGAGCAGAGAGCCGCGGTAACCGGGGAGAGGGTCTTATGTCAAAGGTGGTCGTACCTATATGCCTCTATGCCTATATGGTCGTATAGCGAGCTGGTGTGCTTCTTTCAAAATGCTTTCCAAATACTCTATTTTACTCTATTTTAGCTATTTTTACGCTATTTTAGCTACGCTATTTTAGTTCTACCTCTGTTTGACACTCAAAAGTATTTTAATGGGTATGGACTGCTGGCTAGCCTCAAACGTAATGCCCGTGTGGTTTACCCATTCATAGTCCGTTCACATGTCGTTGTATGGCCCGGTGACAGGTACCACACCGTGCTCTGGAACTCTGAGGCCCTCTACTGCGTGGGACTGAACGGCGGACAGCTGGGGCAGCACAAGGACGAGAACGCCGACAAGCGGTTCATCCTGCCGCGCAAGGTCACCATGCTGGACCGGTCGCCGGCCTCCTCCGTGTCGGGCGGCGGCGCGCTGCGCCTGACACACGTGGCGTGCAGTGACGGCGGCACGGCGGCAGCCACGGCGGCCGGGGACGTACTGCTGCTCTCCGAGTACCGCTGCCGACGGATCGCCTCTCGACTGCTGAACGTGCGTGCCCTGCGGCTGGCCGGCGGCGCGCCCGACCCGGGCTCACTGCCGGCCGGCCGCGGCGCCGAGTCGCGCCCCGAACCGCTCCGACTGCTGGTCATCACAGCGGCCGGCCAGCTGCTGCTCTGGCACCAGCAGTGGCCCACGCTCACCAGGTGAGAACACAACAGTGGCCCGCGCTCACCAGGTGAGAACACAGCTGCCACTCTCACCAGGTAAGAACAAGAGAACAAGTTCCGTGTGCACCTCGGGAACCTGCGAAATTGGAACTGCACTCGCCGGATTCTTGATCTAGATCTCCCATGATATGAGTTTCGTACCAGCTGACCTGATACCTGATCTTTGCGTATTTCAAGTGTAGGAAGGCAAATTTTTTTTCGGTCCTTAGGCACACTAATTGACTATTACTCGAGTCACGATGTGGTTTATCGCCGGTGCGGTGACTCTGCGCCCCCCGCCGTCCTACAGGTGCGTGCCGGACCTGCGGCGCGGGCTGAGTGTGGCGGACGCCGAGCTCGACCGGCACGGGCTCATCCTGCTGGCGGAGTCGGGTCAGGCGTTCACGGCTACAGTCACACACGGAAAGGAGGCACCCGCGCCCGCGGCCGCGGCGACCGTCACACACAGCAGGGTGGTGCCCGGTCACACGGCCGGTGCTGAACGCGACCGGCACTCGCCGCCCAAACAGGCTACCAAAGGTAGGCTGCCGGTCGCCTCCTCCCAACTCTATATCTATGTACCTATGTTATGAAGCGGATGTGCATTCGTACCAAGGTGTTCAAAAGCATCATTTTTCAAACAATATTATTGATTTTATGTTCACACAGCGAATGCCTATAATAAATTTCATTGCCAATGGCTTTTTAGGCATGTTAACTTCTTAAGGTGACGACGTGAATGATCACTATCTCAAATGATCATATGACAGGCGTCTGTGCGTTTTTGCAGGTGACAGCCGCCCGAAGCCGGCCGGGAGCGCGGGTGGCGTGCCCACGGCCCGCCTCCACCTGACTCGTCTGCCGCACATCCACCGAGGTGTGAGCGTCACCTGTGACGGCACCGGCGGCAGTGCGGCTGCCGTCCAGTGCGACCCGCGCGCCTTCCTGCTCGAGGTGGGTCCCATGGCCGGCTGAAACGCCCTGTCCGCATACGAGAGGCTGTGGTGTTGGTCAGTGGGGGACTGTGACTGCAGTCGTGCTGCGCTTAATCTTGTCTTTTGAAAATGCTAAGTTACAGGAGGCCAAACTCTAACTGATGGTCTGTATGTGTGTGGCTCACTCTCGTGCTCGCTCGTTTTTTTCGCTCTAAAAGGCGTTTTGGCTTTATCCTTGAATGCTTTGGGAGTCACCAGCCATGGTCTAAGTATGGTGGAAGGCATATACTCTCCCGGTACCCGACTGACTCCCCCGCGCCGCCCTCCCAGGTGCCCCAGGTGTCGCCTTCCCAGCTGCGCCGTGACCTGGGTCGTCTCCTCAGCTCTGCCGACGAAACCGACTCCATCCACGATCTGGTGCTACTGGTAAGTCGCGTCCAGTGACGCGTACGGAGGGCTTCGTTGTGGCTTATGTAAATTGTTTCGGTTTGGTCGTTATATTCACAGCAATGGGCTTCAGCAGTACACAGACAAGCTCATATTCAACGGCACTCGGCGGTCGCTGGCCGGAGACTGTCCCAGTGTCCCAAAATTATACTTTTGCTTGGGTGTCAGAGGGGAAAATTGCTGACCAAAAAAAAGATGAAAGTGAAAAATTATCGGTCAGGTAAGGCCCAAAAAGAGTGGGAAAATGACCAAAAACATTATTCTATCTACAATTATTGTGACAGATGCAAAACAACCATTCACGCAATTGCTCCTTCTCGGTGGAATTGGGAGTGGGAGAAAATTGGGCTTGAAAACTGGGGGTGAGATAGGAAAATGATTTTCATTTGGATGTCGTTTCCCACCCACATCTGCCAATTTTGGGACACTGGACTGTCCGTTCGACTCCTTTCGGACCGGGGCCGGACGGCCGACGGCTGTTTGTTGGCTGCCTCATCGGCCAGCAGCCACCCACATAACTCACACATGCCCCCTCCCCCAGTCGCAAGTTATTCTAAGAAGATTGCGCCATTGTTGACATCAGTTGCATTACATTGCCTCGATGAGGCGCCGTGGGGGGGGGGGGGGGGGCGTCGGCGCCGTCGCGATCGGCGAAGCTCCGTGTTGGGCGCGGCTGGTTCGGCGGTCTCGGCTGACGTGGTCGGGGGCCGCACAGCGTCGTCTGCTTCGGCGTGGTGGCACCAGTAGAGGCGGATACTTGTGTCCCTCACGGCGTTGTCAGGGTCATCGGTCCCGTGGAGCCCGGCGGGTCGGCACCGTCCCCAGACTGCTCATCGAGAAGGACGCAGCCGTACCGGCGGCGGAATGAGTCGGTTTCGGCTGAGGACACGACCGCTCGGCTGCCTACGAAAGCAGCGGCGGTGTTCTTCTATCCCCACCACCAAGCCGTAGCGATTCCAGCGCCCGGCCTGCCTGTTCCGGACCGCGACATGGGCTCCGACTGTCAGCTCGGACAGGCCAGTAGTGTGGGCGTTGTAGTGTTACTCGACCCGGTCTTGGCAGCGGGCGGCAGCGGCTTCTGCCCGGTCGCTTGACACCAGCCGTTCGGCACCGAGGTTACGGCGCTGAGTCGGTAACGGGTCGCGCAGAGGTTATCCTGACAGCACTTCTGTCCGTCAAGTTCGGGAGTGTTGCGGCGCTGAAGCACACCATGGGTCCAGATGCTGTCCAGCTTTCGTCTCTGTGGGTGCCAGCATCGCCTGATGAGTTTTTTTTTTGCGACCTCCACCGCGGCCTCAGCCCTGCCGACTGTGAGTACTCCGGCGATGAGACTCTGTGGGTGACTTCCCACTGCTTTAGGATGTCCTGGAAGGCCTTGGCGCTAAACTGAGGTCCTCTGTCGGTCCGTCCACAGCGTGTTTAAGACGCCGGTGTGGCAAGAGATATCCCGCGTGGCATCGATCAGCTGTTGAGTCAGAGCGTGCTGTACCAGATCCTATACGAACTAATGAACTATACGAACTACCATCCGGAGCAGTGTTCGACTGAGCCGAGGAGCTTGTGCCCGCGGTAGTCGCTCATATCCATCCACACCTCCTCGAACGGTTGTGCTTGCGCCGGTCTGACGCAGCGTTTCTCGGGGCACTGGTGGGGGTCCGGGGTGGTTGACGATTGGCTCCAAGTTGCCAGCCAGCAGTTAGCACAGTCCGCACATGAATCATCGTAATGACGTCAACGACATGGTGAACGTGTTTATTATCATTCATAATCATAGAGCGTACACCAAATGAAGCAGCCAAATACGTTCAAGTCAAGCATCCTTCAAAAACGAACGTGAGGGGAAGAACAAAATTCAGGTTGAGGCATGCGTCGCTGGTTCAGGACGACTTACTTAGACAGGGTATTTTATTGATTTGGATTATTATGGCGCGTAATTCAATCGAGAAAAGGACTGGGGATGAACTTGAGTACGGTGGCTTGACCTGGAAAGTTATATCATTGAAAGTTAAAAATGTGCTGACTATTATTGCCTAAAAAATGACGCATGACTCTAGTTTTATAGATATGCAAGTTCAGGCCAAACCACCTCGCCGCGGTGAAATGTATCACACCTTTACAAATATTTACAGAAACACGATATGACGCACCCCAATGGTGCTGGCGCTTAGAGACACACCTGCATGCATTAACAGCCAATAAAACACCAATCCACTCATCGGTAAGATCTTGAAGGGGTGACTTTGAGTCGTATAAAAGGAGCACTTTTCCTCGCCATGCATGCAAACTAAGAACAAGCTTCTGATAAGCAATCTCACTTGGCTGGCATATCAGCCACTAATCACAGCGTACTTCGTATGGCGACAGAGCCCTGCCAAGTGTATACAGCATACACACCACCTAGCCCCCTGTTAGTCGGCGCCTAGTCACGCAGCTGGCACAGTGGCAGCAGCTGTGACCGGCAGCTCTCGTCGTTCCAGGCGCCAAAGTCGGTGGTGGCAGCCACCATCTCCAGACAGTCCTCTCCTTCGGGGTCCACGCCGCGGTAATCGTCGGGCTGGGTGGCCGCCCACCTGTGGCCGTGCAGAAGCCCGAGCGGGGTGCCGTCCTCCGCCTCGAACCGGCCCTCGGAGTGCCGGTCGGTCACTCCCAGCCAGACTCGCCGGCCGCCCGACAGGCCGGCGGTGCACAGGTTCTCTGCCGCAGTGCGCGGCACGGCCAGTGTCGAGTTGAGTTCTTCACAGCGCCGCTCGGCGGCCCCATAGTCGACCGATACCAGCTGGAGGGAGTAACAGCGGCCGGCGCAGGCGGTGAACTGCTCCGGGCACTCGGCCACGCACCGGGCTCCGTCGGACGGCTGAGGATGCAGACAAAGGGCGCAAAATGTCACTGACGTAGTTTTCCATCAATTTTGTTGGATTTCGCGCTGAAACGGTTCTATAAAGCAACTGCGGATGCTGCCATATATATGATGTTATTGACTATGATTTAAGTAGTGAATGTGGTATAACACAGTCCAAAACAAACGAAAGCATACAAATGGCGCATAACACGCCATTATATCCCAACAAAGCCGCCCACTTCCAATGTGCGTAGTTTCTTCGTAAAATATACCTTGATGTAAACTACTACCTTGATGTAAACTACTACCATTGATGATCCCATCCACGCTACTGCCAAGCTTTATGAAATCGGCTGCTGGTCACACTAGGGGTAGGCTGTCGCTAACTGTGACACCATGCGACACGCAACATTTTCTACTGAGTCCGAGTGATTGGATAGATGGGATGCTTTAAAGGTAGTGTGCCACCTTTGAAAGATTTCCCATTTTATTTTTCCTAGGATAAGAAGCTTCTGTTTTTACCTAATATCGCCAAAAAAATCAAAAATGGGCCTGGAATAGTGCCTTTTTCGCCTAAAAGTTTATCGGTTTTTCGATATGGATAACAACTGTAGTGGGCTCACCTGCAAACAGGCGTCGGCAACAATCGCGAATGCGGCGCACATGTGACAATAAGCAAAGGTCATCATAGAGTTACGACGTACGGGAATGAGTTATCAGCTGTCTAATCGTAGACAACACAATGTCGAGCCTTAAACTGTAAGCCTGTATTGGTATTGTTTCTTTTATTTGGCTGTCGAACATTATTTATGGTTTGAAATATGATTTTATGTAAAATAATTGATATGAAAAAGCCGTCTCTCAAGTTATGACCCCATTTCACCACACGCAAGTGGCAGAAATGACAATCATCAGCTGACGCATTTTTCTTGGCCGAAGTCAGAGCGCGCGGCCCGACGCACCACCACCGCACCACAAAGTATGAGCAGAAGCCGCGCCCAAAGCCAGGGCCCCGGTAACGTGAGGTAGCCGAGTCGGGGCAGCGTGCGCTGACCCAAGCCGGGGCTGCAGCTTTGGGCGCGGTCTACCGCATCCCCGCGGGCAGCCCCGGGCTATCACATGACACCGGGAGGACGCGCGGCCCCGGCTTGGGTCAGCGCACGCTGCCCCGACTCGGCTACCTCACGTTACCGGGGCCCTGGCTTTGGGCGCGGTCTACCGCACCACCTAACAGGCGTGTTCGAAACCGCAGGAGATGATGATGAACGGGTTTATCGAAACTTGATTGGATGAGCATATCGGTAATAGCAATTTCAGTGTGTGCATTTATTGTTCATAGTGGTGTGAAATGTGGTTAGGGTACGACCGACAACCCGTCGGGACGAATTTCGCACTGGGGTACTCAAAATTTGAAGAATTTAAGACGTTTCCATGAGTTTTGAAGGTATGGATAAGTTCTAAAAATCCGGTTCTCCTTATCTGGGCCATTAACTCCATACGGTCCAGGAAAGCTGGCACACTACCTTTAATTGTGTTTCTAATGTTTCATTAAAGGTAGTGTGCCACCTTTGAAAGATTTCCCATTTTATTTTTCCTAGGATAAGAAGCTTCTGTTTTTACCTAATATCGCAAAAAAATCAAAAATGGGCCTGGAATAGTGCCTTTTTCGCCTAAAAGTTTTTCGGTTTTTAGATATGTATAACAACTGTAGTGGGCTCACCTGCAAACAGGCGTCGGGCAACAATCGCGAATGCGGCGCACTTGTGACAATAAGCAAAGGTCATTATAGTGTTACGACCATACGACGTACGGGAATGAGTTATCAGCTGTCTAATCGTAGACAACACAATGTCGAGCCTTAAACTGTAAGCCCGTATTGTATTGTTTCTTTTATTTGGCTGTCGAACATTATTTATGGTTTGAAATATGATTTTATGTAAAATAATTGATATGAAAAAGCCGTCTTATAAGTTATGACCCCATTTCACCACACGCAAGTGGCAGAAATGACAATGATCAGCTGACGCATTTTTCTTGGCCGAAGTCAGAGCGCGCGGCCCGACGCACCACGCGTATTTGGAAATTCCGACCTCGACGAGCATCAGAAGCCACCTAACAGGCGTGTTCGAAACCGCAGGAGATGATGATGAACGGGTTTATCGAAACTTGATTGGATGAGCATATCGGTAATAGCGATTTCAGTGTGTGCATTTATTGTTCATAGTGGTGTGAAATGTGGTTGGGGTACGACCGACAACCCGTCGGGGCGAATTTCGCACTGGGGTACTCAAAATTTGAAGAATTTAAGACGTTTCCATGAGTTTTGAAGGTATGGATAAGTTCTAAAAATCCGGTTCTCCTTATCTGGGCCATTAACTCCATACGGTCCAAGAAAGCTGGCACACTACCTTTAATAATCAGATGCCTCAAATATATTCAGCACTGGTATGTTCAATATTTTTACGTGGAAAAAAATGAACGAGCTTTGTATGAAAATATTCAGACAGAACTTTGAAGCCACCTCTCTGATATTTTCTCGGCCGTCTCACATTATCAGCCGTGCTGGGTACACACCTGCTTCTCTGGAACGCAGTGTTTCCGGACGGCGTCGCTGACTGCCGTGTGGATAGCGTCCTTCAGGCTGTCTGTCTTGCCGAGATCCCTGGCGGCCGCGTGCGTACAGAGAAGTGCCGCCAGGACCAGCAGGGGTAGTGCTGACCTCGCGGCGGTGAGGGTGCCGCCGAGCTGCATCCTGGCCGACTGATAGGGCCCGGACAGTTCGGTCGGCAGTGGTTCTGGTCCGTCGGCAGCGGTACCTTTCACAGCTGCGAGCTGCCGTGTGCGACTGCACCGGTAGCCGGTGGGCCTTTCCGCCCGGTCGGCCGCTCTGGACTGAGCGGCGCCGAGCCCCGTCTCTGTACGGCCGTGCTATGTTTACCAGAGATCCCGGCGCGCCGGTGGCGCAGTGGGATGTCCCGCTCTGTGACGTATGCAGTACGGCCGACTCCGACACTGTCGTAGTTACTGCGCCGACTGGCTGCCAGGGGCGCTGGGCCCGCCCCACATGCAGTAGTGGTGCCCGTTGTGTTTTTAGGAATTCTAATATCGGTGGCGATACATACCAAAGTCGAGAGAGAACACGGCACGTTCCCTACCCCCGCTCCACCATACCCCCTCTCCACCATCATGGGTGGATTTTGGCACCTATGCACCCACAATGTTCCAGCCGTTCACATGCCCATGAACCCACTCATAAATACATCACGGTAATGCCTCAATGCCATCGTAATGCCAACGACATAGCCAACGTGTTTATTTCCTCTACCATAGAGCGTGTATCAAATGAAGCAGCCAAATGCCCACGTTCAGGTGAAGCATCATTTATGTAAACAAAAACGAGAGTGAAGAAGTGCAAAATTCAGGTTGATATTTTTCTTGCTGATTCAGGGCGACTAAAGGCATGGCAACTACACTACCTATATAGGTAGTAGGTACCTTGGTCTTGATTACCATAGCGCATAATTCAATCGTGTAAGCAACTGGGGTGAACTTTTATAAGTAGTTATGTACTATAGGTGTAACTAGAATTGTATAAGTGTGAGTGAACTATAAATGTACCAATCGTATGCACGGGACCGTGTCACATCTGTACAGAACTGGTATCGTGAAAAGTGCTGATCCGTGGCTGCAACCAGCCGTGTGTCGCTGGGGCGCCTCACCCAGCACAGTCTGGTGGTGCTATAGCCCACTACCCTGTCCGTCGGCGCCTAGTCACGCAGCTGGCACAGCGCCGCCAGCCGCGAGCGGCAGCTCTCGTCGTTCCAGGCGCCGAAGTTTGCATTGGCGGCCACTATCTCTAGGCAATCCTCGCCCGCGGGGTCGATGCCACGGTAATTGTCCGGCTGTCCGGGCGCCCACCGAACATGTGGTACATGTGGCCTCTGGCACGAATTGCTGATACGCATGTTGGTCCGAGCTGATGGAACAGCTCAGTTTGAAACGATATGTTTCACTAACACGGGATATTTATAACTTTTGTATTTTCCCGTGTCTTATTGCTATTTTAAATGAGAAAATTAACCAAATGAATAAAAAAGTGTATGTATATGAATAAAGATTGTGCTCTAACGGCGTGGTCTTCCGAACAGGCGGGCCACGAGCGTTTTCCGTGTCACAAGTTCATCCTGGCGAGTGGCTCGAGCTACTTCAGCCAGCAGTTTGCCAGCGTCGAGTCCGGTGACTTGACCACCCACCGAGTGGACGGCGTGCCAGCGGCCGCGCTGCGCCAGGTGCTTCAGTTCCTGTACATGGGAACCTGCGACCTAATGCGGCCCGGACCCACCGACTTCAGGTACGAACGGACAGCAGCAGCGGGAGGGGGGACCGGGGGGGGGGGAGGAGAGGACCTGCGGCCTGATGCGGTCCCATCCCCGACTTCAGGCACAGCCGGCAGTGATGATTATTTTACAATGACTGACTGTTGCGGGTTGCCTGTATCTTATGTATGTCTGTGGGCCCGTATGAATATAGCAGCATGTCAGCGACGAATGCCACCTCTGTTGTGTTAGTCTCAGCTTTTCGGGAGTGTTCTGAGTTCTGACGCTGTGCTGCCCGTCAGACTGGAGCCGACTGACCCGGGCACGGGGCCGGGGTCACGACCTCAGCAGCAGCACAAGTCGGACAAGAAGGCGGCCGGGAAGGCGCGGCCGCCCCAGCCGCTGCAGGTGGTCCGGGAGGCGGCTCGGCGACTGGGGGTGCCGGCGATGCTGACCAAACTGGACGGTATGTGGGAGTGTGGGGCGTGAGCAACCGAACTCGACGGTACGTGGGACTGTGAGCCAAACCCAGAGAGGTTTAGTTCACCATGAAGCCATAACGTGGGTTACGGCTTCTGTAGGACAGAGCTGTGAGGAATCACTCTCTGTATCACTGTCGGTCTGGCGTTCTTACGCTGTGGGACGGAAGGATGCCACCCTCCCCCATTCCCCCTCACTCTAACGCTGACCTCCTCTCCCTCAGGGGTCCGTCTGACGGCCGGTCGTATCGAGCTGGCCCGCGGAGCCGACATTAGCCCGGCGCCGCTGCGGCTCGACCCGGCCGCTCCGCCCGGCCTCAGCGACGTGTCCGTGGTGGGCACGGATGGCGCCGCCGTCCCCTGTCATAAATGTGTTCTGGCCGCCCGGCTCGAGTACTTCAACATGATGCTGTCCAGCACCTGGGCGGAGGTGAGGGTGCAACGCAGCGTTGGCACTCGCAACGCGCTCTCTTTTTATGTCATTTTGTGATTAACAGATATAGTGTTCTCAGGAGATGATGCATTTTTTTCGAAAACCAATTCATCATTTGGCTATTCAAGGTAATAAAAAATGGCACAGACCATCAAGCAATTAGCGCCGAATAGTCAGTAACTTTGAGTGATCAATGATCACTCAAATCATTGTTGATCATTTTTCAACTATCCGTGTGTCAGCTCTGCCCGGGTCTGTTGGAGAGAGTAGGCCGGGTCAGTTCCGCGGGCCATCCGCTGATCATCTCTCCCCGTCTGTCGTCTGTTTGCCCTCTCACAAGGTTGCAACAGACCCCTGGTTCACCTGACCATCTCCCCTTATATCCCTCTCCCATCCTCTCTCCTGAGTCTCACATAGCCGATCGTCAGAGTCAGTCCATCTCTCTGTCTCCGGCCCGCTTATTGCCATCTGCTGACTGTTTCTCTCCCTCGTGTGTCTCTCAGAGCCGATCGTCGAAGCCAGTCCGTCTCTCTGTCTCCGCCATCTGCCATCTGCTGTCTCTCTCCCTCTCGTGTGTCACAGAGCCGGTCGTCTGAGCCAGTCCGTCTCTCGGTCCCCGGCGCGGTACTGGCCCTCCTGCTGCGCTACTGCTACACAGACGAGGCTCTGCTCCAGCCGGAAGATTCTGAACAGCTGCAGACTGATGACCTGGAGCTGCTCTGTGGCCTGCTGGCCGCTGCCGACCACATGCTGGCCGACCGGCTCAAACACATCTGTGAGGTGAGAGGCGACGGTCATAGTGGTCCCGAGTCGATGCACAGATCCGCTGAAAGGTACGTGAGTTGTTGGCATATATCGGATTTAGCGTTCCTCACAATACAAATAATAATTGTTGCTTATAGTAATTTTTCTGCAGGCATTGTGTTTAAGTATCGTTACCGCTGGCTATATCGCTCTCATGCCCCATCCTCTGTCACTCGTGGACCAACTGTCTCCCCTGTCCACCCCTGCCGTCTCTGCCGCCCCCCGTCCACTGACTGAACCAACTGTTTGCCGCCCCCTGTCTACTGACTGAACCAACTTTTTTGTCTCCCTGTGTCCAACCGTTCACTGACGGCCGTGCTAGCTGCTACCCCCGTCCAGCTGCTGCCCCCTGTTCCACTGAACACACCACGCGCTGTCCCACCTTCCACTGACTGTGCCGCCTCCTGTCCTACCGTCCACTGACCGTACTGCCACTGTCCCCTGTCCACTGACCGTACCGCCTCCTGTCCCACCATCCACTGACCGTCCACTCACCTGTCCACTAACCGCGCCGTTCCCTTTTGCCGCAGGTGGCGCTGTCCCGGCAGCTGACTCTGAAGAACGCCGTGGAAATACTCGAGTTCAGCTCTCTATATGGCGCCGAGCAGCTACAGGCGGCCTGCAGTCAGTTCATCTGCCTGAACCTGGCAGCCCTCATGGAAAACAGGTGGGTGTGGGGTGGGGGGGGGGGGTAGGGGGGGTAGGAGCTACCTGCAGTCAGTTCATCTGTCTGAACCTGGCCGCCCTCATGGAAAATAGGTGGGTAGAGGAGAAGAGGAGCTGGCTGAGGAGTGAGGAGTGCACCAGGGAGACACCAGCTGCGACTCAGAAAACCCTTAGCTGTCAAAACAGTGAGACTTCACATCTGGGAGCTAGAGCAATTGACGACTGAAATAGCGACCCATGCCGTTTTCACGGTTTCACGGGCTGGCCAGGCGGCCAACCCTCAAACTAACTCAAAACAGGGAGCGATAGCGATACTTTCGAGACACGGTACTTTCAAGAGAGACTTTACAGAGGAACACCGATCACATCACCACCGCTCCGTCATTTTCCATCCTCAGGACAGTCAAACTCTTCTCCTCCACGCCTTAAGCGGGCTGGACGGTCACCTGAATCCGACGTGGGTAGCCCCATCCCAGGAGCAGGTCCATGGCCGGGTGCGGTGCCGGTCAGGGGGCTGGGTGGTCTGTCCACCTGGATAGGCTCAGCCCCGGTGGCGCACCAGGGCGGACGCCTAGACTAATGTCTCCCCCTTATTCGTATTATCACCCCGGCTTTGAAAGGTCTTGTCAGACCGAAAGGGCGTAACCCAACAAAACGAAAAAGACTATCGTGCTCATGAATTTCGTTAAATGTGTTTACTGTATTTTTGAGCGTGTTAGTCATTTAAGGACCAAAAAGTGCTGCCCTTCTACATATATGTACTATGCATATAGTATATAGGTACAATGAAGACATAAATGTCATATTCTGCCCCGAAGAAATGCGATGTCTTACCTTAGCAAAAAGAATCATGACCCGAAAATCGCTTAGGGTGTCGTCCTTTGCTCAATGCAATGGTCGATGTGGTATTCATTTTCAGCAGCTCTGGTTACCTGGTTAGGATCCGGACTCCGGAGGTTAAGGCGCAATGTATGACAAAAGCATCTTAGTTACATAACACCGCTTCAGCTCGTAACACCGATGTTTGAAATAAATAACTCGAGGCTTACTTACACAATAACTGCAAACTTTTGTAGAACAACCATTTAGTCGCCGCTGAGTTTCCGTGGCTGCCAACTTTGAGGCTATGAATTTAGCATTAGCGATAAGCTATGACGTCATTTCATCAGGAATTCAGCAGCTGACGTGTAGAAACACGTGTATTGGAAAACGCGCAGAGTGGCGTCGTCGGTTAGAAGCAGCGTTATGTCAGCCAGTCGTACAATGTATAGGTTAGTTAGTGACGCCGAGGAGTCTCCCGTGCGGAATTCGCGCAAATTGCGACTATGTGTATTGTGTAATGACGAGGTGTTTTGAGTTTTTTTCTTCAGAATCTTGACTTTTGCAATGACAGTATGACTGTATTGGAAAATTAGGTGCAGTGGAACTGCTGAAACATTCTACACATTATCTCTCTGACTTGCATATATCGGCTGTTATGTCATGATGTTTAGGTACAATGTCCATTATGCATTATTTGGTTAGTATGAGATGTTTTAAAACCATAACTTTTATCCTAGTTTAGAGTATGCTATGGATGCCGGATGGTATGCTATCAAAAAGCGCTAGCTGCCATTAGCTCAACTAATTTCACGCGTTCTGGATAACTACTTGTTTTAACAGTTATCGATTGGAGTAGGTACCTAAGTACAGGGCTGCGGAGTCGGAGTCGCAGTCGGAGTCGGAGTCGGAGTCGACAGTTCTGCCCGGAGTCGGAGTCAACGCTGCATAGCTCAACATCATGCACTGCACCTGTTTGATTGACGATACTGCGCTCGAAATTAGATTTTGTCGAAAAAGGCCATCTTGCTGTTTTGGACGAACTTTTTCAGTGAAAGAAGCTGAAGACGGCGAATTCCCCAGAACCTGCATTTTAATTATGCATTTTATTTTTAATGCATATTTGCAACACAAAGCCTTGGGAAGCACAAATGATCGTTTCAGGCAAGATAAAAACATCTCCATTATGAATTTAATATCATAATATTGTTTTTAATTGAACCGTCCGGAGTCGGAGTCGGAGTCGGAGTCGATTTTTGAAGTCGGGGTCGGAGTCGGAGTCGGAGTTGGAGTCACCCCAAAATCCATCTACTCCGCAGCCCTGCCGAAGTACACTGAACCTCCATCACCATAAGAATACATACTACATAGGTACTTCAGTAACTTGCAAATGAACCTTTCCCAAGAACGGTGCATTCAACGTATAGCGGACAATAAGTGTAATATACAAGGAACTCTGCATATTGTATTTTAACTGTAAATCGCACATTATTTTCATGTCAGTCGCCTGACTATTGATTCCACCTGACTCGTGTTGGGGGTATTGCGGACCGGCCACGTGACGGTGGTGTGGTGCCTCACCTCCATTCGCGGTGCGTGCGGGCCCGGATTTTCGCGGTGCCTTCGCTACTTGGCCCGTTGCGTGCCGGTAATGGCCCGCGAGCACCGTGAGGCTGACCGCTGCGTGTATAATGTTGTATGAAGGCTAGGGTCTCGGCGGCATCAACTTGGACAAGGGACATATCGCATACACACGTCTACAGTACAAATGTAACGACTGGTCACATTAAATCCACATCGCATGGCAACAAATGGATTTGGGTTATAATAACTTTTGAAATGATATTTCATACATTAGCAGCGGCAGTACCACATACCACATATACACTGCATGTGTATTGGTCATTGTGTGCTGTGGGTCGTGACATTGACTGCTGCACCGGTCGCGACTACGTTCCTGCCACATACGGCCTCACTCGGCGTTACCCATTTCGCCGCTCACCAGTGCGCCATAGCCGCCTCAATGGGCCATCCGACGCGCGTCCAGGGCGGTCAGGGCGGCGGTCGCTCGTGACAGGGGCACATTGGCGACCTACGGGGACAGGGCTTCGCCGGCCACCGGGTCTGAGCCGTACCGATTATTTAGCTCAACACATAACCGCCTATCGGGCTCGAGCTAACAAATAGCTTACTGAGGTCCAACACATTGCCGCCCATCGGGTCTGGGCCGTCAAATAGTCTACCGGGCCCAACACATTGCCGACCACTGGGCCTTAGCCATCAAATAGTCTACCGGGGCCCAACACACAGCTACCCACTGAGCCCTAGCGGACAAATGGCCTACCGGGGCCTAGCACATTGCCGACTTGCCGGTAAGGGACGAAGCCGCCCACCGGGCCCGAGCCAACTGTCTACCGAGACCCAACACATTTCCGCCCAAAAGGCTCGTCTCGAGCCGACAAGTAACTGTGACTGGGGCCCAACATATAGCCGCCCATCGAGCTAGAGCTAACAAATGGCGTTCTCAGGGGCCCGACACACAGGCGACCCCCGGCCGGGCCTGGCAAATGGTCTCATGAGGCCCAATACATACATAGCCTAGGGGTAGAACATTACTACCCAACCTACATAACTGGCCCACCGAACACAACACGCAGACGGTTTCCGGGCTCCAACGCAGTGTTCTTACTGGTACTATTCAGGCTCTGCATGTTTATTTGAATGTCCAGGCACCAGATTAGAGTGCATGTCCGATGTTGTACAGTGCACGTATTTATTAATTATTTGCGCCGCATAGTCACCCCGCTGGTAATGAACGTCAAACGTTCCGCTCCCATAGCGTTTTATTGCCACCTGCAGATCACAGTTCAGGGCGCCAGTGGCTAACGGCCTGTGCATGTATATCACTGTTATTGTTATTGCTGGCGCAAGTGGTGTTTCTCCCAGGCTAGGGCGATGATTGATTGTTTTCAGCATGGGGAGTTGACATGGCGCCGGTGGCCGGCATTGTATGGAGGGGAGGAGAGGGGCTTTTCGACCGACTGACTGGGTGGGAGGGGAGGGGTGGACACTTAGCCGGCCGACAGGGCGATGAAATCACACGCGGGCTTCCTATCTGTTCTGGCAAACCGACGAGGAGTTCTCACAGTTCCGTATCCCCGACCGGATATGCCGGGCGCCCTGGCCGCTCGCCCGATTCGTTGACAGTGCGTCAGTCCACGAGTTTTAACCGTCTCCGTGTTCCGCACTCGACAGGACGCTGGAGCAGGCGTCTGACGAGGCGCTGGAGCAGCTGGGCCGCTACTACCGCCGGGAGAACCCGGCCGTGTCACGCCGCCGGCTGACACCCTCAGACGGGCCGCCCGGCAAAGGGCTGATCGCCGCCGTGCACCGGGCGTATCCCGTGTCTCCGGACGACCCGGCGCCGGAGCCCGCGGAAGGTAGGGAGTGGAACTGGAGACATGACCTGACCTGACCTGAGCTGACCGGGTCTGACCCGCTGTCACCAGACGACCCGGCGCCGAAGCCTGCGGAAGGTAGGGACTGGATTGAACAGTGGACCAGACCTGACCTGACCTGACCTGAACTTATCCGACCTGACCCGACCCGGTGTCAACGGACGACCCGGCCCTGGGACCCGCGGAAGGTGCGGAAATGACCTGACCTGAACCAACCTGACTTTACCTTATGACCATGGTCCGTGTTCCTGACAACAATTGCACTGTTTTTCTAATTTGCTTCCACTCCTATTCAGAGGCATTAACCGACCGATTATTTTGGCTAGCCCGTAATTTTCCATCTCGTTTCCTTTTCTTTCATTTCGATCATCTACATCGGGAAACGCTGACAAATACCCAAAGAACGTCTGTGAATTCCTCAGCGGGGGCCCGCACGAGTTCTTCAATTAGCCGCTCAGTCCTTGACTGGGCAGGAATCAAGTTGTGATTCCTCCCCAAGCGCTAACCGCAGTCGCGCTCTGTCCCTGAAATATGAATCAGCGCTCTGTCCTACAGCTGTCCCTACGATTAACAGTCATATTGGATCCTCTCAAATCTCAATAATTCAGTACTGTGGACGCAATTAGATAGTTACATGCAAGACTGGAACAGCTACCGATGCTGCAAGCACCTGATGACCTGATAAAGCGGTATGAGGTCATGGGCCGCCCACGGCCTGGCGAATAGGTGTGTCGTGTCAGCGGGGTGGCGCAATGGCGTGCATGTAAGAAATGCCCGCACTTTGCCGGACTTAAGTTCAACTTAATGAAGCTCGGCCTTGCGCCCGTAACTCCCTGAGGCGCGCTCGTAGCCCGTTTACCCAGCGCTGCCAGGCGACGAAGGCGTGTGAATTCGCCCACCTGCCGCCCCCTGTGTGTCCCTGTGTGTCTGCTGTGTGTGTGTGTGTGTATGTGTACCAATGACGGCAACTGGCGACGCCCTCCGCTGGGGCCGCCGAGTTAATGCATCGCGTGCGGCGCGAACCTAGACCTGAGGCTCCCTTGTGTAGGCCGCCGAAATGCCAGCGAATGTTAAGCTGCATGACATCATATGCGCGGTAGGTTCCGTCTTTATGTTCAGCGACTCTGATACATTTTCATTCATTTTTTTCTGTATGGCTCATGCTTAGCTATGCTAGTTAGTGTCAAACGATTGATGGCATCTGAAAATCAGTTTGTTTGTACCCTTTGGTGGTAAGCTGACCTATTTGTGTAACCTGTTTGGCATCGTGATACTGTGACATAAGACAGCGCTCCCCAGACCTATCGGCTTTCTACATGCCGATTCTATCAACCCTAGAGGTCGGTGCAATTCCGTCGCAGTTTTGAATTAAGCTACAGCATTGAAAAAGCGAAGGCGTGGAGCGTCACTGGAACTAGCGAATGAAATAAAATTGTGAAGATCTCAGGTCCGTCAGTGACATCAGATAGCAGGTCAATGACTCAATGACTCCCAAAAAGGGGGCAGTCGTGGGGTACAGTTCCAGTGATGGCGCGGAAAAGGTGCATTATGACATATGCTGAAAAATAAGCATTGAAACCCTCAATGTTGAGAGAGGGCAGGGGTCAAAAACGCACTGTCCGTCATCAGTGTGGTGCTTGCATTTATCAAAGCAAACTCATCTCTCTGAGGTTTAACCGAAGCTAAAATGATGTCTATACCTAACCGAAGCTAAAACTAAAAAGGAACATATATCTTGGCACACTCGAACAGGAACCTGAATAAAGTTGGTGAGTAGAAAGTGAGGATCCCAGCAAGCAAGCTGTAAATGTTGTTACGAACAGCCACGAAGCCGACTTTTCTAGTTTTGGATTAGAGCTATGCTCTGATTGGCGGTCATGTTACCCACACAGACAGACATGGACAGTCGGTAGCCTGGTGACCGCCGCGGCGCTGCGTGAGTTGGTGATGTGCCGCCCCTCAATATTGAGCCCCCGTATACACACGGAGGTCCCCCACACCGCGGCCCGGGGCGCGGTGGCGCCTCTCTGAATAAGTGGACAGGACACCGCTGGTCGGCGCCATTGGCTGAGCCGAATTGCGAGTAATGTCTGGCCGTGCCGTGCCTGACAGGGATTTGTTAGCGCACTGCGAGTCGAATAGACATAGCCGCGCGGTGCGCGGTGCGTTCCCGTGACCCGGGCGACGGGCAGAGTTATGTCGGACGGCCCAGGTCTATGTTGACATGAAACGCAATACTCAAGTGTGAACCAGCTTGAGCCAGAAACGGATTGGGAGGTGGTTTGACCCTCGTCCTACTTCGGCATGCCGCCGGCAGGCGACGCTCGAAAGTTTGTCCTAAGACATTTTAGGAAAAACCTACGTCACTTGAAGGGAGTTAGTTAATATAACAATAAAAAAATGAAACGACGTCCAATTAACTGAATCATCAGACTCGTCAGGACTGCTTCATATGTTACTTGATTCACCTCGGCAGCATGCAGTTGGGCTTGGACTATAACTTCAAGCACTGTATTTAAAAGTTTTCTGGAACTATGTGGCCGTAACTTCTAGTGACGTTGACCTCAACTCGCCATAGTCGACCGAACATGAGCCACTCTGACGTTATTTCCAGCCAACTCGTGATGGTTACCACTAAATTTTTCTTCGGACACACGGTGTCCACTGCCCAGTTCCTGCAGCAGAAGGAACTGAACGTTTGATGTCATTGCCCAAGTGGCTTAGAAGATTTTGTCTCAAAAGTAGACAATATCTTCGTCATTGTCGTCACGACGACACGTCATTGTCGTCACGACGACAATGACGTCATATCGAACGTCATTGTGGTTCTGTTGAACCGTGCTTTGACTTAGACGAAGGTCTCCTTGAAAGCCTGTCCGGTGGCTCTCAGTCTTGGTACTCTTGCAAATTACAGTGTCTATTAGCCGCATGTCACTGACGAGTGGTCAAGTGCTGGAATCATGCCATGCTAAGAATCATGCATTGCTTGATTGGTTATGTAACGCCGCGGGCAAGTCACGGACCCAAAATAGCGGCGGTGGGTACCGCTTCTGTGAACACCTGTCGGCCGCGTGCACAGTCTCCCAGCGACCGGCACACCAAACACAGAGTACGGTCGCTCTCGGCGCAGAGCACGAGTATCGCACGTGACCCGCCGGCCCTCCCCTGCGCTAACCCACGTGACCCGCCGCCTCTAACCTGTGATAACCAACGTGACTCGCTGCTCCTTCCCCGCGCTAACCCACGTGACCTCAGCTGCTCCTTCCCTGCCCCTGGCCCTGTTTCACTGAATGACACCACCTGTCTCTAGTGGTATCGTGGTTTTGGGTTTCCATGGAAACATCAACAAACTCCGACGCCCCAACATTGAGAGACGCTCTGTCAACCTGCACTCATACCCCACTCTCATGCGGGGGTTTTTCTGAGTTCTGTCACTCATTTCGTAAAGCAGTGGTAGGCCTGCTGAGATTCTACCCTCAAAGAGCCACGGTACATGCGAACAGCTAAAAGTTTGATTGCTGCTCCCAGAATAGACGTTAACGGCGATATAGGAAATGGGGAAAGCGCCGAGCTATGTCGAAAGTCTGCATGTCAATGCTGTAAATGACGTCATTCCTCGGTCAACCCCACAGTCTCCATGGACATAGAGAGGTCACAAATAGGTATGCTAGTAGGATGAACTTGCAGTTTTGGGGTAAAGGTAACGAGTAGTGCCAAAGCCACAAAGCCACTGTTTGATTAGGTGACCTGAATACCAGTGCACGCATATCCTTTTAGCTCGACCTCATTAATTCACGCCACAAAAATAGGACATAGTTAGGGACTAGGGCGGTGCTTGACTTTACGGGTTACAGCGAACGTCCGCTGTGATGATCGTCCCTGTTTCCGTATTTGTATGTGTTGGTATGTGCGTCTGCCTGTGTTACTGGACTCTGTGCCGTGTGACTGATGTGTCCGCTACTGTATCTGTGTGTGTGACCTATAGTGTGCCTTTGATTGAACCAGATGCCGTGTTACTGATGTCCCCGCCACTGTGTCTGTGTCTGTGTGACTGATGTTATTGCCCCAGTGTCTTTCTCTGTCTCTGTACTTGATGCCGTGTCACTGATGCGCCCGCCCCTGTGTCTGTGTTGCTGTCCTCAATGCCGTATAACTGACGCGCCCGCCACTGTGTCTCCGTCTGTCAGAGGAGGTGCGGTCGCGGCCGCCGCCCCGGCGCCGTCCCAGCGGCCGCCGCTCGTCGGGCCCGTCACGCGGCCCCGGCGCCGAGTCGCAGCGACAGCGGGCCGTCTCCAGCTCGTCGGTGATATCCCTAACCGCCTCAGAGGCGGCCAGTGAGGACGGCGACACGCTGCCCGAGCTGAACGGTGCCGACATCCCATCCAGGTGGGACGCGTTGACAGCTAGAATAACGCAAACATCTCGCACGTAATTCGCGCACTTCCCGCCCCGACTGGCTGCAGTTGGTTAGGTGCAATGACCTGGATGACTGAGAGGGCTAAGCTGGCTTTGGAAGGGGTGGTCTGACCCTGGTCTGACCTAACAGAGAATTGAGCTTTGAGTTTATTTTACGCGTGATTTCTGTACTGCACGTTTACTTTGCGACATTGTGTTTGTAGCGTTCGTCCCTGTCTCGACTGCGCGCTACCTGAGGTTACATTATCTTTTTGTGTTTGGCAGCCCGATGCTCGGCTTCTTCATATGTGCTTGAAGCCGACACTCTGCCGCCCAAGCTAACCCCCAGCTGTGCCTTTGTTGCCGACAGCCCGGTACCCGAGTTCACCCTGGTCACCCGGAGGCGACACCCGGAGCGCACCGTCGATCAGCCCCCACCTCCGGCCGAAACGGCCGCCGAACAGCGCTACATACCCGGGATGACGCCTCGTCCGCAGCCGGCGCGCGCAGCCCCGCCGGACCCTCCGCGGGAGGACCCGGTATCCCCGCGAGAGGACCCGGGATCCCCGCGAGAGGACCCGGGATCTCCACACAAAGACCCGACCACGCCGCCGTCCGAGGCGTTCCCTGCTCTGGGCTGTGAGGTGACCAGGACCGCTGCCGGGCCCAGTCCAGCCTCCGGCGGGTGAGTACTTGGTGAATAGCAGGTGTCACTGAAGAAGGTTCGATATTTGTGTTACCGTCTACAGTGTGATCATGAGACTGTAAAAAGGCGTATTTTTCCATGTGACCGCCCAGGCCCTAACCCTCAAAGCGAAGTTATTTAACCGAAACCATGTGTTACAGACCTTAAAAAGACGCTTCCTGTGTCGCGACTCAGACTATCTGCGCTATATCTCCCTTCGCCGGGTCTATACTCAGCCCGACCCTGCGTTCCAGTGACCGACCCGCCGAGGGCAGGCGCTCCAGCACCAAAAAGGGCCGCCGCGGCCGACCGCTGGCTCTGGACGGGTCTCCTATGGCCCCCGCTGCGGCACCAGTCACTCCAGTCAGGACGGAGACACCCCGTCGACCCGCCTGGTCTGCCGGCGCCGCCAATAAACCTGCCTGGACTGCCGGAACTACCAACGGCACGGGTGAGTGGCATAGCGCGATTCACTCATGCTTACTAACTCACTCTATGCTTGTCTGTTTCTCCTTTTCTACCTCCCTCACCCCACCCCTCGCTTTCTTTCTTTCTCCTCTCTTTTTATTCACCACTTCTGGTTCTCCGTTCGTTTATCGAGTTTGGCCCAAAACAAACGGTTTCCCAAAGCATGCTTTTCGGCTTGGCTAAAGTCCATTGGGTTTCGGTGTTAGTGTTTATTGCGTTATTTCACCGTGTGGCGTGCCGTCGTTGGTCTGCTCGGTGTGTTTTGATCCCTGTCGTGTGGCCCGGTGAGGGCTGTTTTGTGTGACCATATCGCTGGAACTCGCCGACATCAGGCGAGTGTGTGCGACCCCCCTACAAGTGACCGTCAGTGGGTCGTCCCAGGAGACCAGTAGGGCAGCCTGGCGCACATGCAATGTTGACCCGACCGTGGTAGTCGCAGTGGATATTGAATGGGTGTTAGCCACGGTTATAATTGTTATTGCAAAGCTGAAACTATATTGTTTGTTTTACATAGTTCAAACTGATTCTTGTTTGATTGTTTATCCTACTACTGCAAGGCGTGGACTGAGTGAGGGACTGATACACTGATGCACTTTTTAGAACAGGGAACCTCAGGATAACGTACTGCAGCTGTGTGTGTGCCGACTGCCGGATATCAGCCCATCACTAAGTTTCCCATAAAAGCTCCCCTCCCATTTCACCACGAACATCAGTGTGAAGGGACGTGAAGCTGGTAATGACTTCCCCTCTGTTTTTCTGTCGCAGACCCGTCGGCGGCTGCCTCCCTGGCCGACATAATGGCCGAGCAGCGGCGGGTGTCGGCGGCGACTCGCCCGGAGCCG
This sequence comes from Amphibalanus amphitrite, assembly GCF_019059575.1. Taxonomy (NCBI): domain Eukaryota; kingdom Metazoa; phylum Arthropoda; class Thecostraca; order Balanomorpha; family Balanidae; genus Amphibalanus; species Amphibalanus amphitrite. Next base: position 277,852 of record NW_024882047.1, read on the forward strand.
GCCGCCGCGCCGGTGCCGGTACCGGTGCCGGCTCCGGCCGCCCGGCCGCGGCTCCGCTCCAGCGGGGAGGGCGGCGTCTGGGGCGGCGCGCCTGCCTCCCCGTCTCTGGCGTCTCCGCCGCCGCTGGCCACCAGTCCACCGGAGCCGGCTTCCCTGGACGACATCATCCGTCAGGAGCAGCAGCGCATCGAGAGCAGGCAGATCATGCGCGACAAGTCGCTGGCGCTGATCCAGGTGGGCCGGCCGACGGGGAGGTCTCTAAGTGTGTGTGTGTGGGAGGGAGGGGGGGGGGGGGGGTCTCGGTCCGGTGGGTGGGCCATGTCTGGTAGGTGGTCTGGGGTGCGATAGATGGTCTGTTGGATGGTCCCTTTCTGTCTCGTGGTTTCAATCCGCTGAATGGTCTGCTGGTTTGGTGGATTGTTCCTATTTTCGGTAGATTGATATTCCTGGAATGTATAATTGCCTTTGTCGCGTTGGGCGGCCCCCTGGGTCTGCTTGCTTATTCCTGGTCCTGCGGGCGTTCCTTGGTCCTTTTGTGGGTGGACCCCGGTATGGCGGTGGTCTGGTGGATGATCCAATGGGTCGATGGGTCCTGATCCTGTGGGGGGTGGGTCCCCGGGTCGGACATCATTCGGGTTAAAAGATAGTTGGTCTAGCTTGTCACCTGTAGCCCTCTTTACACCCCCCCCCCCCTCATCCCTCATCCCTTGTGACAAAAGCCGCTCGACCTGCTCTGCGCTTTTTTAATAATTTTGCGTGATGATTTCATTCAAAAGCACCGTGATCGAACACCAAAAATCCACAGCACAGCTGCTAACGAGCTAGTGTTTGGCAATTTTATTCACGTCATTGAACCACGCACATTACAATGCCAGAGCTGTTTTTGCTGTGCGTGTCCTCACAATTCCTTTTTTGCGGATGCCACCTCACCCTGGTCTGCACCGTCAATTATTGAATTTATCATGAACCTCCTAACGAACGTTACTTTATATCAGATTTACCTGTAATTGTAAGTCCTTTGTTGTATTTTTTATCACTTTCTGGTAGTAGTCGCTACATGACGGTCACGGAGCACTCATTCGAACAAATGCTGAATGCATAGGATTTTCTTTTTTCTATTTTCCCTCCTATTTTCCTTTTCTCCTTTTCCCATGAATTCCTTGGTCGGTTGGACGCACATTTATCACGATGTCTTTGACGCTGGTTGAAGTGCCAAGAGTGTTAAGTTATACCAGGCACTCTGAGTTATGATTCAAGTCATGCAAAAGTGTTACGCAGTTGAGGTATACCTCCCCCTCCGTCCCTTCCCACTCCCTGTTCCGCTCGCTCATTCCGCGATGTTATATGACGACTATTAAAACTGCGTGGGCTTGGTCGCTACTAGCTCCCATTCCAACTATGCAGGCTGCAGTGAGTGAATTGCCGGTTCTAGACGGGTTATGGCGGTTGGCCCGGTGAGGTCACGCGATGGCCGCGGCCCTGCGTCCCCCCCCCCCCTCGGCCGGACGTCTTCAGTCAAGTGTAGTGCCGTGGCGTCCGGTCGCCGACGCTCAAGGTTACACGCACCAGGACTTCCTGCAGTTTAGGTCGGTGGTGCCAGCGGTTAAACAGAGCCCAGAGGTCAAATGTGAGCAGGCAATTCAGTGGAAGAATGCATTAGCCTAAAGAATGCTCTCCCTGAGATGTTTAATGTATATTACGAATCGGTAAACAATGCAAAATAATTGTAACCTACGAAACAGCGTGAAGCTACTCGAATAAAAAGATCAAATTATGTTAACAGCCATCGCTTTTCTTCATTTGAAATAACACTTTTGACTTACACCAGCTATAGATGCGAACAATTGTCAATATATATATATATATATATATATATATATATATATATATATATATATATATATATATATATATATATATATATATATATATATATAATATATACAATATAATATATATAATATAATACTTTTCTCAATTTATAGTTTACGTTATAGAGGTCATGACGTGCCGTTTCCATTTTGTATGTTCTGAGCATGTAACGTCGCTGTTACGTTTTGTCGTCTATTTTAGAACTTAAGCGCTACTCTTCACAAGTCAAAAGATAGTTCTAAACTCATGCACGAAAAAAGTTCATAGATTGTGTTGATAGGTATATTAATCACTCAGTGTCAAAGAGTGACAAAAAATAGATAATTAGGTCGATAAAAAGTTATAGGAACTCTCGTTGGCTGTAATGCGTAAAATTATATAGCGTCCTTTCCCATTTGCGCCCCCATTCTCCTATGCACTAGCGAGTTAGCAATGCTTTCAGCGAAATCACTTTGATTTCCCCTTCGGTTGCACTTGGTGGCGGATTTATAGGCTTTGTAAAACATTGACGAAACTGTGTCGCTAGGTGCTGCACAGTCCAATGTTAACCATTGGCAACACTGATCCCGCAATCGATAAATGCTCTAAAACATGGATGAGCTGGAAACCATGTTGGTATGGTGTGAGTTTTCACTTCAAGCGCTCAATTATTTGTTAGAACTGCGCTATTTTTGGTGGAAAGAACTTCCTGCGATTGTGAAAAAGCCGACGCTGTGGTTTTTATGTTTTTCGGTGACTGCCTGAACCTTTTACCAACCAGCATCGCTGTCAGTAAGCTCAGGTGTCACCATTTCGTTGATGAGGCTTACGCAATACAATACCTCAGAAATTGATGCTTGAAGGGTCGGACCGCTGAAAGAATACACCCCGGGTAAGTGGAACCATAGACCCCTTTAAACAAATCAAATCCTTTCGTTTAAAGGAGTCTATGGTGGAACCCGTTCTGGGTTCGAGATTCGGCCTCGGCAGCACTGTTGCTGAGGACTGAGGAGGTTCGTTTCCCTGGGCGAGTGGGCTGTACATACTGTGGAGTTAGCGAGGGCGAGTACTGAGTTCCCTATGCGACTGAGGCCATGTTATGTGGGTAGGGAGGTCCGATCCGTCACACTTATCAGCCCTCGACTGTGGCGTTAGTATGCACTAATTGCTCTTCAAAGGATTAATTAATAATTACATGACGGTCGTCATGTATCGAGCGGGCGGGCGGGGCGGCCGTTTTTTTTTTTCGCGATGTTTGCGTTGGTATTTTTGGCGGTGGGAGGTGCCGCTGTTTCTTTTTTTATTGCGGCGTTTGCGGTGGCGGTGCTGCTTGCGGTTGGCTACGGGTGTGCGGTGGGCGAGGTAAGGCGAGTGAGGGTGGTGAGGGTGTTTCTTTATACTTAGTTTTTTATTCTAATTTCTTTTTCATTGTTTTTTTTAACCATCGGTCCGGCGATGCTATAGCTCATAGACCACTATACACCACTATATATAGTGGTATATAGTGGTCTATGTATAGCATCATCACTCTGGGTAGGTATGCATTCGTGTAATTTATGCTTACATACCAATCGATTTTCCAAACACTCGTACTCATACCATAGTATATAGATTTTATTTCTACTCAAGCGATCACTTGTATCATATCACTGACGCATCAAACGTCGTGTAATAATAAGTTCACAATTAATGTAACACGCATTTTGCTTGTTAATCAAACATCTGCTCGTAGTTACCCGGCCATAGCAATCAAGCGGAACTACAACAGGACGTGGTACCCGTTATGTGAAAAAGGGGGCATTAATGACGCCCAGTGGTGACTGGGGATTCATTTCTCTGCGCGAAGTGTTTTATCTTTTTGGTGGGGTTACGACCCCTCCCTCGGTTCCTGAGCTGTGTGTGACCGCCGGCTGTTGGCAGATCGAGGAGCGTGCCATTCAGGAGCTGCTGGAGCTGTACGGCGCGGCCGACAGCGGCACGGTGCGAGTCACCGTGTGTCGGGAGCAGGCGGACACGGCCGAGCCGCGTTGGTGCCGCCAGACGTCCACACGGTGACGAGGAGAGGTTCAGTGGGCTGCCAGAGGAGACCTATGGCAGCCCACGGCCCGGCCCAGCGCCAAACCTGGTCAGAGCTCAGTGTTCAGAGCCCCAGGCGTCCACACGGTGACGAGAAGAGGTTCAGTGGGCTGCCAGAGGAGACCTATGGCAGCCAGCCCACGGCCCGGCCCAGTGCCAAACCTGGTCAGAGTTCAGTGTTCAGAGGCCCAGGCGTCCACACGGTGACGAGAAGAGGTTCAGTGGGCTGCCAGAGGAGACCTATGGCAGTCCACGGCCCGGCCCAGCGCCAAACCTGGTCAGAGCTCAGTGTTCAGAGGCCCAGGCGTCCACACGGTGACGAGGAGATCCGAGCCGTCCTATGTCAACCCGCGATCAGTGGGCAGAAGCCAGTGGTCAGTGGTCCGCCGGTCATTGCCGACCCAACCCAGCCATGGTCAGTGGTCAGTGGGCAGAGACCAGTGGTCAGTGGGCAGAGACCAGTGGTCAGTGGTCAAGATGTCTACCCGGTGCCAGGAATCTGACCCGGCCGTGGTCAGTGGCTAGTGGTCAGAGGCCCACCCGGCGACATTGACGGCATACCGGGGAGACTCTGCTTCTGGGCTCCATCCCGCGCTATACGGACAAACTGTGATGCCGGGCTCTTCCACTCTAGGATTGATGCCACACCAAAATGGACAACTGTGATGTCGGGAGGGGTTCAGTCGCGTTGAGCATCACTGGGTGATATCTTTCGTACGCTAGATGTTTCAATGATGCCGAAAGGTCTGTATTGTAGATTAACCTGCTTCATGCTGGCTGGCGATTGTTGAAAAATCCGTCGCGGTTTTTAAAAGTTGTTTTTGAAGAAAAACTGCTTTGGATAGGGTGAACACCGAACAGTCGGTAAGTAAGGAACCCTGCTTAAGCGCTTATTATGAGACAGCCAGCAATCTCCATTCGTGCGTGTTTAACGTCTAATTATCTCACGAAATATCCTTGTAGCGAATCAAAATTAGGACTCACGACAGTGACATTAGTTCTTTTTTGCACAAATTATCCATCGCCATCTGCCACTTGCTATGTGACACGTGTCGTGAGAGCAGAGTTCAAAAGAGGAGCACAGACCTCTGTCCAGCAGGGATGGAAAGCCATGACGCGCAGCGTGGTGCGTGTGTTTTGTGCAATGCTCTGAGCGGGGATGGGCGTCCAGTAGACAATATGCTGATTTTAGGCTATAGTTTGATCTGTTTGTTGTTACGCTGTTGATTGTTAAATGTATGTGACGGCTGTGGTCACCTCTGTGACATGTTTAACTGGTTCTCCAATGTCCACCCATTTGACGTGTTAGCGGTCGGTGCACCGTGCTTGAGCGTGATGTCGAAATTCGACGAACGTACCGTCTTGGTGCCGGTTTGTCAACAATCGACATTGCCGGCGGTCGGTACGTCGGTATGCTGGCGGTAGGCATGCCTGCTTTGGTGTCTGTATGTCATTAAGTCGACATTCGACATATTTGCTGTCCTGGTGGCGGTGTGTTCGTGTGTCGATATGTCGGACAGTCCGACAGTCGATGTGTCGAAATGCCGGCTGTCGGTGTGTCGGTTATTGGCATGCAGTCTTAGTGTCCGTCGCCGCGGCTCGGCTAGCGGCCGGTGCAGTGTCTGCGTGTGCCGTGTCTGTCACCACGTGCACCCTGGCTGCAGTCAGCACATGTCAACACTGTCTGCGCAGTGTCTGCCGTGTATGTGCGTTGCCGTGTATGTGCGTGGTGTACCTGGTGGGCGGCCGACCCTGTGGGCCGCTGGGCCTCGTAGCGCCGCTGCCCTCCAGATGACCACACCAGTCGCTCGTGCAGTGGTCACCCAACACCGTCTGACTCGCCGGAGACCCAGCGCTCCGCAGTTTTGTGTGCCGATTGATTCAGGGATGTTAGATGCTGAATTCGTTTAGCTTTTAGATTTTTGTATAATTTTGGGATTGAGCCATAATTTGATGTGCAGACTGACTTACAGAATACATGTGTTTGAATTGAATCCATGTGTATTTATTTTGCCTAATCACAGGAGGATAGATCCAGAGACGGGCGCATTGTGTGCTTGCTGTTAAAACCTGAATCCTGACGGAGACGGGATGCAGCCAGTCATGGCTGCATTGCGTGTTTAATGAGAGTTGGTGAATGAAATGGGTTATACATATATCGTCAACGTTGTTGTATAACTTGACTGGACTTTTCATCATTGTCGGTAGGTATTATAGCTATACATTCAGAGGCGAGGTGAATTGTATTATTGGTCCATAGCGTCAGTTTGATCGATTGAGGATGTTAAGCACAGTACTCATAAGTCATTCCAAACACTCGTAGTCGTACCACTGTATACTTTATTGGTATCCAAGTTATCACTAGTATCATGTCACTGACGTATCAGCTATAATATCGTTTTGACTTCATTTGTGTTCTCCATCGTTTAGCATTATTGAGAGATAACATGTAAACGAGGTAATGAGGTAAAAAATTTACACACGGTACAAATTTAATGCATGATAACTATACCAAGTTTCGCGGCGCTGCGCGGCACGATTTTCTTCGCACACGCAAAATAACTGAAGAGTAGGTGGCTAAGGTAAAAAAAAAAACGTTTTCCCCTTGAGCGCCAGGGCGCAGGTCGTTGGCAATTGTGGCGGGAGAAACACGGTGGCGTAAAATTGTTAAGTTGCCGATCATTTTCGAAGTCCATTTCGACTATTGCGGGGTCAGCAAAGCGGAGACCTGCATTATTCCGACATTATTCCGCTGGTTTTATTTGGGGTTCAGCGAATATTCACGTGTTATGAAACCCTATTGTGGTGGCATATTGATATAGTGCTAACATATTACAAACCTTTGGGTGGTATCATCCTTTGAGGTCATACGAAAGCCACGTCGTCACAACTGAATATATAGCACGCTCCTACGACTCTCGTATTTCTAAAATAATTCCCTTGTGTCGCAACGTCATTCATGGATCCGTGCTGGTCGAATTACCGAAGTGTATTACAATGAACATTTCATTCGGGAGTCATAATTTACATTGGACAATGGAGTGCGATGAGCTGTTTTAAGATCCTCAGCGCACGGGTTCGCCGTTCGCCAGTAACTTCAGACCTCAACCCAAACGTCGCCAATGCAATGGCTCGTCACTTGCGAGGTCACGGCTCGCTTCTACATATAAGGCCTGTATAAGGCCTGCTCAAGTGCCCAATTGTACATACCAGTGCATGAATGAAACGGCTTTGAAGAGATGCAATATGCTAAAACATTTATCACAAAAATAGCGAGTTTTGTTTAGTTTCTACAACGAACCTTACCATTTGACTGAAGATCCCGGTTTAAAAGATCAAAAGGTTGTAATTCCACACTGTTGGTATTGAGTTGGAAAGAGCGTGTCATACCTACGTATTGCCTATTGGCGCCGAGTCACGCTGGTATGCGCTTTGTCGAGAACGCTTATTGTGCTATTCAATGGTCATATCGCTTACTCCTCCCATTCTCAAACATATCACGTTTAGGGGTTTACACGAGTGCTTGCCCAGCATTTAGGAATCTTTATTTTGTAGTTGCAGATTTATCCACTAAGTGCTAAAAGGGGTATAGGTATGATTTTATGTCGTACACGACTTAACCCTCGCCCTGGCAGGGCATTTTTCATAACACGGCCTGGCAGGGGGGGGGGTCGATGCGACCCCCCCCCCTCGCGATTGGCTCCTATGGCACCTAGAAACACCAAATTTGGTAGGTAGGTGGGCCCCCTGGAGTTCTCGCCCCTGTGCAAATTTGGTTGCTCTAGGTCAATATTTAGGGGGGTTTTGGGGGGTATAAATGTAAAAATTTCGCTAAAAACGGGTCAAAAGTTTTTCGCTTATAACTTTTAATCTAATTAAGATAGAGCAAAAAGAAAAGCACCAGTGAACTCAGCACGTCAAGGCGCGTCGAATGATATACTTTTTAGCCTGCTTAAGTGTACTTAAAGTTTTTCTTAAACTTTAAGTAAACTTAAAATTATAAATTAAGTTCAAGTTAACCAAATTGCATCATATCGCATATCATTCGATTCGGCTGATCACCAGGAACACAATGATACCATTTTTTAAGCTCTAGCGTCATTATGTGCCAAGTTATTGGCAAAAACGTCATTTGACCTCAGTTGACCTCATTTGACCTGACCCATGGATAAGTACACCAAACAACGAAGCACCAAGTGACCTGCTGTTATTTACTATGGATTCAAAGCATAAAAGTGATAGAAAGAAGTAGATATCTCCAGTATTTTCGGAAGTTAGTATTTTCCCATAGGCTTAACATTACGACGTAATGACCTCTAACTGACCTCAGGTCAGTGACCTAAAAAAACCCGAACTATATGTTATACAACTCGGTGAACTTAGCACATCCTGAAAGTTTGAAGGAAATCAGTCCAAAACTGTGAGTTGGACAGGTGCAAAAAGAAAATTGAAATTTGACCATGACCTTGTACCGGTTTTTCTGACCTGGTGACCTGACCCAAGGTCACCCGGACCTGAAATTTTCAGGTCATATGTAAAAAGGTTGCCCCATAGGCTGTGCCAAATTTGGCGGCGCTGCGCGCCGCCGTTTTTACGCTATCTTCGAAAAACCTTAGGGGGGGGGTCGCATCGACCCCCCCCCCCCTGCCAGGGCGAGGGTTAAGTTAACTTACCCGTAGGCCGTAAATAAGTGTTTACATAGACATGATATTGCAACATTTATTCTACGACCATGCATATATGACGGAATTATTTTTAAAAAGGGCAATAGTGTCTTCAAAGTGTTCGTTGTTCATTGTTTATTGTTCAGTGCGTCAAAACACACCAACCGAAAAAAGCAAGACTTCGGGTAAATTCAGCATTTTACCCATCATACCTAACGACCTAGCAACAGAAGAATATTGTCCTTCTCTCGTAACAGCTGATTTTATGGGCTTTATCGAGGGTCTTTAATCTTTATATGTTGTTTGTTACTTTTGTGGAGTCCATCTTCCGTTCTTTGTCATTCACGCCCGTTGCGAAAAGCAATGATTGAACCCGGACCGATGTAGTTTGATTTAATTTAACAGGAATGTCTTCAGTTACCCACTATGTCAAATCTTCTTGTCTTGTAGGTAGGTATCACGGTTATGAGCTCGCTCGGGTCTTTCCGCTGACGTGAGTGTAGCTCCAGAGAGCGTAGCTCCAGACTGTTTATGTGGCGGCAGTCTTGCAACGAGTGATCATCGTTACCTACCGCCTGGTCGCCTATGTACAGGTTGCCGAGGCTACCTCACCGTCGCCACAGTTCTCTACATTCCAGCCGCTGTAGGGGCACGCCAGTAGGTGGCTTTCTGTGCCGGCGCAGGCCAGGTCGTCCATGTGGAACACTGCGCCCGTGGCATACCAGTGGGGTGAGCAGCAGGTGGCGGTTCCGCCCCTGCAACGGGCACAGACGTCCCATCTCAATTCTCACTCGCTCGCAAAATAAAAAAGACGTCACAGAAAAATCTAAGTGATGTTTCCTATCGCTCAAACATGCACTTCAAAGGTGGTTTGGAGGATATTTGGAGGATAACGTGGTTTGATGGATATCATTCAAACTGCGGTTTGGAGGATATGAAATGGCTGTCACTTACGTGCGGCCGATGGAGCGGCAGAAGACGGTGGCGTCTTCGGTGCCCCAGCCGTCGTCACAGACCTGGCCCCAGGTGGCGGCGCCTTGTGGACGCACCTCAACACGGCCGGATAGACAGGACGAGTCGCCGCCGGCCAGCCGGTACTCGTCTGCGGGAGACATCAGGTCGTTATGCACATAGGAATTGCTTTACTAATAGTTACACTACACCATGGGGAAGCCAATGCAACCGTGCATGGCATAACCGATAACTAGAAGCCTTACGTTCGAGCGGTCAGCGGCCGTTAAAACTACATTTGGCTTCAGCGAGACAAAAAGTCGCAGAGACCGAATGGTTCAGCCCACAGGCCCCAGCTAAAGTAATGTGAGGCTCTACCAATCTCAACAGATGGCTTTGACTGACGATTTTTAAATACGGAGTGATCCAGATGAAGACAGCAAAAGATGAACTTGCAGCTCTGCAAGGACGATGGTACTTGTAAGCGGCATACCAAGTTTTATGGTAGTCTCAAGTCTGACAAATAGTTCCTAAGATATGAACGCAAAGCCAATACTGACACTTCACATCACTTTAGCGATGTCCTGTACTTCATACTTACAGCCGCTCACTATGACCGGAGTGCAGCCAAAGTCGCCGCACGTGCCGCCGCTACAGATGAACTTGGAGTTGTACGAAGAGCAGTCCTCCTGGTAGGTGCACGCCCCTCCGAACGGCACCGCTGCAGGGAGGCAGAACCGGCGCCGTCAGCACCCTGGAGCCAGCTGCCGCTATCCCAGCCCCCAACCAGGGGCCAGCTGCTGCTGTCCCAGCCCCCACCCCACAGCCAACTGCTGCTGTTCCAGCCCCCACCCCGGGGCCAACTACCGCTGTTCCAGCCCCCCACCCCGGAGCCAACTGCCGCTGTTCCAGCCCCCACACCACAGTCAACAGCTGTCCCAGCCCCCACCCCGCCCCTCGAGCCAACTGCTGCTGTTCCAGTCCAGCCTCCACCCCCAGTGTTATAGGTACCAAGTCATGCATATGTAGTAAGACCGTTGATATTAATAATTTTTTTTTTAAACAAATACCGGCTAATTCCAAAGAAATGATGAATCTACTTGCCTGAAAATTAACAAGATATTATTAGGTACACTAATGTTAATGACTATTCGTACCAAATAAAAAGAACGGTCATATTATCCCTCGCATGTGTGCGGCGTTTGCCAGCTTCTAATGCGTAGGGGGGGGGGGGTCGGTTGGACCCCCCCCTTGCCGTTTGGCCCCTGATCGAGCTAGAGCTTCGCGGAAAAAACGAGCGTGTTGCCCGTGACGAGAGGAAGCCGATGATACCCAATTTTAAGGTCCTAGGTCATTGGTTGACCTTCCAGGTCAGGTCAATGACCCAAAGTCGGGAAAATCGGAACCTGTTAGAAAGTCGTAAAGTGTGGCTGCTAAGGGGTTTTTCGGGGTGCTGATCACGAATATCGTGTTAGTTTTGATCACAGATGATGGCTTTAAGCATTTAGACCAGGTCGGGTCAGGTCAGGTCAGGTCAACCAGTAGGCGTCGTGACGGGTATTCGTAGTACGTGTCAACCGCCTCTGACAGCTTCGTAACATGTTACGAAGGCACCAAAACTACTTCGTAAATGTTCAAATGGTTGCTAAATTCGAATTCAGCTCCAAAAACTAGCCTAGAAACATGTACAGCTCGAAAAAGTGAGCCGAGGTCACCCGAGGTCACCAAAGGTCAGTGACCTGACCTGACCTTCAGGTGACCTTGACACCCACCCTAATGCATGGAAGCAACATCAAATCACATGTTTGAACATTTGAAACCACGAAAAGCTTCCAAACACGCGGCTAATACGAGCCGACATACGCAGAATCGCGATTCCGGCCAAACATGGTCTCGGAAAAGAGGTCACAGGTCAAAGGTCATTTGGGTCAGGGTCATGAAATTTTCATGGTAGGTGTAAAATTGATCAATGTGAGGGTACTGAAAGTTTCGTCGCGATCGGCCGCTTTTTACGCGAGTTATTCGCGAAAAACCATGGGGGGGGGGTCCATCCGACCCCCCCCCCCCCTACACATGCGAGGGTTATGATATTTTCTTTTCACTTATTAGCAAGTAGTTATAACCGGAGGGGAGTACCTAATGACGCGTCTCTTTCGTTACACCACCTTCCACACAAATAAATGCAATTAAGTTGGGGGATGATAGGTAATAAGTAATAAATAAGCACAGACACTGCTATGAAGATGACTGTCAAAACTCAAAAGTGAATGTTGCATCTGTATTATTTACCCATTGTGCTTTCGTTCATTAAGATTGCTGAATCGTGTGCTGCCTTAGGTCTCAGAATGGCCAATTGCATTCAGGGCCCCGTAAAGCAGGGTAGGCATATATATTTATAGAACATCCCGTAAAGCTCCGAAAAGCACTGCAGTCCCCCCCCCCCCCCCTCCAGTGTGAATGGGTCGTAGTGCTGTGTGTCGTGCCAATCCTGCAGGCCTCTTTCTCCGACTGGTGCGGAGGTGTCGCGGCGGTATCAGCCCGCGGGTCCGAAGCAGCGTAATGATGCGCTGTGCCGACTCACATTGTCGGCAGGTGCCACCGTTGTTCCAATAGCCCGATGCACAGGCGCACACTCCACTGGTGCAGGCGGTGTTGGCTGTCACCATCTGAAAACACAGCTCTGCCGTTAGTCGTTACTATGGGCAATTCCAGTGGTAAACCTAAAAAAAATATCGGAGGAGGTCACTGGAGCACTCATTTCCTTGCCGCTCAAATCTCGCTAATAAACAACTCACGTTTGTATCAGACGCGCCAATATATGTCATACGCAAGGCCTCGTCCAAAAATCCAACTTTCCTTTGAGATAAGGAATTGGGGTCAAATAGTGATGGTGAGATGTCAAATCGGGAGAAGCTTGGAAGAGCGACAGGAACAATTTTTGTTTTTAAACGAGAGGAGGTTAGAGGAGCTTAGAAAAGGTTGGAGGAGCCACTGGAACATCCCCTATATACCTATCTGAGAATGGCGCTCACCCAGTCATCACCCCCACACCAGAGGGCATCAAATGCATCACATATAGCAGCGATAGTTCCTTTAGTAGCAACATTGAAACAATAAAAGTCAAATTTATAGACGTTGGTTGAAATGGCAGGTAGGTACCTATAGTAATTACTGCGTTTGAACTTTATCGGTTGAATTTTCCTTAGGACTGGCCAGACGATTTGCATACTTGATTGAATGGATGCATTAGTAATGGCATTAGTGATATGAAGGATAACAGTCTTTGCATGTAAAGCTGCACCTTGTCCACTTCTACATTTGCGTGTGTTACGCCATGACAGTTCCTTCATCTTGACATCGGTTTTATTCTATGATTGTCTCTACTCTCTATTTATGTTTCTGCCGCAAGTTACGTACATATGATTGGCTGCGAAAGGTCAGCTCAAATTGACGCAGACGTCATGCCATTTTCCATTTCCTTAGCCCGTGCCGTCCTGGGGGGTGTTTTTACGTTTCCCCCTCGGGTTTTTGGCGAATATCTATATAAAGAAATGGCGGCGCGCACGCGCAGCTGTTTTTAGCACCACCTATCATTCATCTTTTCTGCACATGTCATAAAAGTTAAAGATCCGGGTCGTTCAAGGTCAGATAACCAGGTCACGTCAGAAGACCTTATGTCATAAAAATTGCAATAGGTACTCGCCAGTCGCCATAGCTACACCAACTGAACGATCGCTTTGAAACTTTCAGCGATTGATAAGATTAACGTTATGTATAAAATGTAGGTATATCTCAAATTTCGAACCCATGTGTGTCCTAACGTTAGGCCAACTTTGCGACATTTCCATTATACCTCAATCACAATGGGAGACAATTGAAACGCGTCTCTTTTAGACGAATGGCGCTCTAAACGCTCTCAAACATATGCTGGCTTACAGGTGAACATGACACACCGAATCGGACGGAAAGCTGCACCTGACCCCTCTTTGTGTTCCTTGAGGTCATCTCAGGTCATGAAAAGCTCGGGCTCCCAGCGTTTTTTTTTTTTTTTTTGACAATAACTTTTGATAAAGCCATGCTAGAGCGATGAAACCACATCAGAGGCCTCTTGCACCAAACTACCTAGCTAGGTAAAATCGAAAAACCGGTTTCAGAATAAGCTAAGCTAACGGTGGTAAATTTGGTTGCAATAGCCCAATACATAATCCTACATGTGCTTGCTAAATTTTGCACGCAAATTGTTACATTTGAGACTTGGACTGGGTATACGATGCAAAATAATACAAGCATTGGTGCAAGAGGATTTTGGTGCAAGAGGCCTCAGATGTGTTAAGCTTGATGATACGGATCGACTGATATCCAATATGACCTTTTCCAGTAAGGTTATGTTATGACCTTGTTATGGTCAAATTTTCAACATGACCTTTGAAGGTCATTATAGCTCATTCGACGCGTCTCAACGAGAGGAACACGATACTGACAAAATATATGTCGTGACATTCTTCAATCAAAAGTCATAACCGCGAGCATTTTTTTTTTCGTTAAAAACCGTCTGCCGTCATTTTTAATTTTTGCCCTCAGGAGGCTTAAACGTTGAGCTTAGGTCAAATCTGAGGGCGTGTTGGCGAAAGAGCGTTAACAGAGCTATCAAATGCGCTTTTCCGCAGCGTTGGATATCGATTGGTTCCCGAGTGATGCGCCGGTTTGTCCAAAATGTTGAAATAGGCAAAATTTTACGTTTGATGACCTCTGGTGACCGGACCTTTGACTCGGCCGAAAAAAAAATCGAAGTATTTTCTTAAGTATTTTACGCACTTTCGATTGCCGCTTACCGCGTGTCGCTACGTGGCCCAGGAGCCGAGCTAGACAGGGGCGTGAAAACGCCCCCCCCCCCCCCTCCCAGCACGACATGGAAAACTCAGACCACCAATGCGGCAAGGTTTAGTCTACCGGAACTGTCACACTGACTTCATTTTTGAGGATAGATGGAAATGTTTTTTTTTTTTCAAGAAGGATGTAATGTAAAAAGCGCTAATGCTCTGTTGTTCTGCGTTCTTAAACAAAGGGGCTTGCTCATACAAAGGGTATGGTAATACCTGCCTAAATAAACTAAAAAAAAATATCCACGTTACTGATTAGCTGTTTTAAGCTCTTTAATAAAATCCTTAATTTTTTAATGTGTTTAGCCCTGTGTCATCCTGAATAAGAAGCGGTTACCTTGAATTCAACCTGCTGCATCAACAAAATTTAAAGGTCAAAATTCCTCATAATTAACCGGTCCCATTAATGGGAATGGTTCACTTTCCCAAAATAAGTATTTTTTTGCAATGGGTTTAGGTATGATTTTTTTACGCTCAAAATGATCAGCGAAAAAAAATAAAACCTTTTTACCAGTATAAAGAATATCATTTTCTATCTTTAAATTTAGGAAGAATTATACCTAGTTACTCTTTAAAATATCTACTACTACTACTACTACTACTACTACTACTACTACTACTACTACTACTACTACTCTTTTAAAATATTGTTTGACGCGGAAGCTTTTTGCGCACGGACCAATCATATTGCGTAGTTCAAACCCATTGGCTGTAAGCATCATGCTGATTGGATGACGATGACGTGGCTGCATTCCTCAGCAAGACTCGCCTTTCTCAGCAAGGCACTTTTGGGGACGAGACACGGAATATCTTTGCCTAGGGTGAACGTTGGGCCATAAAAGCTCCTGATTTGTGTTTGTCTCAGCTCAAGCTACGAAACTGCTATTCCAGTTCAAAACCCCCATGTTAAAAGTGAACTATTTCCTTTAACCTTCCAGGCGGTGGGGGGGCATTTTTGCCCCCCTTTAGTTTTTTCAATACATCTCGAGAACCGCTGCGCCGATCGTCACCAAACTTTCAGTACCCTCCCGGGAGCAGCTAGCGCACATGGTGACCAAAAATTTTTCCAAAGGCTATGATAGGTTGGCCGCTAATGACGTCAGAGTGACGTCATTTTTGCCATTTTCGACCCTAAAAAAGGTTTCGCGGGAAGAGCTGTCAGGCCTACAGCTTTAGAGATACAGAAAAATGTTTCAGACATAAAAGGTGTGGAATCAAAAGGGCTACAAAACTGCTATTTCGATTTTTCGAATTTTTTGGATTTTGACCCCCAAAAATCAAAAAATAGATTTTTTGAATGTAATAGCCAAAAAATCCAAAACGTTTTTTGAATTTCGAAAAACCGGAACATATGTGATAGTCCCTACCGCCTTCTATCTACATACCAAATTTGAGATCGATACCTCTTTTTTGGCCAAGTTATAGCGATAAAACTGTTCAAAATTGATGACGTCAAATTTTCAAACTCAATTTTTAGCGATTCTAGACCTCTTAGCGCAAAACAAAGACCACCATTAGACTCCACGTGACGAGCTGCATCGAATCGATACCCATTTTATGCAAAAATATCAACTTTGAAATTTGACCTTTTTGAACCTGACCTTGAACCTGACCTCCACCAGAAAGTGACCTAAACCGTACCTGATGGTCTTATAACCAACACCATTGAGTTGGAAATGAAAAACTGGCCATAAAACATGCATCGCATAACCTTAGTAAAGTTGGGCTCATGTGGTGACCCTTGGTGACCTTTGGTGACCTGACCTGTGACCTGACCTGGTATGACCAGTGACCTCTAATAGCAACATATGTACTAGACAACTGACGCCTTATCGCTGATTTTCGACAAAATGCGTTTTACTCGGTGTTATAGCGCTTTCCCTAGAAGCCCGTGAAGGGTGAAACATTTTATCTTTGACCTGACATGTGACGTCATCGGTGACCCCGAGGTCAATGAAATTTGGTTTTCCTCAACAAATTTGACAGGGCTATCGAACGCCGTTTGAGTTTTCCGGATCCGTCCAGTAGTTTCGGAGATACGAGGGGGGGGGGCAAAAAAATGCCCCCCCCCCCCACCCACCGCGCGGAAGGTGGCTGGTAGGCCCACCGCCTGCCGGGTTAAAGGAACTATCCCACCTTCTAAAATGTTGTTAAAACCAGTTAAATTGTGCCCGATTTTATAGATTGGATGACCAGGAACACGGTTCTGGCATTTATTTTTCATTAAACATCTTAGGCTTCCCATATTCCAAACACAAACTTTCAAATGTGTGACGTCACAGCCCAAAATTACCTCCTTCCCCAGGCCACATTACTGTCATAAAGCTGATTCTTTTTACTCTGAAGGCACCACAACAAAGTTCAGACCAAGTTTTAAGCGATTTTTCAACGAACAAACCCATTTAAATAAGAATGACTAAACGAGGTGACGTCACACTAACGGTCGCTCCATGTTGAAGATAGGGCCTTGCGCAAGGCCCATTTTCAAATGAAGGGAACGAATTTCTTCAACACCAAGAGGCCGCGGGGGTTGCAACCTAGATAGATAGTGGTTTCTGAACCTCGCCGCAAACTTTGCTATCTCAACTCAAACCCCATGTTAAAGGAAAATGGCCACCTTCGTGAAATATGAAGATATCGTTGTTTTTCATTTTGACATTATTATTTTTCATTTTCTTTTTAAAACTGGTGCCAGAAGTGCACAATTCGCGAAAAAGTATTTAAAACTATTTAACATATTGGTACTATGTTGATACTCTCTACGGCACCTACTGTATGATGGCATAGCGATGACGTCACACTCAAGCCAATCAGCGTTCAGAAGACAGACTCGTCGGATTGTGTCAGATAAGCTGATTGGTTAAAGCTGAGCTGGTTGGAGCTGATTGGTAAAAAACCAAAGCCTCGCCGCGGGTGGCTGTATTGTCGGATAAGAACGCATTCCTGGGATAAGGACGCATTCCTGGCGTATTTTCTTTTAAAATTGCCGATAACTACGAATGGAGGCCGAAATCGGCCGTAAGGAGGTAGACAGTTAGGTTTTCGGACACGGGCTACAAGATGGCTATCTCAGTTTCAATCCCCATGTTAAAGGTGGCCCTTTTCCTTTAAAGGTGGGATAGTCCCTTTAAGCGCGGCTTGTGTTGACTGTTCCGGTGTCGGTGGCCGGTCACTGACCGTGCACTCTGCGCTGATGGTGCAGGCCGCTCCCATGGCCTTCCCCGGCTCGCACACGCCGTTCACGGCCACGTAGTTGGCCCGGCACGTGCACACGGCCGACGAACAGTACGTGGTGGTCTCGTCCCCGCACTCGGGGTCCACGCTGCACGCCTCGCCCAGCGCCTTCACTGTAATACATCCGATCGGTCAAACCCCCGCACTCAGGGTTCACGCTGCACGGCAGCACATCCAACCTATCAATCATCGCACCAAATATTTAGAATAAACTTGCGTGCCTTTTAAACGAGCTCCGAGTAAACGAGACAAATGTGGAGGAAGTTAGCTCTGTTTTGGAGCTATAATTGAATATTGATGCGAGTTGCTAGTCAATTTTGAACGGCAAAATTTAATGCAAAGAAAACATACAGGAATGTGGTCTGAAACTACCTACGGGAAACGTCGACTTGCCTGCATAATGTCGCGAAAGTTTCCAAATTCCGTTCTACACAGATGAATGAGTCACCTGTAATGCATCCGGTGCCCACGTCTCGCATGCATGGCACTTGGACTCACCGGTAGTACAATCGGTGCCCGGAACATTTGAAACAACTTGTCAGGAACTCACATGTGAGACAGCTGCTGCCTGGAGCTCACATTTGAGACAGCTGTTTTCCGGAACTCACCTGGCAGACAGCTGCCATCCGGATTGTGCCACGTGCCGGCCGGACAGGCGCACAGACCGCCGGAGCTGCACTCGGAGCCGGAGGTAATTGTCTGCCAGACAGCAACGGACAGGTCTGGGGAGTCCGTTCTGACACACACGCGCTCAGACAACCAAATAAAGGGGCGGGGAGGGAGGGTGCTCATGTATCTAACGATGGCAGGTAGTCGGCCTCGGCCGGGCTTCGCTTACCTGTAGTCAGTGGCATCACTGACAAACCTCGCGTCATGAGTCGTCACAGGCGGTTGATTCTCTGCCTCCCAGCTCCTGCGCTGCGCTGAATCGCAAGGCACCGCCCTTCTGAGTACCATGCCACCACTCCCTCTTTCGCCGTCACTATTCATAGCCTCTCTGTCACTCCGAGTGTCACACAACGAGAGAAGCCAAAAAATTGTTGAGACCATGACCGATGGTCCGTCCCCTTCGCTGGCTCGTCTTTGACTGTCCTATATCCTGCGCTCCCCTCGTGCCTCCCGCCCCAGCCCGCCCGCTTCGCTTATCTCTCTCCTGTTATGTTCGTAATTCACGGTTCGAGTGAGAGAGAGCTTAAGAGAAACGCGATTTATTTACTGCCGGTGCGAATGGGCCGAGAGAGTTCTCCGAAAACTAAACAAGTATGGCCAGCGCCACGCCTAGTCGCCCGCGCCAGTCATGCCGCTTGGCGCGCACGATCAGCTGAGCGTCGGCAGGGGCGCTCCCAGGCACACAGAGGTGGGGCCGCAGAGGCGGTCCAAGTACACACCCCCTATACCCGAACACAACATCCCCCCTCGAGACAACAGTCGTCAAAAACACACAAAAACACAACAATGCACGACGTTGTCTCACAGTCACTCCGCATACGAGGTCGCACCCCATTGAACTCGGAGCCGACCAGGAGCGCGGCGCTGCCGTCGAGAACGACGCGGGAGAGCGGCGGCGGCCGTCTCCACCTGGGGTGACCGCACCGGCGACGAGCGGCACACGGCCGGCGCACTAGCGGCGGGTCGGACCGCCCTCTCGGCGGCGACCGCGGTGCGCGCTGGCGGCGGCGGCGGCGGCGGCGGCTGAGGCGCACCCGCAGCGGGCGGGCGCGGGGCGGACGGAGCCACAGGCGGGGTGGGTTCCGTCAGAAGCGGCCGGTATGGGCGCAGGTAGCGGCGGTTACGCCACAGGACCTTGCCACTGGCCGTCTTGACGAGGTACGTGCGCCGCTGACCGACGCCCACGATCACTCCGATCCGGTTCCATCGGCCGGTGGCGGGGTCTTGAAGGTCGACCCGACTGCCGATCTTGAGCGGTGACAGCCGGCGCGTGCTCTTGTTGTAGCACCTGACGGCCTGCTCCTGGAGCTCGGCAGCCTTTTCCTCGCAGACATCGGCCGCCCGCTGCCACTCAGGAGCGAAGGCGCGGTGGTGCGTGGGAACACCAGAGCGAAGCGGGTGACCAAACAGCACCTGTGCCGGCGACCGCCCGTCTGCTCGGGGCGTGTTACGGAGTTCGAGCAGACTTCGGTCCAGTTGGTCCTGGTCGAGCCGGCCCGATGAGGACGCAGCCAGCACCAGCTTCTTCGCTGTCTTCACGCAGGCCTCCGCGTGCCCGTTAGCGCGCGGGTAGTGCGGTGACGACATCTCATGTCGTACGTCCCAGCGCTGGAGGAACCGGCGGAGCGTGCCTGATGCAAACTGGGGTCCGCCGTCTGACCGGAACACGGTCGGGACGCCCGTCTGCGAGAACATCAGTCGGAGCTGCCGCGTCAGATGGTCTGCCGAGGCCGTGCGGGGACACACTGTGACATACGGCCACCCGGACAGCCGGTCCACGTACACCAGGTACGTGTGTCCTCCAGCGGAGAAGTAGTCGGCCGAGACCGACTCGAAGACGCGTGTCGGTGCGCCGTCCTCCTGCCACATCGGCTCCCGGGCGTGGCTGGGCAGGCGCTGACGGCACTGAGCGCAGGCGGCGACAGTGTCAGCAATCTGCTTGTCGATGCCCGGCCAGTACACACTGAGCCGAGCACGGCGCTTGGTCCTATCAACGCCCTGGTGTGACTCGTGGAGTTTCTCCAGCACACCGCGTCGGAGGGCGGACGGGATGACCAGTCGAGCGCCGTAGACCACCAGTCCGTCGTCGATGGCCAGCTGATGGCGCACGCCCCAGTACGCTCGTACTGCAGGGGGCGTCTCGTGCCGGTTCTCTGGGAATCCGGCCAGGATCAGCTCGCTGAGAGTCTGGTACTCGGTGTCGCGCTCCGCGGCGGCGCGGACTCTCTCCAGTGTGGCGTCGACCAGCGGAGCCAGCTGGGCGCCCTCCTCCGATCGGGTGGAGGCCTGCAGCGCGGCAATGACGCTGGCGTGCAGCGGGTCGTCCTCGGTGTCCACCGCTCCGTCGTCATCAGCGGCGGGGTCGCTGGTGGGCGCTCGCGAGAGCGCGTCTGGGATCACGTGACTCGATCCCTTCTGCCAGCTGGTGGTGAAGCTGTAGGCCAACAACTTCTCTCTCATCCGCTGCAGACGCGGGTTGTCGATCGAGTTGAGCTGCTTGTAGTTTAGGATGGTCACCAGCGGTCGGTGGTCGACCACCAGGTCGAAGTGGGGCATGCCAGCCAGGTAGACATGGCACTTCTTGCAGGCCCAGAGTACAGCAGCCAGCTCCAGCTCGATTACAGCATATCGGCTCTCGGTATCGGTCAGGAACCGTGAACCATACTGGACCACACGCCAGTCCTCGCCGTGCCTCTGGAGCAGTGCAAAACCCAGTCCTCGGGTTTTAGCAGCGTCCGTCTGTAGCACGGTCGGCAGCTGGGGGTCGAAGAATGCCATCACCGGCGGTGACGACAGCACAATCTTGGTGTGCAGAAACGCTGCCTCGTGCTGCTCAGTCCAGCGCCAGACCCGGCGCGACTTGAGGAGGTCTCTGAAGGCCTGAGTCGAGTCAGCCAGCTCCGGTGTGAGGCCGCTCAGCTGATTTACCAGACCCATGAAGGACCGCAGGTCGGTGACGTTCTCCGGTCTCGGGAAATCAGCGATGGCGCGCGCCTTTTCATTGTCGGTGGTGTAGCCGGCCGGGGTGATCTTGTAGCCGCAGAATTTGACCTCATTCTGGGCGAACTTGAACTTCAGCGGGTTCAGCGTGATTCCTCGGTCGTCACAGCGCCGGAGGATGTCGATCACCTGCTGCAGGTGCTGCCGGTACGTCTGTGCCACGGCCAGGATGTCGTCGACAATCTTGACACAGTTTGGGATGTCGCCGAGCGCGGCATCGCCGCGCCGGTTGTACTCGTCTCCAGACGCACTGCATCCCATCGGACAGCGGACGAACTTGAACCTGCCCCACGGCGTGATGAAGCAGGTGAGGTCCTGACTTGACTCAGCGAGCGGCACCTGGAAGTAGCCCATCTTGGCGTCCAGAGTCGACATCCACCGGTGCCCGGCGGGCAGACTCGTCACGGCATCGTGAGGAGACCGGCAGGGGTACGTGGGTCGATTCACGTACCGGTTGAGTCCCGTCAGGTCCACGCAGAGTCGAAACCCGGACGGGTTCTTCGGCACGCACGAAATGGGATGGCACCATTCCGTCGGGTAGTCCACAGGGACGATGACGCCGCGGTCCAGCAGGTCGTCCAGCTGCGCCTTTACCTCGGCACGCCAGGCGAAGGGGATCGGTCTCGCAGCGGTGACCGACGTCGGACACGCGTCGGGCCGGAGTTCGATCGTCATCAGACCGCCGTCCATGACTCGAAGAGTCGAATCTTGCCCGAACACACGCGGGAAACACTCCACCAGAGCGGCTGCATGAGCTGCACGGACCGCCTCCGGTGGGTCTGAGTCGCTGTCCCAGGCCGGCAGCGGACCGCTGAGGCCGGCGGCCGGCCCGGGTCCATCGGCCGGCGGCGCCGGCGCGCCCGTCTCGGTCCCGGTGGCCGGACAGGGCCTGTCACGCGGCTCCTCATACGGGGCCGAGCGGCCGCTGGCGCTACGAGCGGAGCCGGCAGCGGCCGGCGGTGCAGACGGTGTGACGTCATTAGAGGGTGTGACGTCACCAGCGGATGTGACGTCAACAGAGACCGTGACGTCATCAGCAGGGCGCGGTGCGTCCTCGACGGACCGGATCTGTGCCGGAAAATCCCTCGGCAGAATCCCCAGCGCCACACAGTCGAACCAGCTGAGTAGCAGGCCAGTCAGCTCCCTGATGACGAACACGGCAGCGGTGGTCGATCGGTCGCCCAGCTCCAGAGTAGCCCGGAACGACCCGACGCAGGTGAGCGGCTGTTTCCCTACTGCTGAAAATGGCTGGCCGATGCAGGGCTCCAACTGCGCTGGTTCCACGCAGATGGAAGACAGGCTGTCTTCGCCGATGACTGTCGCCTCGGCGCCGGAGTCGGCCCGGGCCGGCACGGTGAACACACCAGCCGGCGTAGACAGTCGGACAGTCACAGTGGGAGTCGGCCGCGTCGAGATGCCGTTCACGTAGACGTCTCTGATGACACGGCAGATGCGCGGCTCTGACGGCTGCCCCACCGCGGGCCGCGCGCGCTCCGGTGCTGCGCGCTCGGCGGGGGCAGCGGCGCTCTCGCGCGCCACCTGGGCGCACACCACTGCAAAGTGGCCGCGCTGGCCACACGAGTTGCAGATGGCGCTAGTAGCGCGGCACGCCGCCGGGTCTGCGTGGGCGGCCCGCCCGCAGCGGCAGCAGCGCGCGCCGGCCGCGCCCGCGGAGCGCCCGCCAGGTTGGGCCGCGGGGCGCGCCTGGGGGCGGCGCACGCCGGCCGTACCCGCGGAACGCCCGCCGGGTTGGGCCGCGGGGCGCGCATCGCGCAACCTTGAACGGCGGTATGCCGACAGACGGCTCACTGACGCCGTCGGTGAGCGGAGGTCGGAGCAGGTAGCCCGGGCGTTCTCTGACGCACGGCAGATGTCCACCGTCTTCTTGAGGTCCAGCCCCGGATCCTCCAACAGACGCTTCACCGTCTCCTCGTCCCGCAGGCCACACACAATCTTGTCACGCAGGCGTGAGTCGTAACAGTGTGTGCAAAAGTCGCAAAATGCCGCGAGCTCCTTCACTTCGCACAGAAACTCCTCAAAATTCTCGCCCTGCTCCTGGACACGGGCGTAGAACGCACGGCGGTCGACCAGGACACTGCGCTGCTTACGGAGATGACTCTCCATGGCGTCTACCACCGCGGAGAGGGGAGAGTCGTCCGCTATCGTCAGTCCATAGCGCAGCACCCGGTGCCAATCTTCGTCGAGAAGACTGAGAAGGGCAGCTCTCTGGGCAGTGACGGGCAGCGCGGACGCGCCGGTCAGAAGCATGTACCCGTCCAGCTTCTCCCTCCATACAGCGAAGTCGCGCAGGGATGTGGAGGACGACAGATGAGGCGCCGGCGTTGCAGCAGCAGGCAGGCGCACGGGCGGGGCGGCAGCCGACGTCCGGGCGGCTGTCGCCGCCGAGGCATCGTCGGCAGCGACGGTAGCGGGTGGCTGTCGGTCGGCGACCAGTCGCTCCACCATCTGAGTGAGCCGCTCCTCGCGCTGCGCTGAGTCTCGCTCCCGCTGCGCCGACAGCTCCGCCTGCTGCAGGAGCAGCTGCGTCAGTTTCTCAATGTCACTCATCGTCACAGATCACGGCGCGCTATACACTAATTACTGATACACTGATACACCGATCACTGCGCGCACGCACGGAACCATCTACTGACCGCGCCATGTTATGTTCGTGATTCACGGTTCGAGTGAGAGAGAGCTTAAGAGAAACGCGATTTATTTACTGCCGGTGCGAATGGGCCGAGAGAGTTCTCCGAAAACTAAACAAGTATGGCCAGCGCCACGCCTAGTCGCCCGCGCCAGTCATGCCGCTTGGCGCGCACGATCAGCTGAGCGTCGGCAGGGGCGCTCCCAGGCACACAGAGGTGGGGCCGCAGAGGCGGTCCAAGTACACACCCCCTATACCCGAACACAACACTCTCCCTCCCACCCTCCCTCCCTCTCCCTCGCTCTCTCCGGCATCTGTCTGCCCTCGCCCAACGCCTCTTAGCCGGGGGCCGCTAAGTTGCCAATACTGGTGTTGAGAATAAAAGTTATTGAGAATAAAACAACCGCGCATCAATTTACGGACACCCCGTAAACATTAAATGCCCTCTTTCTGAGAGGAATGACAGCCGAAGGTTGCACTGCCGGCTGGGTCACTGGGTAGTGGTTAACCTGGACGGTGATGATATTCAGCTCACCTGGCACTCGATGAGCTGGGTGCAGGCGGCGCCGATCGCCACGCCCGGTAGACACTCTGTCGGACTGTTGAGCCAGTGGTCGCTGGTGCACTGGCACGTACTGCTGGTGCACTGTGCGTTGGTGATGGACGCGGCGCACACGGCACTACTGGTGCAGTAGTCGCCGGCCACGGGCTCTGCGGGCACACCGCACAGCGTCAGTCGGTGCTGCGGCGCCTACAGCTGGGGGGCACGCTAGACCGGTACCGGATGATAACACATGTTTGAATGGTGCCACGAGCGTTTGGATATTGAAGTCTAACCATCGCCAGCCCAGAGTCTTTTTCATAACGCAGACAGCCAGATGGAAGCCGGGAGGGGGGGGAGGGGAGAGATCCCTTGGGGTCTGGCGATTGGCTCCATATGGCGCTTAGGACCACCAAAGTTACAGGGTAGGTGGACCCATAGGAAATCTCTCCCTACGCAAACTTGGTGACGCTAGGTCAGGGGTCGGCAAACGGGGGCAATGATGGGGCAATGCCCCTTTGGGGGTAAAGGACCTCTGAGAAAGTCCATGTTTTTAGAATTAATAACTCTCTTGATGGGACAAACATCGCAACTGTTGCACCCCAGGGTTCGAAGATACGTCCAGGCTAAACGCACGCAGCATGAGTTGATTCACTGGCGCATACCAATTTTCATGTAGCTGCTTACCGTTCCGTACAGAAGTGTAAAAGCAACTGCAATGTTTTAACTGTCGCCCTTCTATTGCAATTATAAACGACATGGCGTTTTCGCAGCCGCTTAAGTAAGGGGGGGGGGGCGGAGACGATTGGACCCCTAACCTCTCGGCCTCTGAGCTGGAGCTTTGCAGGAAAACGAGCGTGTTGTCCGTGGCAATAAGAAGCCGCTGCTATATCTAGTTTTAACCCGCGCACCGACGGGGGTCTGCGCCAA
This sequence comes from Amphibalanus amphitrite, assembly GCF_019059575.1. Taxonomy (NCBI): domain Eukaryota; kingdom Metazoa; phylum Arthropoda; class Thecostraca; order Balanomorpha; family Balanidae; genus Amphibalanus; species Amphibalanus amphitrite. The sequence goes on from NW_024882047.1 coordinate 303,295, forward strand.
CTTCGCACCGACGGGGGGGGGGGGCGGATGACCGCCCCCCTGAGATCTCGAGAACGAAGCAAGATAGCGACAAGCGGTAAACGGCATCGGATACGCACGGCCAAGATCTACAATTTTTACTAAGGTCATTTTCAGGTCAGGTCAAAGATGACGTCACAGGGGTCGAAAAAGTCAAAATGGCGGCGCTAGATATGGAGAGAGTTTTTCTCGAATAACTTTCGAATTAGTCAAGATAGGAACAAACTAAGGGCATCATCGTGATCCTCTCGTCAATCCGCATCGAATGATGTATATGTTGACCTCGAAAGGTCAAGGTCAAAGGTTGACCTCAGGTCACGTGACCTCAAGGTCATCATGTATATCATTCGATGCGTCTTGACGAGCTGAACACAATGAGACCATCAACGCGTCTGTATCTTGTTCCTGTACGGAGTTATTGGCCAAAAACCTTTAATGACCTTTGATGACGTCACTTGACCTCACAGCTGCCCAACAGCAAAACAGACCTCAAGGTAGTGAAGGTTAATCGTATATGAAGTCATGTATGGTATATGGGGCCATTCCGACCCGTTTTAGTGGTAAAAACAGGGAGTTGATTTTTCCCCCATTGACTTATAATGGGGAGGTCGCGAAATTGACCTGACCTTAGGTCACCGATATCAAAATTCCGAGATATACAAATTGTAGCTACTAATGACCTAATAATATCCTGCGACTTTCAAAGGCCTCCGACATCTACTGTAGCTCTGGCACGGTGACAAAGTTGCAAAAAAGTGACTTGAGGTTGGGTCATTCAAAGTGACCTGGTGACCTGACCTTAAAAGGTAGGAGGTTCAAACTTGCACACCATGTGTAAAATTAATGAGATTATAGTCATACCAAATTTCGCGGCGCTACGCGCCGCGGTTTTCCCGCTATTCGCGAAAAACCCCAGGGGGGGGGCGGATATCCGCCCCCCGTCGGTGCGCGGGTTAAGGTTCTACTTCTTGGTCATTGAGTCTCATTCAAGAGGTCAATGACAGGTGGTGAGAAAATCGGAACCTACCATAACCTCTTGAAGTGACATTTTATGACCCAACATTATCTCCAAAAAAGCTCAAAGCCATCGGTCATCTGGGTCCAGGTCATGATATTTTCAGGGCAGGTAAAAACAAAATGTTCGGCTCGAGGATACAGTTTTGTCGTGATCCAACGCCGTTCGCGTGAATTTATCACGACCCCATGATAACCTTAAGTCAACCGAATTTGAAAAACCGGGATACATATGAGTCGTTTTCACGATGGCTATCTGGTACACATTTAGTGCATATTAGGTGCATATTTGGTCAAATTAGGTTCGCACTTGTTTTAGTAGGCATCGAGCTTAGGAAGCTATCGTTGATCAATGATCATTTGAATGATTCATCAAGCTATCAGACGTTAATTTACATTAAAACGTTCCTTGGTCACGCTCGTTCGTTAGATGTCTGTACTGCACCACAAACGAATGAAATATGTGCGGCGTGGCAGCTTAGTATTAGGTATTTGTGACTACGCTAACTGAATTGCGAATTTTATGTTTTTCAACACATATTTTAATTTCATTTATTTATTTCAGTGTTTTGAATAAGCATTTACATCTGATACCTTGATAAATTATTCAAATGATCAACGATTGCTTCTTAACCCACGCCATGCTGCAGGGGTTTTCACGCCCTCTCCCCCTCAGGTTTTTCGCCAACGCGCCGCCACCATTTTTGGTACACCTGTTGATACATCTTTTCCGCACATCTTCTGAAAATTTCAGACCCGGGTCGTTCAAGGTCAGGTCACCTGGTCACGTCAAGTGACCTTACCTCAGAAAAAAAGGTTCAAAGGCTCGCTGTAGCTACACCGACTGAACGATCACTTCGAAACTTTCAGAGATTGATAGAAGTAACAGTATGTATTAAATTTATACCTCGGATTTTTGACGTCTGTGGCCTAAGGTCAGGTCAATTTTGCGACCTCTCCGTTAGGGATACCTAAGTCAATGGGAGAAAATTGAAATGCGCCTCTTTTGGCCGAATGCCGTTCTAAATCCTCTCAAACATCGGTTCATCGATTCAACCATGACACACTAAATTGGGAAATTGCAGCTGTGACCCCTCTGTGTGCCCCTGAGGTCATCTTAGGTCATAAAAGGTCACCAGCAGTTTTTACTATGAATTTTGATAGAGACCTGCTAGAGCGGTGAAAACAAGTCAGATATGTTCAGCTCGACGATACGGATCGATTGATATGCAACATGACCCTTTCCGGTCAGGTCATGACCTTGACCTAACGTCAAATTTTCAAAATGACCTTTAAGGTCAACTTATATTTCATTCGACGCGTCTCGACGAGGGGAACACGATACTGACATAATTAATGTCGTGGCTCTCTTGAGTCAAAAGTTATTACCGAAAAGCTTATTTCGTGAAAACGGCAATTTTTAATGTTTGCCCATTGGAGGCTAAACCGTTGATCTGAGGTCAAATCATAGAACGAGAGTCAGAAAGCCCTTTGAAAGAGCTATCGAATGCGCTTTTCCGCGATGCTGTAGCTCTGTTGGTTCCCGAGTTAGCCGTGGAGTGTTTCGAAAATTGTTAAAATAGACAAAATGTGACTTTTGATGACCTCTGGTGACATGACCTTTGACCCGACCTTAAACATGACTGAAGTATTTCCGCCATTATTTTTGACGCTCTTGCGATTGCCACTTACCGCGTGTCGCTACGTGGCCCAGGAACCGAGTTAGACGGGGGGCGTGAAAACGCCTCCCCCCAGCACGACACTGAAAACTCAGGCCACCAGCACCGGCGCGGGTTAAGCTGGCAACCTACTAAATGAACCTATGAACCTGATTTTGCCAAATCTGCACCAAATGTTCACCAAACATGCACCAAATTTGTATTAGCTAAGTAGGCGTCATGAAACTGGCTATTATGGCACCCGGTTAAGCTTAATATATTTTGCAAGTTTGAATCAAATCGATGTAAAACTCTAGGATTCATGGAAACATTTCAGTGCTATTTTGACAGTGTACCGGTTTTGGTGACCTGATGACCTGACCTGAGGTCATTGGGACTCAAAATTCACAGCGTACGTGTCAGTTGAATGCCCCAAGCGATGTCTGAAATTTGGTGGCGCTATAACGTACCACAGTGCTCACGCTATTAACGAGAAACTTTGTGATTCTGTTGCCGCCAAACCAGTCCAATTTTACCCTCACCTTGTACCGTTTTTTTTTCGACCCTGGTGACCTGAATTGAAATGAATGGAACCTGAAATTTTCAGGAAATATGTCAAAAGGATGCTTTAGAAGGTACGCACAATTTTGAAGCGCTATGCGCTGTCATTTTTACGCTATGTGCGAAAAAATATCTAGGAGTTGCATCAACTCTCTGGCCGGGCGAGGGGGAAAGAACATATTTTGATATCATGTCGACAACTTCTGACACATTCTACGGTTAGACAAGCATTGTTGATGAACTCAAATTCCAGCATTATTTCATTTAGATCACAATTAATTAAGTGTTCTATATATCCGTAAAAATATACTTTTTTAAGCATACATAAACCGCTCTATTTTGCAAATGTGGTCTATCCCATAGGGTAATTTCGTAAAGGCGGTCTTGGATGCTGCAAGGAAGGGGATGTTTCACCTAATGGCTGATTAAAAAAAGCACGGATTTCTTCCTCTTGAGAAGCACTGATGTACATTTTAAAACAGTTTTTTCCTACCAAAGTTGTTCAATATTCCTTCTACTCTAGAAAAAACGGTACATTTTCATCGATTTGAGGCGTCGCAGGCATTCGCCACAAATGCCCCTTGGATCCGCCAGTGGTTAATCCTGAATTTGAATCGAAAGTGTCTGCCAACGTCAGTCATTAGGTATACACTTCAAACACTCTTCTTCCTACATTATCTCATTCTTCCTATCTTCCGAGCTTATCCCCATACCATATATTCCACACCGTTTGACTTCTTCTTCATCATGTCTGAAATTTGTGGCCAAACAAACTCGCCAGGTTTATATTCCAACTGTAAATGGCTTGTAGCATGCCGACATTGTTTCAGGGTTGAGGGACATTAAAGTTCTTAACGTCCCGAAGAAATGACGGGACTTGCTGATTTAATGGACGCTGAATGGCAAGTTATGCAAACTTATCTACCTTATAGCTCTGTGGGTACTTTTGCAAGTGCATGCCACACGGCTTTAGAACGTCAAGTGTATAATCAGTACACTGGTAACCCGGAAGTCATTGCTAAACAGCGCTGATTGGAACTAATATCGTATATTTGCAGAGGGGGATGAAAGGATTCCTTGCTTTTTTCGAAAAAGTTTGTCCTGTACGAAACGACTTGACCATTGGGTGAAGACAGCATAGGCAGATCCAGAAAGGCGGTATCGGACGCTGTGGGGGTGGCATATCCCTAAAAAGTTTCTACAAATTCCAAAAACTCCTCGGATTTCGGTTCCTTACGCATTGTTGTGCAGTTTAGACTACCGTAAAGTGGGGCTATTTGAGACAGTGGGGCTATTTGAGACAGCATTCAAAATCGCTATAAAATGAAGATCGTTTGATTTTTGTGTGATATTTTTGCTTAGGGAGGTGTGGAATCGAGCAGTTATTCGCCTGAGCAAAAATTAAGCATAAATTTCAGACGGTTTTTATTTTATAACAATTTTAAATACTGTCTCAAATAGCCCCACTGTCTCAAATAGCCCTACCTTACGGTATCCCTAATGAAACTTGTCAAGTTATCTTTCTATTCTAGAAAACACGACACATTTTAATCGATTTCGGGCGCTCCGAGGGGGCATTTGCCCCACGTTCCCCCTTGAATCCGCCAGTGGGTGAAAGATGGCAAATGTCACTTCATTGGATCATTAATTCAATGGTACCTAACTTGTACATTGTTCACTGTCCAGGGGTACAGGGGTGAGTAGGTACCCACATAGGTACACTCGGGGGCAGATTGATGTTCCACCACTCCCTACCCATCGGACTCCCATGGATCAGCAGTGGCTGCTGCCAGTGTTGCCTGCCCTCAGCACTGCTCAGCACTGCCTGCTAATGCCAGTGCTGCCAGTCCTGCCACTGACAGCAGCCAGTGCGGGAGCCATGGGAGCCCGATGGGTAGGGAGTGGTGGAACATTAATCTGCCTAGTGCTGCCAGTCCTGCCACTGACAGCAGCCAGTGCGGGAGCCATGGGAGCCCGATGGGTAGGGAGTGGTGGAACATTAATCTGCCCCCTACCCATCGGGCTCCCATGGCTCCCGCACTGGCTGCTGTCAGTGACAGGACTGGCAGCACTGGCATTGGCAGGCAGTGCTGAGCAGTGCTGAGGGCAGGCAACACTGGCAGCAGCCACTGCTGATCCATGGGAGCCCGATGGGTAGGGAGTGGTGGAACATCAATCTGCCCCCGAGTGTACCTATGAGGGTACCTACTCATCAGATAAATAGCTTTGGAACTTAGAAGAGGTTGGCCACTAGAAGAATGGTTCATCACGTACGTACGAACTAATGTCTGCTTTTACACATCGTTTGAAATCGGTAGTTGTGCGAAATTAATTGAAGACTCTTGGCGTCATTAAAGGAGTTATACCTTCTACTGTCCTCAAATAAGTTTTTTTTTTTTGCTACAGTTTGACGATTTTTTATGCTTAAAATGATCAGAAAAGAAAATATTTACAAAAGGAATGTTTAAAATATTGTCATATAAGAAGCACTAAATTCCATCTTCACTAGAGGCTAAATAGTGTTTGCCGCGAACAGTAGCGGCGGAACACCTTCAATTAACAATCGTATTGCGTAGTTCAAAACCAACTGCATCCTGATTGGCTGAGCTTGGCCTCTGCGACAGGTGGCTGCATTCTTGGCATTCTTCTACGAGTGACACATTCCTGCACGACGCACTTTTTCGGACAAAAAATGGAATATCTTTACCTTCATAAGGTGATCGTTGGGCTGTAAAAGCTCCTGATTTGTACGAGTCCCAGCTCAAGCTACAAAACTGCTCTTCCACTTTAAAACCCTGTGCTAGAAGTAGTATATTTCCTTTAACCCTCGCCCCGCTGGGGGGGGGCAATTTGCCCCCTTGTGTTTTTTCCTGAAAAGTAAGAAAACGGCGGCGCGCAGAGCTGCTAAATTTTCGGTACTTTTCCGGGCTTCAATTTGACACCTTCACACCAAATTTCAAGTCTTAGGTCACCTTAGGTCAGGAGTTATTGAGGTCAAACTGAGGTCATGTTCGAGCAAAAATGAGCAAAAAACATGAAATCTTGAAACGCTCACAAAAGCTACAGTTACCAAGCAATTTCAAAGTCCTTTATATGGTCATGTAGACAAAAGACAGCGCTACAACACTGCTATCTCGGATTTTCAAAACTTTGGGATTTTGACCCCTAAAAATAAAAAAAAATTGTTTTTTTTAAGAAAAACTCAAAACAATTCTAGAATTTACGGGATTACGAAAAAAAACAGAATATGTGTGATATTCCCTGCGTTTTTCTATATACATAGCAAATTTTAGATCAATGCCTCCTTTTTTGGCCAAGTTATAGCGAAAAAACTGTTCAAAATTGATGACGTCATATTTTAAACTCAATTTTTAGCAATTCTAGACCACGTAGCGCAAAACAAAAACCACCATTGAACTCCCCGTGACAAGCTGCATCGAATCGATACCCATTTTATGCAAAAATATCAACTTTGAAATTTGACCTAATTTGACCTGACCTCTGTGACCTCACCTGGTATGGGTGACCTCAAATAGCACAATATGTGTTAGGCGAACATTCCCCCATCGATGATTTTCAATTAAATGCATTTTACTCGATTTTACAACGCATTTCTTGAAATGCCTGTAAACGGTGAAAATTCGACATTTGACCTGACCTGTGACGTCATCGGTTTGACCTAGGTCAACGAAATTTAGTCACAAGGTAGTTCCCTGATGGGGCTATCCAACACCGTTTGCCGCTTGTCGCTATGTAGCGTGGTTCTCGAGATCTTAGGGGGGGGGGGGCAAATTGCCCCCCCCCCCAGCAGGGCGCGTTGATCGGCAGACCCCAGCGGGGCGCTGTATTATTCATTTAGTCTTTATTCAAGGTATATCAAAATAGGCATACGAAAAATGGTCGGTACGGTAGTCAGTAAGTAACGTTGGCTTTTGGCCGGGGTGTAATTCTATGTATATCTCTTTGTGGGGGCAGATGCACCCACAATCCTGAATTGTGCCCCCACAGTGATGAAAATTCACCCACAAGTCTTTGACAAGCGTCCTTTCGAGAGCACGGCGCCCTTCGCATGATCTAACGGCGTCCTCCTAGTCCTGACCGTCTCGCGTTCCTGGATAATATAGCGTTTTTAATCACTCGGCGCCTTTCTGGGAGAATGGCGCCCTTTTGACAGCACCGCGGTATTCTCATGGTCTACGGGCGCCCTCCTGACCGTCTCGCGCCCTTATGTCCATGTCCACCGTGCATCGCTCGACTGTGCGGCGCCCTTCTAAGAGAATGGCGCACTTTTCATGGTCTCACGGCGCCCTCGTCACCGTCTGGCGCCCCTACATTTGGCGCCCCTCCAACTGGATGTTTTTTTTTTGACGCCCTTCCGGTCACTTTACACTTTTAACCGTGTATTTGCTTAGTCAGACATGTCACTTAAAGCGCCCTTCGGCTAGCAATGTTATCAAATTTGGTTGTTTATTTAGGCTCCCACATAAAGAATATCAATTGTGCCCCAAAACGGCCTCGCGCCCCAACAGCTGGGCACCCACAATCATTTTAGGAAAATTACACCCCTGGGCTTCTGGTAAAAATGATTTGATGCTCACAACACTGACATAACTGACAAAGCACCAGTCCCCATTTGCATTTTTCAATGGCCCCATTCGCTCATCGCATTCGGCAACAACTCGGCATTATCCGCATGAGTGAATCGTGGGTATCGTCTACTTACGCAATGATTACGTATATTTAGGTGATGCTACTGTGCAATAAAATAGAAATAAAATGTACGGATAGTAAAAATAAATTACAAAATATTAATGTTATTGCATAAAGACTGAATACTCACGACAAAGCGGTACCGCACAGCGTCCCGTCGTCTCACACTCTGTCCACAGGGCCGCCTGGGCCATCTGAAACACACGACACACGACACACGCTCAGTTTTCGTTCGTAGTGATCCTCCCTTGGGTCATCCGCAACACACGGCGCCGGGAGGTTCTGTTTTTGCATTGCGCTGCTTACCGCTGCTAATGACCGATTCGCATCAAAATAGCTGTAAAGACTTAAAAATATACATGCAATCTTATGGTGAAAGACATACGAAAATCACCAGGTAACCTTTTTGAGTCACGAGTGTGAAAACACAAAATTGTGACTAAAATGATTCCCGCGTCGGCTGTTCCTCGCCTCAACCGAAGACATCTTACCTACTCTTAGAAGAGTTTTAATTCCCATTATTTTGTCTTGATAACTCAAATGAATGCAAACCCAAATGCTTACTCAAAATTATAATCTATATGTGCCTTCGTAAAGTGAAAAAAAAAATAGGCCGGGATCTCTTTGAGGTATGGGCGTATAAACACAGAATAGACCCTCATCGGGCAAATATGATCCAGTTTGACCTCAATGGAACCTGAAGCTATTGACCAAATGCCATACAAATAGCATGCAATAGACCCCACCGCTCCCACCCACCCTTCAAATTCCGTCTTTCTAGCTTCAGCGGGAGCTGAGATCTTAGAGGTGGTCGACATTCCTCCCCCTTCTACTGGGCGTAGTTCTCAGAACCCTTCCACTGCGCGTGTTAACCCTCTTCGGCCTATATGTTTTCCACATACCGCGAGGGATGGTGGCAACGCCCTCGTCGTTTTGCTTCTAAAGGCCTCCCCACTCTGTACCTCGCATGCGGGTTGCAAGTTTGTGGTTTGACGTTTTTTTTAAGTTAGAGAATACATTCTACGTTGAGTGATCCACACTGCCAACTAGCGAGGGAATCGGCGAGCTTTTGACTTGCGAGCGACCTCGTGTCGCATTTCAAAAGTTGACTTTGAATCAACTTTCGGTCTTCCTCCCTGCGAGGGCTGCGAGTTTTGATGTGTTTTGTTGTAGTCGGTCTGGTTCGTGGTGCTGTTATTGAGATAATACGTGATTTTCTGAAGATGTATCGGCTTCACAGCATTCATGGAGTCTTTATAAGAAAATAGTGTGCTCACTCCATGAATGAACATTGGGTATGATACCCGCAAACCCGTAATTCACAGACTCGCAAACCGCATGCGAGCTCCAGTGTGGGGCGGCCTTAACTTAGCTGGAGACTCGTGGAAAACACGAGCGTGTGCGGCGATACGAGATGCAGCGACTGGTACCCGATAAACCTCGACTTCGGGGACCTCTGAGGTCAGTTCAAGTGACCCAAAATAGGGGTTTGGTTTTTGGTGAATAATTTCGCAAAAAAATGGTTGCTGATCCGCGATTTTGTCACTATCTGTCATGATCGGGCACGTCGACTGGTGTGCTTTTTGTTCGGGACACGTCACCCTACGGGGTTCGTGTTGACCTAGGTCAAGCTGAGCTCAGCGGCTCTCATGTCACGAAGCTTGTCCAATAGAGTTTTTATTACCTGGATATCTATAAATGCAGTTGTAATGAGACTCAGAAGTGGCCGTGAATCTAGCAAACAGTCGCGGTTCACAGAGTTTCCTCCGGTGAGCTGTGCTGCTATCGCACAGCTCACCGGTGCTGTGCGGTGAGCTGTGCTATGACTCACATCGTTAAAGTGAGTCAGAAAACTCAAACTGTGCTAACATTTTTTACAGTATACTGGTGTGACCAGTGACCTTTCCCGCTCAGTGCTCAGTGCTCAGTGCTTACCTCAGCCGCGCCCACCGTCGAGCCGCGGTACACATCAAAGTAGTTGACGCCGGCGTCCCTCTGGAGCTCGCTGAATCCGCCGCCGGCCTGACAGAGCGCCTTTCCAAGCAGCTGGCAGCCGGCGGTGCCGTCGGGCAGCTGGCCGTAGTTGAAGCTGACACAGTCGGCCCGGCGCACACACCGGGCCAGGCAGTGGGCGCGCCGCGCCAGCGTCGGTCCGGCCGGCACTGTCTGCAGCGGGGTCAGCGGCAGCAGGCCGGACCGGTGCAGCCCGGCAGCCGAGTGGGACTCCACGGCGCACCGGCCGTCCTGCAGCATCAGCACCAGCGCCAGCACCGCCACCAGCAGCCGCGGGCGGACAGTCTCCGGCGACATGGTGTTCCGCGCGGGCCGCACTGCGCTGCCGACTGGCGCCCTGGACGGGGCCGTCTGCGCGCGGCCTGCCCCTCTGTTTACCGGACACCGGTCGGCATGGTGCCGCCGCTGTCCAAAGGCTGGCCATGTCACCACACGCAGAAGGTGTCGGCACCTCAAGCGAGGAGGAGGACGACACTCGACCCCTGCACTTATTGCCTACCTCGCACTTATCCCTCGCCCCGCTGGGGGGCAATTTGACCCCCCCCCCCCCTGTGGTTTTTCCTGAATAGTAAGAAAACGGTGGCGCGCAGCGCCGTCAAATTTTCAATACCTTCCTATGCATAAATTTGACACCTTCTCACAAAATTTCAGGTCTTAGGTCACCTTAGGTCAGGAGTTATTGAGGTCAAACTTAGGTCATGTTTGAGCAAAAATGAGCAAAAAACATGGAATCTTGAAATGCTCATCAAAGCTACAATTACCAAGCAATTTCAAAGTAAATACGGCGCTACAAAATTGCTATCTCGGATTTTCAAAATTTTGGAATTTTGACCCCCAAAATTAAAAAAATTGATTTTTTGAGAAAAACGCTAAAAAAGCAAATTTTTACGAATTTCGAAAAATGGAATGTATGTGATAGTCCCTGCGCTCTTCTATACATATACCAACTTTTAGATCGATACTTCTTTTTTTTGGCCAAGTTATAGCGAAAAAAACTTCAAAATTGATGACGTCAACTTTCTGAACTCAATTTTTAGCAACTCTAGACAACGTAGCGCAAAACAAAGACCACCATTGAACTCCCCGTGACGAGCTGCATCGAATCGATATCCATTTTATGCAAAAATATCAACTTTGAAAATCAACAACTTTGACCTAATTTGACCTGACCTTGACCTGAACTTCACCAGAACATATTAACTGACCCCAAGGGCTGCCTGGCCCACATAATCGCATTGAGCATATAAAATGGACCATAAACATGCATCACGTGATATTTTGATATTGACCTTCAGTGACCTGACCTCTGTGACCTGACCTGGTATCAGTGACCTAAAAAAGCAAAATATGTGTTTGACGAACATTTCCCCATCGATGATTTTCAATGAAATGCATTTTACTCGATCGTACAACGCATTTCTTGAAATGCCTGTAAACGGTGAAAATTCGACATTTGGCCTGACCTGTGACGTCATCGGTTTGACCTAGGTCGATGAAAATGGGTCACAAGGTAGTTCCCTGTTGGGGCTATCTAACACCGTTTGCTGCTTAAGTCGCTATGTTGCGTGGTTCTCGAGATCTTAGATTTGGCATAGTGGCAAAGTCACCCCTTTTCAGTTTAACTTTGCCACGACTCATTTTCCTTAAAAAATTATATTTTTAGGCAAGATATAAATACGATAATGGCAAAACCCAAAGAGGTAATCTTCACCCGTGTTTTGAACATATGTAGAGTCATCCCAATAAGTTCACAAGTTTAAAGAATGCAAGCGTCTAAAGTTGAAAACATGGCAAAGTCACCCCCGGCCCCGTTTACGGTATATCATTCGATGCGTCTTGACGAGACGAACACAATGAGACCATCCGCGCGGCTGTATCGTTTCGGTCTCAGAGACCGAGCCGAGGGAGGGGGGCCAATTGCCCCCCCCCCCCGCCAAGAGGGCGCGTTGCTCGGCAGGCCCCGTGGCGGGATATTTGACAATATTTTGTGTTTACTGTTTGTTTCGTGGTTATTAACTGTCGTCATTCATCACGTAATTAATCGGGGGGTGGGGAGCCCCCTCCCCTCCCGTTTTCCTGCAGTATAACTTCTAAACCGCTTGACGTATCGACGCCAAACTTTCAGTATCTTCGACTGCTTCCATTTGACACCTGAGCCTCGTTTCATAAAGCGAGTCCGTAACTTACGCCGGTTTTTGATCTTGTTTTTCAAGTGCATTTGAAGAGATGAATTTATTTCCCGTTCTCCCGTCTGTTCTTGCATGCAAGATCAATAAATTCAACGGTTCAAACTATCGTCATCGCTTCACATGCACTCGCAATACAAGACCAAAAACCGGTGTAAGTCACGGACTCGTTTTATGAAACGAGGCCCTGGTGTCAAAATATGACTTCGTAGCTACCATAGGTCGGCCGTAAATGACATCAGAGTGACCTCATGTTCGGCCGATGTCGACGCAAAACATTGAGCCACGGCAATCGCTCCCAAGAGCTCAGTTTTTAAAACACGCGCACCGACGGGGGGGCGGATATCCGCCCCCCCCCCTGAGATTTTTCGCGAATAGCGGGAAAACCACGCGCCGCGAAATTTGGTACGACTATTCTCTCATCAATTTTACACATGGTGTGCAAGTTTGAACCTCCCAACTTTTAAGGTCAGGTCACCAGGTCACATTGAATGACCCAACCTCAAGTCACTTTTTTGCAACTTTGTCACCGTGCTAGAGCTACAGTAGATGTCGGAGGCCTTTGAAAGTCGCAGGATGTTATAAGTCATTAGTAGCTACAATTTGTATATCTCGGAATTTTGATATCGGTGACCTAAGGTCAGGTCAATTTCTCGACCTCCCCATTATAAGTCAATGGGGAAAAATCAACTCCCTGTTTTTACCACTAAAACGGGTCGGAATGGCCCCACATACCATACATGACTTTATGTATACATGTATACGATACATGTATACGATATACGTACATGTATACGTATACATACATGTATACGATCAACCTTCACTTCCTTGAGGTTTGTTTTGCTGGTGGGCAGGCGGCAGCTGTAAGGTCATGTGACGTCATCAAAGATCACCAAAGGTTTTTGCCAATAACTCCGTACAGAAAAACCATTATCGGTGTTTAAGCTTTAAAATTAGTCTCACTATTGAAACCAGTTTTCAGCCCGATCCCTGCAATTTCGGTCTCACTTGAATCCAGCGTTCAGGCTAAAAGTACATGAGCCCTAAAAGAAAGCCTTACTGAAACCGGTTTTTTAATCAGACACATTTGAGGCTTGTTTCAGCACTCAATTGAGTCTTTATTCAAAAATGCTCTCAAAGTGTTTTCTGAGTGTAGCTTCTTCTAGGACATGAAGAAGATGTTCTTGGTTTTATATGAATCCAACTCAGAGCCAGACATAAAGATGAAACACGGCGATCTTGAGGCGACTTGGTTGATGGTATTTGCCAGGGAATAAACACATTTTTTTAGTTCTCAATATTCGGTCTTGTCTTTTCCACTTCTTTCAGGACGCTTGTGCTATTAGGCGTAAACTTAACGGCATACGGCAAAATAAATATGATCACACTTGGGCCGGAAATGAAATCCGGAATATTTCATACAGGGCCTCGGGCTTGGTTGATTCGTTGATTTTCCGCCCTTGAACTTCGGTCTAGTGCGGCAAACTCAACAAATCCCTATTCCCTCGGTCCCGAATGAAACATTTTACCGGCCGGCGTGTGATGTAGGTACCTTTATACAGCAAGCCCAGCTACAGTGCACTATGTTTTAGGGCCTTGGTGCACAGTAACTGAAATAGTTCCAAGACGCTCCACCAGAGTAGCGCCACTGGTAGCCGTGGTGCAGCATAAAAACTTCACCCGTCGAATATGGTAGCCGCAACTCTCGCCAAACATGACGCATTTCGCTCAAATACAACTTGCTTCTTTGTGGCATGGTTGTGGTTTGGTTGTGGTCAAGATTCTTACAGATAAGGTTGGGACGCCAGTCACGTGACATTTTCTTTCAATTGGCACCCCATGCGAAACTTTTCCCAACCCCGTGTATAGCGCTCGGACGAAAAGGAATAACCTTGGTGCCGGCGGTGCCGGCGCCGTGAAGACATTTAGTATTTTGTATTGTATTGTACACTGATACTGATACTGATACTGATGGTGACGCCCTTATTTATATATAACACAATTGTGTCCTTGCTTTTATTGACAAAAATGCTGGCGCAAGTTTGAATAGTGCAATTCAAATTATCATTGGGATGATTTAGTAGCCAAACACGTTTTTTGCCATTTCTTCAACAAATATCTGTCATAAAAATGACACTGATTCACTGCTCAGTTGTCTTTTGGATCTAAGTAGCATCAGTAAACAAGACTAGTTTATTGTTCTCTAAAAGCTGAAGCAGTTCAAAATGACTTTGATGCTTACCGATCTATTAGATGATACAAGCCTTTAGGGCCTTGATACAAACATTATAAAATTCACTAAATGCCCTGGCACCGAGTTTCTCAGATGTCCATACTATTTCATATGTAAAAAATGGCTCGCATTGTAGACGTGGCTTTATTGTGATGCATTGCTGCTGATTGGGAGTAAGTAAGTACGTACCTTATGCCTTGTACTATTGGTCTCAAGATAAGGGCCCAGTCGACCTGCAGTTTTGATGTGGTGAATACCCTTGCCCTCGCCACAGCTCAGGCTGAGTGTACCCCTCCTTCCACTCAGTGGCCCAGCGCCACCCCCACTCGAGTTGTGGCAAGGGCGAGGGTATTCACCACATCCATACTTAAGGTCGCCTGGGCCCTTATCTTGAGACCAATAGTACCTCGTAGGATACGAGTTGCGATGTCTTCTTCACCTGTCTTGCTTGCTCTTTGATTGAATTTCTCTATCTTCTAGATCATCTGTGATACTGCTGATGCAATAAAATCCTAGTAATGTTGCTCAACAAGATAATGAATGTAGGGATGTATGCACTCTGTTTGCTGTTTTGGTACAAATGCCTCTCTGGTCAATAAAAGCAGGTGTTTTCTTTGCAGTTTGTTAATTTATTGTGCAAGGCAATTTTACTTCCAAATGCCAAAGCTTTTTTACAATGGTACTCAATCCAACACTATTTTCTGAAGGCCATGTTACTGAATACTGACTAACCTAAATACTTGACTAGTAAGGCTCAAAACAATATTTAATGCATTATCTATGCAAACCAGACTCCACCAAGTTACAACCAAAGTGGGGCATCTTACCATACCTGTAATGTAAAATGTCCCTTATCAGTTGAAAGTGTACTTAGATATGTCAGGATGACAACTTGTGGTGTTAAGTTCAATAAGGTTCAGTCAGTCTCCATCTCCAACGTACTACTTCCGAAAAAACAAAAAGCGAGTACCTGTGCCATTTATTGATTACTGGGCTGCAGATGTACAGTGCGCAGACGAACGTTGAAAACGGCGAGCCGTCGCGCTTGGGGAACGAAGCCAGCGGCCACGTATTATGCTAAGTACTTTCCAACTACCTCACTCAAGTTATTTGGTTAGGTCATAATGATAAAACGCAATTCATATCAGAGCAAACTCCAGGCGTAGTTTATATAGCTGTTAAGCATAACTCGTTTTGACACCCTTTAATAGTACAGCATGTGGTTTGGCACGTTAACACCACAAAGTCATCAACAAAGCAAACCAGACTTAGCAGACTGGAGAACAAATTAGGCTCAACGAGGATTCGCCTCGTGACCGATTACAGAAATAATCATTGAAAGAAACCTGGCTATCAAAGCGATATCGTGTGGAAACGTTGGAGTCGGCCCGCCCGGAATCTCGGCTCCCCGCCGAGGATGCAGGGCGACTCCCGGCAGCTCTTGTACCAACGCCAAGCGAGGTCGGAGCCAGTCGCGAAGTGGGCGCGCCGTCGGACAAGATGAGGGCCCGCGCGCACCGTTTGGACGACGGCCGATAACCTGCCACAGGGGGAGGGGGGGGGGGGGGGGTCGTACATGTATGTTAGTGAGTGGTGAAGAAAAGAGCAGAAATGAATAACGTGTACTCTTAACAATTGATCACAAATGTAGTCACTATGATGAGCCATCAAGAGCCATACGAAAGCGTCACGCCGACGTTCACATTCCGGAAATGAGTATACGCAAAGCGAAATACATTTGCAACTACACATACGTTATACACGTCATATAAAAAGTAACATTATCAGCTCCAGATCGACTCACCCCCGTCATCTCGCAGCTTGGCATCTGCGACACCAGCTCCGGGTGGGTTGCAGTACGGCCGGGTGCAGCGGCGTGCGACCGTCACGGCAGGGCGGCCGCCAGCCCTGCAGTACGGCCAGGTACAGCGGCGTGCGACCGTCACGGCAGGGTGGCCGCCAGCCCTGCAGTACGGCCAGGTACAGCGGCGTGCGACCGTCACGGCAGGGCGGCCGCCAGCCCTGCAGTACGGCCAGGTACAGCGGCGTGCGACCGTCACGGCAGGGCGGCCGCCAGCTCCGGGTGGGCTGCAGTACGGCCAGGTACAGCGGCGTGCGACCGTCACGGCAGGGTGGCCGCCAGCCCTGCAGTACGGCCAGGTACAACGGCGTGCGACCGTCACGGCAGGGCGGCCGCCAGCCCCAGGTGGGCTGCAGTACGGCCAGGTACAGCGACCGGTAAGAGCGTCGCACAGCCCAACGTCAGGAAACGTCAGCAGCAATGAAGCCGCTCACAGGTGGGACGCTCCGCGTGCAAACTGCTTAGCTTTCAAGAAGCGCCGCTTAGTCGCCACCACAGGCTTCGAGGATGTAGATGGCTTCTGAGCCTGACGGGCCACCAGCATCTGAATGTGGTCGTTCCGTCGGAGTCCCGCCGCATGTCGCAGTCGAATGAAGGTTCGCAGTCGTGAATACAGGGTGATGACGCGAAGGTCAAGCCGTGGCCACTTGAAGCTGAGCAAGTAGCAAGTAGCAACATAATGAGTATTGTGATACATCTGAGATCTGATGAAATGATTGAAGTCATGAATTTCCATTTCAGACTGACCAAGGATCATCTAAACTTGATGCAATTTCGAAACTGACAAACGTAAGACAATATGTGCATGAACATGAGAGGAATTTAATAATTTGAAGCTCATTTAATGTTAAGCTGTTTGGATTAAATTATTAGCATTCAATTTGACCTTCATCTTAGCATTACCATTATTGAATTATTCTAGTTTACAAGTGATGAGTATGAGGCTAGTTACAACAACAAGATTACCTTCTCTTGAAGTCATTCCAAGCAAATAGGGTTGGACCAGCTTCTTTCTTGCCATTCCTAAAATGACAAGAGCACACTCTTGAATGCTCATTGGGCTTTGCATCTTGTCTCCTGTGAAAAAGCAAAGCAATAAAGTTGGTTCTATTAGCAGAAAATGAATCAGACAGCATGGCCCTGCTTCACGGCAAGCCGTAGTTTCCTACTCAACGCAGCTGGACATTGGTGCTCATTTTCAAAAGAATTTAGAAATGTCAGTGAAATATCTAAACAATTTTGCCAGCATTTCCATTTGGACAGAATTTTGTCAGCATTTCCATTTGAACCTGAATGTGGGTAGCAGCGTGCAGTGAAACAGGGCCCTGCTCAGCAATGCTAAGCAAAGGGTGGAAACAAACAGTTGAAAATGAAAAGACAAACGAGCTAGAGCAGCATCTCCACACCAGCAGACTTCCTACATCAACCAATCTACAAATACACACCAGCAAGCACCAAGCAAAATCAGCAATTTTTACAACCAAATGTACCTACCTAGAGATTTGGGTAGGTACAAGTGGAGCAGACGTCACACGAAGGTTTTCCAGCTAAGGAGAGGCGCTATACCCGGAGATGCTTCTTTCTAACCTAAACGCTGGTGGTGTTAGCGCCTTCACCCACTGTTCTGGAGGCACCACCGAGATCCGAACTCAGGATCTCCTGTTTACCGGAAAACAAACATAACCTAACCTGGCCTAACCTACAAACCTACAGCGCCTATCTTTGGTTGGAAGGCCTTTGCGTGACGTCTGCTCTACTAATGCCAAAATTTGTACTTTTGGTAAGATTAACTGCAACAAAAGGTATTGTACCATTTGAGAAACAAAGAAATGTGCCGACTGAAAAAATATTGATACAAAGAATTGCAGGGACAAACATTTTCCTGACAAGTAATTGCGCAATGAAGAAATAGGTAAGGTACTATATCTAAAAAGTCATAAAAGCAGCAATATCACGATAATAAACAAAAGGAGATATCACAATGTCGCATGACGAACCTCATCAGTGTAGTCCATTTCTTCAACTCCCCCTCGTCCCGGGGCAATCGGAAGAACAAGGAGCACTTGGACTGGGACCTGGCGCTGGAATGACTGCATTGAGGCACAAAACAAAAAGGCATATTTGCTCCTTAGATGTAAGACTGACTCATCTCCGAGATTATTCGCCCCATTCCCCAACAGCACTCAAACTCGATGAAAAAAGCGGGAAAAGCCAAGGAAAAGCCAAAAGGGCGACTCAATGCACATTCCTGATTAGCTGTTCAAAGTGCACTTTCATAAATATACGGAATGCGCTGATTGGCTTTAACGTGATGCGCTAACGTCAATCAGCGTGAAAAAGCAGCCGTAAGCGGTTTTTCGAATATATATCGAATAAATGTATTGTTTGCGCAGTATTTGTAACAACAAAAACTGAGGCTCCTTCTTGCCCTTGGAATGTGCCATCGTTCGAGTGGTGCATCAAAAATTATTTTTGTTTTTATGGGATGAATACGTAGTTCTGTTCATCCTTCTATGAGATAGGGAAGAAAATTAGATGTCCCCGGCAGTAAAATGAAGATTTTTGGCACCTTGCAACACCCTGACAAAAGTCCATAGGATTTTCATAATGTTTTAGAAGAAGAAAAAATCGTTGAACCCCACCGCCATTTTCTGGTCACGTGATGTCACCCACCTGGTTGTGGTATACACTGTGGTTGTAGTTTGTCTGTTGTAGGTATTATATGCCTATGCACAGCATTTTTTTTCAGGAGCCAAGGAGCAGCCTGATCTAGGAGCCTGATCAAGGAGCAACCTGATCTAGGAGAAGTTGCCATCTCCATCTCTATCTAAGCGATTCGTCCTAATTCGATTTACGGACTAAGGTAAGCGCCACCTGGCATCCATCGTCCCTCCCGGATAGCAGTAAAGATCGTTTTGTGTTATACGATGCTTTAAACATGCGTCCTGTCCTGTGACAAGTCATGCTACCCTGGCCGTTTAGAAATATAGATTTGTGCAAACAGGGGTGGCATTCCATGATAGATCGTACCACTTTTTTCCAATTTGACACCCTCATCTCTCGGATTTTAACTATAGTTGGTCTAAGGGGTAATCAGGGGCTCTGAATCCTCCTGTAACAATTTCAGGCTAATCAGATGAGTGGTTTTTGAGTCATAGTGTATAAAATATTTTGGATCTTGCGTTGCAGCCCCAAGTTTGGCGGGCTGTAACTCTAAGACGGATAATCCAAATGCCAAATGCTATATGGCATTGAACTTGCATGGAAACAAAGAATAATATGCATTTTAAATTTTTGAAATTTACAGGGGCGGTTCTCCCATATAGGCAAGGTAGGGGTAATCAGGGGCTCTGAATCCTCCTGTAACAATTTCAGGCTAATCAGATGAGTGGTTTTTGAGTCATAGTGTATAAAATATTTTGGATCTTGCGTTGCAGCCCCAAGTTTGGCGGGCTGTAACTCTAAGACGGATAATCCAAATGCCAAATGCTATATGGCATTGAACTTGCATGGAAACAAAGAATAATATGCATTTTAAATTTTTGAAATTTACAGGGGCGGTTCTCCCATATAGGCAAGGTAGGCAGTGCCGACGTCATTTGCCGTCTCCCTGCGTCTGCACCCTCACTAGACTGGCTTTTGATTGCTTGATTTCTTTTGTTAAAGATCTTTTTATTTTCGTTTTTTTTTTCAAAATGTGTTGAAACGAAAGAGAATTACTAGACTTTTCAAAAAACGTCACACAAATATCGTATTATAACATCAACTTGACAAAAACCTTTGCCTAATTGTGCCTACCTCGTCCTACTAGATTATCGACCATTGCCATGTTGAGGCTACTGAGCCTTTTGGTAGAAAAAGTCTGGATGGTCGGCACATCGGCTAGGTGCTACCTTCTAACTTTCAAACTGAACTTTTTATTTAGTCCATTTATCATAAAATAAAACACATTTTACGTTATCAATTTTCATCATTAGTTTAGGGTACCTAGCGTTGTTATGCTTGTTGTGTTATTCAATTGTTTCTTAAAAATTATATGGAACGAACTAGACTCCTACTGGGAGACTAGCTTCCCTCTGGCGGCAGACGTGTAAGCTTTAGTTAGGTTTTCATATATGACGCTGCTTGTGCTGACTGAGCAATAAGGCTGTCTTTTCCCTCTTTAAGCTTTTCTGCCTTACCTACCAACTACCAAGTGCCTACCTACTTTCAAAGGGTCAGCTTTATACTATTTTTGATATATAACGCCTCGAGTTTCCTTTCATTTGCATTTTTATGCCTTTGGGACCAATTTTTTTTTAATTTTTATTTGCTTAAAAACATTTTTGGATCATTTTTAAGTCGTATGCAAAAAATTAGGAAGGTGTTCTTTCTATAAATGTACTTATTTTGCGTCACCGTAATGGTCTCGAATTGTGATTTCGGAAGAGAGCCTACAAATGGTGTGGTAAAGCTGCCTAGTGACATCACTGGTTACTGAAAGTTCAATTGAAGTCATTTTTGCCTCACTTTTGCATTGCTGACCTTGCGTGACGTCATTCGTACGTCACTAGGGTCATAAGAGTTTTTCGTCAATAACTCTCGATCAAATTGAGCTAGAGAGACGGAAAAGCTACCAATGGACTCGGGAAGACCTTGCGAATCGAACGATGTGCAATATGATCTCATTCACCCAGCTTCGTGGCCTGACCCGACTGTTAACCATCTCTGTAGCGGCGCTGTTTGTCCAGCGCCGCGCTGCACACTGGTCGGAAACGCCCTCACGAGAGGCCACGGGCGATTCCGGAGTTTCGGATTATTTTTTATATAGATCGATTTGAAATTGATCAAATTATTATAATTATGCCAAAAAAACTAATCCGAGTGACCAAAAATAACTGTAATCAGCCCCCGAAGATGGGGTATCCCAGAACTCGGAAACTGACGCGGAGCAAGAGGTTTCTTGAGCCGGATATTCAGAGTCTTATTGCTGATAGACACCAAATTGAAATCCCACATATTATGCATCAAAATGTTTGTTATGAAGTTGCCGACTGGTCAGTGCAAATTTTTTGGTATACTTTTTCCCCAACTAAGATCTACTGTAACTTTTTGAGGGCTCTCCTAGAGTGATTCTGGAATGTAACTGCAAAGTTTAGGTAAGGAAACAACAGGTAGTTCCATCTAGTCCCACTCTGATTTTTTGTGAGTTGAAGCAGGATTTAAATTTACACCAGGGCAACATAAAAGCTAACTGCGCATATTTGCGCAAAATTTGCAGGAGCCGCTATTCCTACCCAACTACCGCTCGCCCCGCCCCAGTTTCGGCTCGGCCGCCACGCCCGGCTTACGCTGACCTGTGTGGCCTGCACGCATCCATGCGTAGTTGATTGGTCATTAAAAACAGACGCGCTTGAGTTTATGAATTTTGTGGAAAGCGCATACAATATGGTTTTATTATTGCATTTATGTATGTATTGACATCAAAAGCCTTCCACATATTGCGTGGCGATTACGGCTTGCATTTAGAGAGCCTTGCTATTAGTAACCATCACTCGGCTGAAGAAAGTGGAAATTGAGACCTTCGTGAATATAAGACGCTGCGAATATAGGACACCTGTCACTGACGTCAGGTTACCTTGGGCCGTCTTTTTACATTAGATCACAATTCCGGTATTTAGCCCTGGCCGGACCGATTGGTTTTCTATATTGACCGGGGAGGGTTGATACAACTCCCTCGCCGTTTCGCCTCTAATTGAGCTAGAGCCTCGCGGAAAAAAAAAAAACGAGCTTGTGTGCCGTTATAAGACGCAGCAAGTACTACCCGATTTAAGGTCTTAGGTCAGCCAGTGACCTCTTAGGTCAGGTAAGTGCCACAAGGAACGGGCTCGGTTTTTGGTTAATTACTTTGCCAAAAATGGTCGCACTCAGACTTGTGCCGTGACCAAAAATCAAGGTCCAGGATCCTCAAGGTCCCTCGGCAAATTCAATTTCTAGAATCCAAGGTTTCCAAGGTCCCACGGCAAATTCAATTTCTAGAATCCAAGGTTTCCAAGGTCCCACAGCAAATTCAATTTCTAGAATCAAGGTTTCCAAGGTCCCACGACAATTTCAATTTTTAGAATCCAAGGATTCCAAGGTCCCACGGCAATTTCAATTTCTAGAATCCAAGGTTTCCAAGGTCCCACGGCAAGTATACATTGCAGGATCCACAGTCCCCAAGTTCCCACGACAAGAATGCATTGTAGGATCCACAGTCCCTAGAGTCCCACGACAAGTGTAAATTTCAGGATCCACAGTCCCCAAGGTCCCATAACAAGTATACACTTCAGAGTTCAGGGTCCACAGTCCTCAAGTTCCCACGGCAAGAATACCTACATCTCAGGATCCAAAGTATTCAGGGTCCCACAACAAGAACTTAAACTAACATTCTGATGAGCAGACTTACTTCTAAATATTCTGCCAACGGATGCCCAGCAACATTGAAAGGGGCAGAACCTATGCAAACCTGTGGTGGTTTAGGGGAAGCTTCAACACAAGTTAAATATGAATCATAATATCAATCTCTCCTTCTTTAGCTTGACAAATTCATAAAAATATAGGTAGGTAAAAATATAGCCAATAGGTACCTTGCATTTTGTATTGTCATGTCCCTTTCAAATCAATCTTACCTGATCATAAGGAATGTAGGATAGCACCTTACAGTTATTGAAGACAGACATCAAAGTATTATTTCAGGCAATATCAAAAAACCAGAAATAAAACCTACAGGCTTCATAAAAATGGAAAAACTGAATTGGATAGGTATATGCTTTCGATTTTCTGCACATTACATAATACCTAGGATAAAAACTCAAATATGTTCTAAGTCTTGTTTGCGCGAGCGCTAACAGAAAAACTGATCGACTAAGCCAATAGAATTAGAGTATCAGCGAGCGCAAAACTTTCTTACTGTTCATTCACAATAACTTGAAGGCTCTGAACAAAATTCCATCTGACAATTTTTTCGTCCGACGGTTCTTCGTCGGCAGATTTTCGTCTGACTTTTTCGTCTTGCATTTTTTCGTCTGTAGGTACGAATTGACTTGGTACATTTTTCGAGTATTTTTCTGTCCGGCATTTTTTCGTCTGGACGAGGCGGAAAATGTCCTTACGAAAAAATGTGCGGAGTTAAAAATGCTCAGATGAAAAAATGCATAGACGAAAGTCTGCGGACGAAAATCTGCAGACGAAAAATTGTCCGACGAAAACCTGCTAAACGAAAAAGCTGAACTGTCATGGATTCATTGCTTATATTGGATGCTCATTGCTCAATGGTGATTTGATGACTTGCAAATCAAATAAGTTTGACACTTACTTTCATGTATCTATCTTAGCCCCTTGCAGCTGGTGGCTCAACCATAGATATTTATTGAAGTGTCTACAGACAAAACCTAGTGCAGGGTCCTTAGTGGCCCATGTGCAACATAAACCTCATGGTCCAGCTTCCAGGATTATTGAGATCCCTCAACAAAATGATGGTGTAAGTCCCGGCCCTTCTCCTAAGATCCCATGACAAATGATAAAACTGGGACTGAAGATCTGCATTCTGCAGGGTCTTGCAGCATACCAAAATTTTGAGGTCCTACTCCTGTCCCCTGGGTTTCCATGGTTTCACAGCATATGAAATGTTGAGGTCCTGGGTTTCCAAGGTCTCATGTCACATGAAATGTTGATGTCCTGGGATTCCAAGGTCTCGCGGCATATGCAAATGTTGAGGTCCTGGGATTCCAAGGTCTCGCGACATATGCAAATGTTGAGGTCCTGGGATTCCAAGGTCTCGCGACATATGCAAATGTTGAGGTCCTGGGATTCCAAGGTCTCGCGGCATATGGATGTTTTAAGGTCCTGGGTTTCCAAGGTCTCACGACAAAAATGACAATGCAAGGTCCAGGATCCATCAAGGTCCCAGACCTTGGACTCTGCGAACCCTGGATCTCGGACCTTTTTGGGACCTTGGCACAAGTCTGGTCGCACTGCCGCGATTTTGGCATCATCGTGCTTGTCTAGCTCAGGAGCGTCGAATGCTATACTTGGTGTTCGGGTGAAGTCAACTTAAGGCGTTAACCTCGGGTCAAGGTCAGGTCGGAGCCCCTCAGGTCACGAAAATGGTTGAAGGAGGACATATCGCATATCACTCGACTCGGCAGGTCTTCCCGAGTCCAATGGTGGCTTTCCCGACTCTCTAGCTCCATCTGATCAGGAGTTATTGACGAAAAACTTATATGGCCTTAGTGACGTCATAAATGACGTCACGCAAAGTCAACAATGCTAAAGTGAAGCACCGGACCTTGCAAGGAGTGCATGAAACCATTCCCGGTGCCCGAATAGCAGCTTCCTATTTCCCTTGTTCACTTAAAGTGGTGCTAGATCCTGTATTATACTCAATTATGACGTCATAACTTAACAGATTCACGTCATATATTTAGTGCTTGACATCCAAATGCTAGCTTACATATGACAGAGAAGGTATGCAAAGTTTTATGAAGTTTGCTTCACTAGTTGTGGAATAACAAGCAAAAAACTTTTGCGGAAAGGCCGCTGGCCTCTCGCTGGAGCGTTTCCGACCAGTGTGCGCTGGTTGGCTTTGCCGCGGACTCTGGGCGGTCACGTGATGCCCGGAGGCTGGCTGCCGGCTGGGCCGCCCGGTCGGGGAGTGGAGCCACATACACGGTAGGGTTGTTAAAAAAAAACCGATTTTTGGAAAAGTATATGGGCTCATGGCTCATGTGGTGCGGTATTCTTTTCTGATTCCAATGGTACCCTTTTTTTCCGAAAAGTATTACTGCTAGGCGCTGCTCAAACGGCTTAAAGAGGACCATGTTACGCCCGCCGACCGGCCGGTGTCAATAAGGGCGAGAACTCGACGCCGCGCGCCGGCGGCAGCGCCTTATCGGCACCGCGCGCAACGGCATCTGCCGGGCGACCGGCTGGGCGGTGGGAAGTTACAAGCGCGTGGTCTTCTTGCACACGATCGGGGTGAGCTATCCCATGTTTTCGGGGCGGAAAGTTCCAGTGCAGCATCGGTGCGTCTGCCACGGTGGTCTGTGTCGATGGTACAGAAAATAACTCAAACAGAGCTCAGAAAAGACTGAATGATTCCGGATAGTTGCCTCGAAACAATCCGTTTCAAGAATACAGCTGCCTTCTTAACGTACTGTATCACTTTTTAATTCTTCAAAAAGCAAGCTCTGAGCAATAACAGACTTCTTTGCATTGCTGTTGACAATTTAAGTTGCTTTTGGACGGTGGCTCGCAGCTCCAATATGCTGCCGCGTAACTATTCCAACGACGAAACGGCAACTTAGCGAGAATCGAAAATTTAACGAAGTAGGTACAACAGGAGCTGGCAAGGCTCCTGCATTGGTCTATCCGTCATGAGTGACACACCGGGGTAATGTGTCACGTCAGGGCAGAGCTGTGTTCTATGCCGGGTCTGGATTCGGGTCTTGATCGGCATCGGTGGGCACGGCCGCCCTGGCCGGACTGCCGGCGTCGCTTATGCTCGAAGGATTGGATAAACGGCGCTTTATAGGTACTCCGGCTAATGTCTACTCATGTCTCACTTCGTCACACTGCCAGGGTGGCCACCCTGTCATTCCCGGACATGCTATGTTTTATTTCGGCCTGCTAATCTAAGTTAAGCCTGGCGTCGATTCTGTTGCTTCAGCATTTGACATCAACGTATCTGCGTAATGACATTGGTGACGCCCATGCTCGTTAAACCCACCCCCAAACTTGGACCGATGACTTCCGGGTCTCCATATTCTGTTCTTGTGCATTGCCAGCTCTTGCTGTACGTAAATCGTGAATTTTCGATTCTCGCACAGTTGCGCGTTTCGCCGTTAGATTTAAGATGCGTGGCAGCATATTGGGGGTGCGAGCCACCGTCCAAAAGTAACGTGAATTGTCAACAGCAATGCAAAGAAGTCTGTTATTGCTCAGAGTTTGCTTTTTAAAGAATTAACAAGTGATACGGTACGTTAAGAAGGCAAATGTATTCTTGAAATGGATTGTTTGGAGGCAACTAACCGGAATCATTCAGTCTTTTCTGAGCTCTGTTTGAGTTATTTTCTGTACCATCGACACAGACCACCGTGGCAGACGCACCGATGCTGCACTGAAACTGTCCGCCCCGAAAACATGGGATAGCGTACCCCGATCTATCACGCACTTATAACTTCCCACCGCCCGGCCGGCCGCCCGGCAGATGTCGTGGCGCGCGGTGCCGATAAGGCGCTGCCGCCCGTGCGCGGCGTCGAATTCTCGCCCTTATTGACACCGGCCGGTCGGCGGGCGTAACATGGTCCTCTTTAAGCCGTTTGAGGAGCCCCTAACAGTTAATACTTTTCAGAAAAATGGGCATCATTGGACTCAGAAAAGAATACCGCACCACATGAGCCATGAGCCCGTATACTTTTCCAAAATTCGGTTTTTTAACAACCCTAATACACGGCAGTGTGGTGACCCGAGGTCAGCGACTTAAAATGACCTCACCACAACAAACAGTATACCATTCGACGCGCCGGAGCTAAGCAAACACGAAGATGCTAAAATCGCGGCTCTGCGACCATTTCTTGCGAAGTTATCCATCAAAAACCGGACCCGTAATTTGGGTCGCTTGAAATGCCCTCAGGGGTCACCAATGAACCCGAGACCTTAAAATGTGGTATCATTCGATGCATCTTGTAACGGCGCACATGCTCGTTTTTTCCGCAAGGTTCTAGCTCCATTAGAGGCGAAACGGCGAGCGGTCGTACTGGCCCCCCGGAAACCCATTTTGTATGCATTTAAATGAGGAACTTATAGAAAGAACACCTTTCTAATTTTTTGCATGTCGATTTTAAAGGACCTAAGGTTTATTTTGAAGAAATAAAACTGGCAAAAATGTTGGTCCCAAGGGCCATTATAGACAATTTAAAAAAATACTACGATTTTTTTCAATATGTACCTAAAGCTTTTCTTTCCAATTTTAAAAACACTGTATGAATCTTTGATTCATCGTTAGTTCAAAGCTGTTTACCGTTTGTTGCTTGCTTAGCTCGTTTTTGAGTTATAGCTCATCAAACTAACCCTTACAATCTGAAGTTTAGAAAATAATATGCAATGTAACTCAAAAAGTTTTCATCTGAGAAGTCTGATATTTTGGCAGGTGTTTTTGGAGCCTATGATTACTCCTTGTACCAATTTTCATTTAAATCTGAGAGATGAGAGTGACGGGCCTGGTACGATCTATCGTGGAATGCCCCAGGGGTCATGTTCTCGCCCTCAGGGCTGCAGAGTTATGCAATAGGTACCAAAGTGAAACCTATAGATGTGTGTAACTCACTGACACGGCTGAGGATGCTTAAGTTTCGCTCAGTAAGTTAACCCGCGCCCCGCTGGGGGGGGGGGGGGGCAGAATCTGCCCCCTCCCGTTTTTCGCCAATAACTTCTAAACGCGTTACGCCAACGACGTCAAACTTTCAGTAGGTACCTTATCATTCATCAATTAAACCGTCGCCGGACCTATTGGTTTTCTACATACGCGCCGGCCGAGGGGGGGGGATACGACCCCCTCGCCGTTTCGCCCTGGTGGAGCTAGCGCGTCGCGGAAACAACGAGCATGTGCGCCGTTACGAGACGCAGAGATTGGTACCCGATTTTAAGGTCCTGACCTAAGTCAACCGGTGACCTCTGAGGTCAGGTCAAGTGCCCCAAGGTACGGTTCAGTTTTGGTGAATAACTTCGCAAAAAACGGTCGCAGAGCCGCGATTTTGGCAGCATCGTGTTTGCCTCGCTCAGGCGCGTCGAATGATATAGGTACTTCTTGTTTGGGGTCAGGTCAACTTAGGGTGTTGACCTCAGGTCACGGTCAGGTCAGCGCCCCAGGTCACGAAGCTGGTCGAAGAGGTCATGTCGCATATCATTCGATTTGGCAGGTCTTCCTGAGTCCATTGGTGGCTTTCCTGACTCCCTAGCTCAATTTGATTGGGAGTTATTGACGAAAAACTTATATGACCTTAATGACGTCATAAATGACGTCACGAAAGGTCCACATTGCAAAAGTGACGCATCTAACCTTGCAAGGAGTGGATCAAATCACGATTCTGTGTGCTGGAGATAGTTGGAGATCGTTCCCGGCGCCGGAATAGCAGTTTTAATTTTTCCCATTGACTTAGGTACCTATAATGGTGAGGTCACGAAAATGACCTGACTTCATATGACCTTTAGGAAAAATCCGAGATATACAAGTTGTGAGACTCGTAATGGATACTAGATCCTGCAAGTTTCATTTCCCTGTGAAAGCTCCTCTGGCAGTGAGGGCGTTGCGAAGTTGCGACATCTGAAGACCTTGCAGAGGTTCACTTATGACGTCATAGGTCAGTGACCTGACAAGAGGTATACGATGCAAAATAATCCAAGCATTGGTGCAAGAGTATTTTGGTGCAAGATGCCTCTGACCTGAAAATGCGGTTGGTGTCAAAAGATCCGGCTTGAATCAGAGGTCGTATGCCAAGTTTCAGCTCTATCGCCAGCGTGTTCGGAGCTTGAGCTATCGCGAAAAAAAAAACATATGGGCCTATATGGGGGGGGGGGGGCACCCGCCTCCCCCGCCTCGGCCGGCGAGGGTTAAGACGTTTCCTGAAAATTTGAGCGAAACCTGTCGGATTTTTTTTATGAAAATGACGTTTTAGTGACGTCATGTCCGCCATTTTCGCCAAAAAAACGGCAATATCTTCATTTTTAAAGGAATCAAGACGTAACAAAAAAGGTTATACGTGTTTCTACTTTGTCTTTCAAATCGTTATCTCTTTTTTTAAATTTTGGATTTTTGCTCCATTTTTTAAACTGACTTTTTTGGGAAAATAATTATAAAATCAAAAATTTTGAGTGTATCGAAAAACCGGAATATATGTCAGAGAAGTGGTCTATGTGCACCTACATACCAATTTTTAGAAGAATCGGTTAAAAATGTGGGAGTTATTCAAAATTTTATGACGTCACGACACACAATTTTTTTTTGAAAAATGATTTTTTTGGAAGTTCTAGACCACGCACGGAAACAAAAATAGCACCATTCGATTCGCCGTGAAAACCTGCATCAGATAGACACCTTTTTAGGGCTTAACAACCAACTTCAAAATTTGACCTCACTTGACCTAACCTTGACCTGACCTCGACCTGAAATTCATCCAGATGTAGTCAATATCACTTATTGAGTGTGCCTATTGAATTCTATGAATAAAATGACCCATAAAACATGTGTCGCACATGTCCTTTTCTATATTTCGTTTTTGGTGACCTGACCTGACCTTGACCTTGACCTTTGCATGACATTGTATTGTATGCAACGAATATTGTCTTGGTAGCCTAAGAACACGTTTTGGGCAATTAGTCTCAGTCCATTCTTCGGCAACTACGGTGCAAGGCCGATACTGTAGAAACTTGCATTTTGTACCCTTGACCTGGCCTTGATCTGACCTCTGACCTACTTCAGTAAAAAATAGGCTCTTAAGATCCGCCTTGTTGAGAGCTTTCGATTGTCGTTCTCCCCGTATTTCTACGACCATCTGTTCGGAAGTTAGACAGGGGGGCAGAATCTGCCCCCCCCCCCCAGCAGGGTGCGTATGGCTGAATAGCCCAGCGGGGCGCGGGTTAACGTCTAAATTCTGAATACCTATATATCGGTAACATATAGGTAGCTATAGATATAGCCTACTGAACCAACTAAATATGTATGAAAGTCCCCCGTGCAATTTATCACACACCGCACATATTCTGGGAATCAATCTATTTCGATCAAGATTGCTGAACATTCGATACATTCGACAATCGACATGCAGGTTTGAAGGAAGTCGCCAGGTGCTTTTGAGCTTCATGCCGTCAGCTGTGTTTTACCTTGGTTTTACCTATCCATATCTTCACGCAAGCTTGTGCGAACGCGGCGCCATCTGCCTAACTCTAGCTTCCTAAGGCAACCACCAGGTGAAACACGGTGAACACCTCACCTGTGTGTCTGAAAGGAAAGGCTAATAGGGTGAAGCATTTGTCCTGTCTAGTGTCTCCTAACGCGTCTCTCCGTTTCCGCAGTCATCAGAGCGGTATGGAGGTGTACCGCGTGCTGGCACTCCGCACATGCGTTCTTGCATATAATCCTTATCTCATGCTGTGTAATGTTTCATGTCTCTTGTAAATTGTTAACTGTTTTCGCCATAATTTTATCTCAAGCATGGGTGTCGATTTGTATACTTTTGGGGGTGCTGCAGCACCCCCAATGCTCAAATGAGCACCCCCAATGGTTTTCCGGGCACCCCCAAATGTTTCAGTCAGCACCCCCAATTATTTTGTCCCTCAATAACTCCCACTAACTCTGCTTGAGGAAAATAATTGGTTCCGCAGTCTTTCACTACTAAAAATAAAACAATTACGCAATTTACAATGCATGAAATAAAAATGTAAAGAAAAGATAAGTTAGTCTTAAGAAGAAGGGCGAAAAAAAGACGTTAAGTTGCAGACTGCAGAGACACTGGTGTGGGTCCGTCGTACACGAGTGTCTGACCCTTAGAGCTGATAACGCGTACCCTTTACAAGCCGGCAGGGGGCTCCAGATACCGGCGACGGGCCCTCAGAGGCCGGCAAAGGGCCATCAGATGCCGGTGGTACCTTCAGAAACCCTGTGGGGTCGTCTTTAGAGACCGGCACGGACTCAGACGCCGATGGGGCCCTCAGAGTCGCCGGTGTGGGGCCTTCAAATGTCACCGGTGGGTGGCCGTCATATGTGCACTTGTGGGCAGGGTTGCGGAGCAGTGGAAATTTCAGACGGCTCCGGCTCCGGAGAAAAAAATCGGCTCCAGCTCCGGCTCCGGCTCCGGGTGAAATGTCAATACGGCTCCGGCTCCGGCTCCGGCTCTGAGTAAAATGGTCCGGCTCCGGCGGCTCCGGCTCCGGCTCCGGCTCCTACTCAGTACATTCCCTATGCGATTAATTAAATACGGGTGGGAGAAAAAAGACGATTGGATTGGCACACGTTGTTTCTGCATTTGCATAACAAGGATATTTGGAATACCACATGTTTTACTGCTTTGTACTGTCAAACCGAGTTAGGTCAATATTTTTTTTCCTCGGAGCCGGAGTCGCCCCTTTTTTGACGGCTCCAGCTCCGGCTCCGGGCTGTGTTGTTTCACGGCTCCGGCTCCGGCTCCGGCTCCGGCTCCGGGCAAAATATACTGGCTCCGGCGGTTCCGGCTCCAGCTCCGGCTCCGGCTCCGGCTCCGCATCCCTGCTTGTGGGGCCTTCAGAAGCGACGGTGTTGGGCCCTCAGAGCCGCCGATATAGGGCCTTAAAGGAAATAGTTCACTTTCCTGAAATTAGTATTTTGCTATGGATTTATGTTTTTTTATGCTCAAAATGATCAGAAAATAAAACCAAACGTTTTTGTAAAAAAGATTATTTTCTATATTTTAGTATAAGAAGAACTATACTCTATATAAAATAATGTTTGACGCGGAAGCTTATTACGCGTTGACCAATCATATTGCGTAGGACAAACCCATCGGCTGTAAGCAGCATTCTGATTGGCTGACGATGACGTGACTGCATTCCTCAGCAAGGCACGCATTCCTCTGCAAGGCACTCTTTTCGGAACGAAAAATGGAATATCTTCGTCTAGGGTGATCGTTGGGCCGTAAAAGCTTCTGATTTGTGCTAGTCTCAGCGCAAGCAACAAAACTGCTATTCCAGTTCCAAACCCCATGTTAAAAGTGAACTATTTCCTTTAAGAGGCACTAGTGCGGGGCCCTCAGATATGGCAATGCAATGTATGGCCCTCGGAGGCGCCGGTGTAGGTGCTCCACAGTTGCCGGTGATGGCCCTCACAGGCGCCGTTGTGGGGGCTCTCAGAGACACTGGTTTAGGGCCATCACAGGCGCGCGTGTGGCCCTCAGAACTGCTGTTACGGAACGGACCCTTCATAGGCCGACAAGAAGATATCAAGAGGTCACCGGTGCCTTCAGGAGCCTTGTGGGGTTCTCAGAGACCGGACATGGTGCTCTCAGACGCCGCTGTGACCCTCCGAGTCACCTGTGTGGGACCGTCAGGGTCGCTGGTAACTGACGAGGGTATCGTCGTCAGATCCGGGGTTTGGGTCGATACGGCTCTATTCCGGCTAGCCAGTATATGCCGTAGCGCTCCCGGGTTGTTATGGTTCCGAACCGCCAAGTCTGGCTCAAGTCAGACTCCCTGCCATGGCTCAAGTCCGGCTCCCTACGACCAGGTCCGGCTGCACCTCATAGCTGCTCTGGCTTACTGTGGCTGAAGTACGGTGGAGGTACGGCACGGCTGATGCGGCATAAGTCCGGCTGTGATGCGGGCGAGCTCCGGTATCGTGTGTCAGCTCCCGTAGGGCCCCAGACCTTGCCCATACTTTAGCCGGAGCAAATGCCGGAGCTAGCCAGAGTAAGACCTGCAGCTACGGCCAGGACCAAATTTGCTGGCTGGGAATAGGCCGGTTAAGACCCCCATAGTCCGACATGTGGCCCTCCGAAGCCGGTAAGGGGCCCTCAGAGGCCGCCAAGTGGCCCTCAGAGACTGGCTTGGGGCCCTTGTGGAGATCTTAGTGTTGGTACTTGTGGGCCCATGAGGGGTTTTTACGAGCCCCGTGGATCCCTTCTATGTCCAAATATGGCCAGCATTGACCCTTAGCGGCCAATTGGCGCTTCAGGGCCCCTCATGCCCAAATAACCCGAGGGGACCCTGAGGCCCGAACCTGATGGGGGTGGGGGGCACGTGCCTCACGGCCCACCTGGCTACGCCACTGGGGAAAATCGTAAACCCGTAAATATCCAAATGCGATCACCTGTCATTTTTTTATCGATATTGGGATCGTCTGATTACCGCCAGAGCCTCGTAGCTACCGTTGCCTCCGCGCAATGTCCGCCCCTGCGGACCGCAGCGGCTGCTGCACCAGTGCTGATCACCGTCATTGGTTTCTGTCACCTTATTACAGAGGTGTCGGGGCTGCTGCCATGCTGCCGGCAAAGATATTTTTTCGGAAAGATGTTTATGTAATCAGGTAGCCAAGTACTAGGACGAGCAGAATGATTTTCAAGAAGAACGTTCTGCCCTTGGGAAATGTTAGTATATAGAAATCCCGGCATTATCAGTACCTTATGGGGATAACCAACCCCACCTTGTACGGTTGTGCCGCATGGCAAAGCTGCAATCTGTCACCCGTTGCAGGGGTTGAGCACCCCCAACCATTTTGAAAAATCGACACCCCTGATCTCAAGCGTTCTATAGTGTTGACATGTGACGTGTGGAGCTGTGGTTTCCCGTCCGCTTCACGTGCTATCGTTTAGCTATCATTTGTGCTGAGAAACGTCGCTCCTGACGGAAGTGCGGAGTCCCGACGGGGCTATCTGTCGGCGCTCGGCAGTGGGACCTGACCAGCACTCGGGGCTGTGAGAGTGGGCCACCTGCCGCCGGCCGGCCAGCCGCTCGCTCGCGCCCCTTATATCTCTGTCCCGCCGAGCGTCATTAGGGCGCGACAGACAGTGGGGTCGACATCACCGCCCAGACGTGTGTCTGTTGTGTTACAGAGTGTGTGCAGCCCTCCGTCCGCCTGCCGACGTCATGTCCATCGTCGTGTGGTCGCTGCTGCTCACGGCGGTGGCGGCCGCAGCGGCCGACCCCACGCCGCCCCTGCAGGTCGTGCTCTACTACGAGTCGCTCTGCCCCGACTGCCAGGCGTTCGTGTCTGGCAGCTTCGCCGAGGCGTGGCACGCCGTGCCCGAGATCCTGAACGTCACACTGGTGCCCTGGGGGTTCGCCACAGCCACGCCGGACGGCGCCGGCGGCTGGACGTTCCAGTGTCAGCACGGCCCGGCCGAGTGTCGCGGCAACAAGCTGCACGCGTGCGGCGTCTATCTGGCTCCCAGCCCGGCCGTCTCGGTGGACTTTTCCATCTGCCTGGAGTCGCAGATGGCCGGCGAGCAGTGCGCCCAGCAGACGGGGCTCGACTGGCTGTCACTGACCGACTGCCAGCTGCGGAGGGACACCGACCAGCTGATGATCCCCTACCGCGACATGACGGACGCGGCGCGGCCGGAGATCGTCGAGGTGCCCACCGTCAGCGTCGACGGCCGCCAGGAGCACCAGGGGCAGATGCTGGACGACTTCCTCGGCTACGTGTGCTCGGTGTGGCAGGGCGACACGCCGGACGGCTGTCCGCCAGCGCGCTAAGACAGCGGAGACCGGAACAGACCGGTTCGGCTGCGACTAGGTGATGTGCTGTGGCTGAAAATAGTGAAACGGGGGAGCGAAATATGTCTTCTAAACAGTGCTACAATGCGTCGTGATTCTGTGCCTTTTTCCGGACTGTTCTTTTTTTACGTGCCCTTGTTGAGAGGGATGTGCCGTCCAAACCAACCCAATCGTGAGGGGGAACTAGCTGATGCATTAGACGACACATATAAAAAAGTTTTAGGTGCCAAAGATCCAGGGCAGCGTTTGTGGGTGGTTGCTACTTTCCGGGATACAGGGCTCACGTCTACGTGGTTGTGCTCTTGCTTCTTACCACCGAGAGCAATACATGGCTTGTGAGGAGACTGCGATCTTTTATTTCTAACGTGTGCTCCTTGCTTACCGAACAATAAAACATACCTACAGTCGGTAAAACGTCAAGTTGTTTAAATCTCTCACTTATCCAATATTCGAATCATGT
The DNA here is from genome assembly GCF_019059575.1 of Amphibalanus amphitrite. Taxonomy (NCBI): domain Eukaryota; kingdom Metazoa; phylum Arthropoda; class Thecostraca; order Balanomorpha; family Balanidae; genus Amphibalanus; species Amphibalanus amphitrite. The sequence continues at coordinate 338,273 of NW_024882047.1, forward strand.
ACATAGTGCTATAGCGAGACATCCAAGGCTATTATTTATTCAGACACATGGATCGTATTTATTTATTCGGATCATTTATTCGGACCATTCAGGTGTTGGCCGGCTGGCGTTCTCTCGGGCGTCGGTCAATGTACAATTATTGGCCATACCATAGAACTTGGAAGTTCCCATTCCCCATTCCAGTAGAAACCACCGTCCATCGCAAAACACCAGCTAGCCAATGGGATTATATTTGATAGGGCACTAAAACTGTTTTGTCACATCGATCTCACGTTTGTGTAACATTAACACATAGCTTAACGTGAACAGCTACAAAAATACACTCCACCCCCGGCGGCCCGCGCGCAACAAGAACCGGATGAACAGCGGGGTGGGTGCAGAAGGGGCACGGCGGCGAGGGGGCAGGCGGACCGCACCTCGGCTCTGGCGGTCACCGTGCCAGCGGGGCCGCGCAGTACCGGAGAGCTGGCCGCAGCGGACAGCGGGGCGACCGCAGCGGACAGCGGGGCGGTCCCAGCGGACAGCGGGGCGATCCCAGCGGACAGCGGGGCGACCACAGCGGACAGCGGGGCGACCGCAGCGGACAGTGGGGCGGTCCCAGCGGGTCCCGCAGGGCCGCTCGGCAGTTTGGAGGAGGCAGGGGCGGCGCGAGGCAGCGAGGAGCGATAGCAAGCGCACAATTTAGAGAGACTGAGAGCTGCGGAGCGGAGGGCGCGGTGTGTAGATTCCCAACTGGCATCAGACCTTACCCGTACGTTTGAAGCGCCGCCGGCGGCCGGCGGGCGGCGCGGCCGCTCGGCTGCCCAGGTAAGCTCGCGCGGGCGGCGGCGGCGGCCGGGGTCGCGCGCGCCGCCCATTGCTCTACACAGCGTGGCGGCGAGACGGAGTCCGCCAGCGCCGGCCGACCGCCGGCACACAGCTGCTACGACCCAGTTACAAAAGCGGCGGCGACGGCGCACAATGCTTGCTTCATACTAGCGGCAGGGGTGGCGGTGCGAGGGTGCGGCGGCGCTCCGGGGAGCGGCCGCCGGTGACCCCGGCTGCTCGCACGCGCACGCCGCGCCAACCCACTGGCCGAACGACCCGGGCAGCAGCACACACACGGCCCAGCGTGCATATTCTTATTTACAGGTATCACAAGCGCTGCGGCGGCGAGCGGGAGGGAGGGTGGGTGGGTCGGGGCTGGGCTCGATACGGCGCCGGTAGACGCGCCGCCTTTCGATGTTCCGGTGCTAGTATCGTTGTTGATATATAGTCATTATAAAACTATCAAAATGCAACCAGTCCCGAGACAAACCACTCTGGGTGGGGCGCGGCGGCCCATTTTGATTTGTGCATCATTAGCTAGTCGCGGTGTGAGCGGTAGGCGGGGAGGGGGGCTGAGCGAGGCACAGGGCGCGGGCCGGTGGCGCCTGCCAGCAGGGTACACAGCACGGCCGGCGCTCGGAGGCACACACAAAGCGGGGGCGAACAACGCGCGGCGGGCTGCCCGCAGGCCGACCTACGACCGACTACCGTGTGACCTAGCGCCCACCCGGGCCGGGCGCGCCTCACCCCAGCGGGGGCGCCGCGCCCCCGGCCGAATAACGCACCTCGAGAAACAGGCAACGCTCTCGGTAACACCGAATACGAACAAGATCTGCCTAGGCGTAACACGTCTCGAATATGGAGAGAGAATCCATCCCGGCGGCGCCGCGCCACGCTCCAAACCAAACTAAGTACCTCACTTATGGAAAGAACCGTGTGTGTCAATTCATTGACGACATAACGTTCGCGATTACTGTACACTAAATACAATCAGATTATCTGTCTGTACTGAACACATGAGTGGAACTCTCCAGATGCCCTTTCAGCATATATAATTATATATATATATATATATATATATATATATATATATATATATATATATATATATATATATATATATATATATATATATATATATATATATATATATATATATATATATATATATATATATATATATATATATATATATATATATATATATATATATATATATATATATATATATATATATATATATATATATATATATATATATATATATATATATATATATATATATATATATATATATATATATATATATATATATATATATATATATATATATATATATATATATATATATATATATATATATATGCTGACAGGCAAAAGCCGCGTTCACGGTATTTGTACGATTGTAAAGGCTCTGTTTCGCTCGGAGTCGGAAGCGGCTGCGGTGCTGCTACGCTTTCTCCGGGCGCCAGCCCAGGCCAGCTCTGAATATATACACTCACACGCACACACACAGAGCCTCCTACCCAATATATACTATGTACATGTGCATATGTAGGTGTGCATGCGCTAACGTACTGCACGCGCCCAGCGCTACCGCGCGTGTGCACACCGGCACACCAGATCCCCACGCCGACGGCATCGGTCCCCGCTTCGTTCCATCGCCTCTGCTGCCGTCAGTGGCGAGCCGACACCGGGCTCGGTCCGAGGACCGACCCCCGCGGCGGCTGGCCAACATCCCGACTGTCCCTCGGCTGCCAGACGGCAGCGCCACGTCGCCCGTGCGGCCGACACACGTACTACTGGTTCGCCTTGCGGCCGCTGGAGGCGCTGGCCGCGCTGCTGGTGGCTGCGGCCATTCGTCCGGGCAGACGTAATGGCACTTTGTGCTGCGCTTTGCTGCAACTCGGTATCTGAAAAAAAGGGGAAATTTGGTCAAACCTAACTGCATCTGGCGCGACTCGCGACGACAGGTTCGATTAAACGGGGAACGGCGCCCGAGCCCAACCCAGCAGGATTCAGGAATGAAAAGTAGCAGACATGCCAAGGTTCATGCAGCAAATTGAGAGAAGTTCATGCTATATGCAGGGCATTGTGTGGTGCTTGGAAGATTCCAGCCGGGCGTAGTCAGTTGTTATAAAGCGAGTGTATGCAAAGAAGAGCTGGGTCGATGAGGCAGCTCCGCATTGTCCTATTTAGCGATCATCGCTAGCGGACGTCTTTATGTAAAAAGGCCCGGGTATGTCACTTCTGCCTATCGGACGCTGCATGAGGCGTATAAGACTTCCGTTCTGCCATTCCTGCAGATTGTAAGTCCGTCTGGCAATAACCTTAAGGCAAAGCAATGGCAGCATTGAAGCGCGCACTAGGGTGAACCAATTCACCACCGTCCCTTGCTGTGCCGGTCGAACAACGTCACAAAACTCGACCCAGGCTAACCCACCAGCCGTGCCCAGGCGCTGACCCACCACCCATCCTACTTCACCCCGCCGTATCCGGCACGCAGCACGCAGCGGCGGCGCCGCAACTCCAGCAATGCATTCTTAATACTGACACTTCCAGCCCTTTAAAACTTGGCAGCTGAAACGAAAACTTTTCCGATATGCGACCGCGTCCGTCGCCTGCGCTCCCTCCCGGCCGCTCCCCAGTCGGCGGAGCCGGCACCGCTGTCGATATGCGTGAACCGGCACGGAAAATCAGAATTAAGTGCGGCTAGGCACGCATCGGCTGCGCCAGCTTGAGAGATGTCGATACACACACGCACACAAGCAAGGGAACCGAACAAGGGAGCAGGCGGAGGGTTGGGCGGGAGCCGGGTTGGTGCCAGCCCCCGCCCCGGACTGCAGTGAGCGCTACCGTCAGCATGAGCACCCAGCGGTGGTTGCCGTCCGATGACGGCTGCTCGCAGCTACAGACTAAGCCCCCAGCATCAGCATTCAGCACCAGCTCCCAGCAACAACACCAGCTCCCAACACCAGCTCCAGTTTCATCACCAGCACCACGGTAGTGCTGGCACCAAGTCCCACCGGGCTGAGGGCGCCGACGGTCCTTTCTCAACATACAGCGGCCTCGGGCGGCCGCTGAGGTCCACCACACGCTCGAGGACAAGCACACTACACCGCCAGGTAGGTATACATAGTTGCAGCGGGCCCGACAGGGGCGGGGGCGGGGGCGGGGGCGGGCGCCTGACCTCGCCGCCGGCCAAGGCCGCCGTGGTTCGGGCCGTCGCCACCAGGGGGTGTGCAACATTCGAGCTCCTACGGGCGTCTCGTCTAACTTGGCGGACCGACCAACCGACTGACCGACCGACTAGGCGAGCGAGGGAGCGACCGGTCCAAGGTCGATGGGTCAGAGTTCGTTTTTTTTTTCTTCCTCCGAGGAACTCTGAAATAGGAGTTAGGACTACACAGTAAATACCTCATAGCCCGTTTCTTCATATGCCATATCATCTGTTCATTGCTCACATCCCAGAGCTCCGTTCTGAAGGGGTTGGTTAGGTAGGACGCCCTGAGTGCCAGTGCTGGACGTTAGAGCCACCGCCACCCATGTCACGACACTGTGACAGCTGCTGGCTGCAGTGAGGTCGGCGCCAGCGTCGCAAGAGGCGGAGGTCACTCAATGGCCGGTGACGCGGCCTTGTAGACCTCTCTGAGGTCGGCACTTCTGCCTGAGGTCTGTGGTGGCCTGATTAATGCCTGAGGTTGGCGGTGGCCTGTCCTCAGAGGCACCTAGCCTCTCGGATGCGGCGGCGGCCGACAGATGAGGACTGAGACCGGCAGCGCCAGCCGGGGTGCCGCATAGCCGGCCGAGCCTGCAGTCGGCGGCCGGACGTTCAGCTCTCCAGGCGCTCCCTACAGCCATCACATAAATCGCCGCCAGCTGAAAATATAGCCGGCACTTCCCGGGATAAGACTTCATCATAAAAACTGTCCAGAGACCACTAGAGAACTTTGGAGAAGATAAGTAGGCCTGCCGAGAGGGCGGAGCACCACCCGGCGGCGCGGCGCGGCGTGAGGAGCGCGCTGCAGCCGCCGCCCACTCGCGCCAATTTAATGCAGATCATTTGAATTCTCACACTGGCGACCGGGCAATCGTGCAGCGGCTCAGCTGATTAGGACTGAGCGCCATCGAATTACGATTATGTCACTTTGATAAATGTTTCCCCATTGTGGAGCATAATGGATGGGAGGCCCGAGTGCCGAGGACGATGAGGTCTCGCCGAGATGGCACATAAATTTGGAATTTCTAATAAAAAATCCGGAAAAATTTCACGATTCATCTCTCTGGATGGGAAGATTTTCTGCACTGGCAGCGGAAAAGAAAGGAATAGAGATGATCTGTCGTGAGCGCGGTATTGGCGCGGAAAATGGACGAGCCCTGGGGGTGGTGTCGGGGCGGAGTGCCGCCCACTGCAGCCGGCGCCGCCGCTGGCCGTCGGGAAGGCGGTGTGAAATTAGTCCCGACCGCCGGAGATCAGCGCGCCCGCCGTCTCCAAATCAGCATTCAGCGTTCCGCCGGCGCCGGCGCCGTCTGTCAGCAGTGATGGACTGCTGAGAGGAGCCGTCTGAGGTCGGCAGCGGCGCGGCGGCGGGCCATTTTACGGCGGTCTGCCCGGCCGGCGCGGCGGTGGGGTAGGTCAGGCTGCAGCGCGGCGCGCCGTGCGGCAGGCCCGCCGCCGCCGCCGCTCGGGTGAGGCAGGTCGGGTCGGCCGCCGCCGTCGTCTCCGCCAACCAACTAAGCCGGTTATGGCATTCCTCGGGCGCGGCCGGCGGGGGCGGCAACTGGAAGTTGTCTGCAGCGGCAACTGGGCCGTCCATCACTGTAATGACCGGCCGACACCCATTTTGGAGCGGCGCCGGACCGGGCCGTATTGATCTCAGGCGGCCTCAACTGGCGGCGCGGCCGCCTCGGCCGCCGCCGCGCCACTTCCCACCCGTGAGCTGCTGATTACCAGACGACTTTAGAACGAATCAATATTTCAGCATGGCCGGCCTATTGAATTATTGACCGGCCATTATAATCCAGAGGGTGCAGAGAGTCCGGTGGCGGTATGGTTATTGGTTAGCCGCGCCACGAAATAACCGGCCGGGACGCGCGACCAGCAACGTCCATTAAAACAGCGTGCCACGCGTTATTGCGCAGCATACGCCGGTCCCTGACCTAACATTTGCATCATAAAATGAGTCGTTTCATAAATTATAGTGCTGCGAAGTTTGGTGAAATCAATATAACTAGGTGTCCCGGCCATCGGCCGTAGAAGTTAATTGCGGAACAATTAACATCCACGTTAACGGGTAAGCGCATCCCAAGAGCATTGTTTGCTGCGTGGTATGAGTGGGAACAAGAGGTCGCTACCTCGCGGGATAGGTGCTTGCACGTGCCTTGCGGAGGGAGTTCGTTGCTGCAGGCGCTACACAGCACCCCGAGTGGCACGGAGTCACGGACTGGCGCTCCAGCTGACGCCTCCAGTGCGACCGGCGCGACACGACGCGAGGAGGAGTGGTAGATAGACGGCAGAGCGAGAAGGAGAGAGAGAGAGAGAGAGAGAGAGAGAGAGAGAGAGAGAGAGAGAGAGAGAGAGAGAGAGGGGGAGAGAGAGGAGAAAGACGACAGCGATGCAGAGCTGATATAGCTGATGAAGAAAAAATTGGACGAGACAGCAGAGTTGAGAACATCCAGAGAAGGAATGCGTTCAAAGTAAAAACGGCACAATAAAAACAATATAGCGAATGTGCAGGCGCAGCAAAGGCAGCAATGAAATGAGGTGCAGCAGTGAAGGCACACCGCATCTTGGAAGGGACAGGACCGCATCTGCCTGCCTGCCAGCCCCAGGCCGACATAAATTCCGGTTTGAATTCGCGTATGACGCTAATGGTGGGCTGGTAGGATTTACGCGGCCGGCCGCGGGAGGGGAGGGACACCAGCTGGGACAGGGCTGGCGGCGCGGCGGCATCCATCAGGGCCGGCCGACAACCCCAGACACGAGTCGTCACCGTCCGGAGGCATACATACATCGTGAACTGCAGACGGAGCCACTCTGCCGCTGATACAGAAAAAGGCTCGCGCCGGGTCATCGCGCCGGGCTGCATTCCTCAACTCTGACTGCTTTGATAATGGACTAGCCGCCACATTACATTGACTTGTGACGCGGGAAATACATCTTAAAAATAAACTATGTGGTTGCAATCATCAGTACCTGCAATCCACGAAAGCTGAGGCCATCCGTATGGGCGATCAATCTCAGCACTCCGTGCCGGCACCTGCATCAGACTCAGCTATCGGCCACCGGTCAGCCATTGGCCCACTGCAGCGCGGCTCCAGGCACCCTCAGTCAGGGCGCGTCCGATTCAATCCCGGTCAGATAAGCCCTAAATCCCATTTAATCGCTAGAAACGTCCTGATCGCTGTTGGTGCGGACAATTTATATGCTAAGTAACACGGAGAGCGTGAGGAAGGGTGGCTCGCCGACCGCCGAGAAGACGCCGGCGAGCCTCGGCGAGAAACTCTCGGAGAGCCTCGACGGCAGGAGAGCGCTGCCCTCCCACCTAGCGAGTACTGGACGAAATGAGGCCCATACTGTATATAACATGGTGACACTAATATCAGCCCAACAGATGCTCCATTTCACTACACAAAGACGCGAGCAAAACACGTCATAGTGGTTACCAAAACGATTTTGCTGGGATATTACTTTAGACATTTGCATGTTGTTGGTATCATGTATCGATTTATCATTATGGAACACCAGCTGTTCAAAAGCGTGTTTGCTTTTGTAAGTAAAGATACAAGGAACGGCTCCAATGCGTATAAAGTAAAAAGCCCTAGTGTGCATAGACATCAGCAGCAAAAGCTAAAGCATGCAGACGGGTCCACTCGAAGAAATGATGAGAAGTCGAGAAGCGAATTTGGCCGCCGAAGTGCGGTGTAGCTAGGAGTCTCATTACACCGTTAGAGAGCATTTGCCACGCGGTGGTAGATGTAGCGCACTGAGAGGCTCGCCAGTCGCCACACACCAGCCGTGAGCCGGGAGCCAGGAGCCGGGATCCGTGTGCTCTCTGTGCGGCGGGAGGCTCTCCGTACCGCCCGATCGTCGTCCCCGCAGCACTGGCGCCGCTCGGGCTGGCAGTTTGTATGCATAGCCGAGCGAGGCGATGGTTTAATTCGGGTGCGTCCGGGCGTAACAAGGCCGTACTGGAGCGGCACAGCGGCCGTCCCGAGCCGGCAATCTGCTCCAATCCGCCGGCGCGCCGCCATAACCGCAGTGGATGGCGCGGCACAGAGTACGGCCGACGGTGGCGCAGAGCACGGCTGGCTACGGCGCAGAGCACGGCTGGCTACGGCGGATAGAACAGCCGAGTACGGCCCAGAGCGAGGCTGAGCACGGCCCACATCACAGCCGGCTTAGACAGAGAGCTCGGCCAGCACGGCGGATTGCACGACTGGCTGAAACAAGAACGACCTAGTACGACGGAGAGCACAGACTAGAACGGAGGGAGCACGGTTGGCTTATGCGTCTAAGATAGCACGCCGGGTAGGCAAAGCAGAGAACGACCGATACGGCAGCCAGCACGGCCGAGTACGGTAGAAAATACGGCCGGCTACGGTGGATATTGCACGGCGAAAGAAACGCCACTTTGGACATTGAATGCTTCTTCGACAGAGCATACCAGTCGAAGGCAAGGATACCAAAGCTACCATCGAAGTGTCAATACGACCGAAGCAAAGCCGTCGGTGCCCCCAACTTCCTGAACAAGGCTTTATAATCAAGCATATGCCTTCTACCTAGAACATAACGCACTCATATTTGTAGGTTCGTATAAAACCCCTAAAAGTAGGTATCCTATATGCGGAAAGAGCGGATGGTAAGAACGCCACTGCCAGATCAGATTTGGAGGAGCTGGGGGACGGTGCAGCGTCTGCGCACGGCTCGCGGGAATTATACGGTCACGCACGGCTTCCGATTAATTCCAGTTGCACGATAGGATGATTGCGGATTACATTATACACGCTTTCCTGCAAAAGCTTGAGAGCTTACGCAAGCACTTACCCGTTCAAGTATTATGTATTGGTAAGTCTTAGTTTTAATCGCACTTCCCACGGATTAAGAATAAAAATCTAAGCGATAGGGTACCTAAATCAGTACCAATTGCTTGAGGAATGATACTTTAAATTCAGATTAATGAAACTTGGAATAGTCATATTTTTTTCCTATCGAAGCTACGATGCCTTGAACAAACAGTACTTTATTGTGATGATTCAAGATACCCAATAAATTAGTTAGTGAGCAAACGGAGTGCTTCATGAAATAGCAGTCACCAGAACCGTTCAAACCCAACTAAAATGTCGCATAAATCGGTTTGCGATGTTTTGGAAGCTACCCGGACTAAAAGTTTCTGCAGCCGTTTCCGATTTGAGTGATTCATATTCGGCTTGGGCCGCGGCCCGGCCGAGTTGCCTTGGGAGCCAGTGCCAACTGTTGCGGTGTTTCGGGGACGGGACGGCGGCGGGGGGGGGGGGGGGGACTTTCTTCTCTGGCAGCGGCGGCGGAGGCGGCGGCGGCGCGTCGCGACTGCGTGTTGCTCCCTCCGACTCGTAATTGAGTCAGGTCAGGTACGCAGTCCGGCCTCCGACGCAAGACAAATGTGAAAAGTTAGATCCCTTCGAAAAGTTAGCTCATTTAACTTGCAGGTCACTTTGCAATGCAGATTTACGTTGGAAGGCTGACTCAAAGACGGTCGCCTAGCGGGCTGAACGGTAAACGCACGGCGCACAAAGCAAACGTCCCAAATAATTGAGGTAGGCCGGCGTAAAATGCCAATTATTGGGCTGGTCGGATGACACCTGGTTGGCGGCTGCCTGCTCGTCCCTGGGGCGTCCATTATACGGCGCGGCGCCCGCTCCGGCGGCGCACACGGCCGCCACTTAGCATATACCACGGCCGACGGCGCCGGCGGCAGCGACGGCGCGCGCGCCAGTGCCGGCGCCGGCGGCGATCCCGCATCGATCCAACCATTAAACTCACACGGCCTGATCGCTATTGACGACAAAAAACGACGAAGGGAATAAATGGCGAGCCGTAACTTTTCTCATTCGGTGTGTGCTGAAATGGCGGCTTTCAGCCGGTCGCCGGTCGCGGCGTGGCCGCGCCATATCCGGTATAGGTACAGTGACCGGGGGGGGGGGGGGGGGGAGGTACCCGGCTCCAGGTCACCTAGTGGCACGGCTCCAGCGCAGGCTGGACAGGCCTGCCGCTATCGACACGGTCTGCCCCTGGGCTGGTGCGTGGCGGTCACATCCCGTCCTCTGCCAGCCTGTTTCCCCTCCGCAACAGGTGCCGTCGCTGACAACATCAAAGGCGTTCAGTGGTGGACCGCGGCGCCGCCGGCGACGGCTGGCGACGAGAGGCGGCGGGGTGACTGTACCGGGTAGATTTACCAGCTTATAATCTGACTACGCATTACCAGCTGACTGTACCGGAACATGGTACATAAAATCAGCATTAGCTGTGCTGATTATATGCAGCAGTCCAGCTGACTACATACACCAGCTGGCTGGATCGGCTGACTGTGACGAGAAACCGGACCATGCTGACCGTCGACTCCACGACGGCACATCATCTCGCCTGATGTCCGCCTGACATCAGACAGGCGTGTGACGGCGTGCTGACACCAGACAGGCGTGTGACAGGGCTGGAGACAGCGCCGGGAGTGCGATGCACCCCGCCTGCACGTTGCAGTGCGCTGCAACCGTCCCGACTCACACACCGACCCATTGTCTGCACGACCAAGGTCCCGCGGGCGACGCTAAAAACGGCTCGGAGGCGACCCGCTGTTCGTAAGAACGTGAGGTCGGTGGTGGCGTGACCCACAGCCCTGGACTGCGGACAGTGGGCCATCACGCTGCCATGCAGGATTACAGGCTGAAACGTTGGCAAGCTTGGAGGCTCGTGGTGCGGTGCACTATCGCTATCCACCGATTTTTATTATAGTGAAAATATCAACTCGCTCAGCTCTCTGTCTCGTGTCGGTTTTCACCAGACCTGCTGTGATCAGCGATACCGAACTGACCCCGTCGGAGCAGTCTGGCCGATGGTTTGACCGGGCTGGGTCGCCCGTCCGACACAGCGCGAGGGGACTCGAGCGGTGGACGAGCCGCCTCCCATTGAGTGGCCGTCGTTTTTGTTCTCCCTCGGCGGCCAGCCGAGCGGCGCACTCCTCAGTCTCCATTTCTGCCGCGGGCGATATTGCCACCGGCGATGTATCGCCGAGGCGACTGGGAACGCAGGCCATCGTCTGCTGGTGGGCTACGTCCCCGTTCGTTTCAGATATAGCGACCTAACAAAAAGCGCGACTGATGGGCTGCGGTCTTAGACCAGGGAACGATTGGCAGGGCGGACGGCATTATACCAACGTCTTCGGTCATGTCACGGGTAGGAGGGGTAGGAGAAACGTTATCTCTGTAGGTCCATGTCGCAAGTGGACGCTGGAAACAAGGCCGCCTGATGGAAATTAAGCAGTTTAATCCGAAAGTTTTAGCCGGGAGAAAATCAATTACCTAGTTATTGCGTAGTAGCATACGGATTCTGCTAGGTTCGGTATGGTATGGACTCAGTGAGGTCAGGTCTGGTACAAACTCTGTGAGACTCGGTCCGGCACACACCGCCCGGCTGCAGGTTCACCCGACCAACCTATCGTTCAGCAGCTCACCCGCCGACCGGCTGACCCGCTCCCATTTATCCCACCCGAACCACTAACGATGTCAATATTTCGCCACCAATTCGGACCGGCGTCGAACGCCAGTGATTTTTTCTTTCAACGGCTGGCCGCTGCGTGCCCGGGTGCGTTTCAGCGCCGTCCGATCGGCTTTAGTTGCTGACGGTAGCCAATGACGACCTCTGCAGGCTCGAAGCCGTGGCCCCTTTATTGCCAATATCGGCAGCGAATGACCCATTCGGAGATGGCCCCCGATGAAATCCAACGTTCAGCATGGTGGGTACTCATCGGTAGATGAGCGTATAATTTATTTAGCACAATTTACTAAAGCGAATAAACTTTTTAAAATTGATGTTGGATCGGTTAACAGCCCTGAACTTAATTTTCCATTTTCGACGAATTATGTAGGTACAGCTAATCTTGACAGACTTCTACGTTATGGCTGACGATTTATGCCATGCTGATCTGTCACATTACTTTATTATTTCATCCATTCACCAGAATCCGTCACCTCTTTTTATTTGCCCGAAGTTTGACATTTCTTGTTACAGTAGGCATAAGACGGGATTGCAAAAATCTAGAATGACAAGCTTGTCTCCCGATTAGCAATGGCATCAAAACTGGCCTGATGTGCTGACCGGTAGAGCATCTCGGTCTGTTGGTTTCGACAGTGCGTTTGTCGGAGTGTGCGTGCGTCCAACAGTGCGGCAGTCATTTCGGTCTGTTGGTCTCGACAGCGCGTCTGTGCGACAGTCGTCCAGTCAGAGCTATGACGACCGATGAGCTATAGTCCGTTTCTGCTCGCTTGTCCGGCTTTCAGATGGCCGGTCTCTCAACGTCCCATCCGACGTCCTTTTCCTATCGATTGCCGCTCCAGAGATATGACAGCTACGAAACGACCATGTTTTCTGCGAGTAGATGGAAGTTTACGGCCCAAGTTGAGGAAATATGAGACATCGTGATTAGGCCCGCTGGTGGAAGGGTCGAAGGGTCGCGGTAGTGATCGGTCGATGACAACAGATCATCTTTTTGAAGTCGTGCGGCGCGTGTCTCCTCGAGTCGGTGCATTTCGAGCTAAGAAAGGAATGGTCTCAAACCGAGCTCATCAGCACTCCACCGGCCAGCAGGGAGCGTTCGACCGAGAGCCGGCGCCCTAGCCGCGACGTAACGAGCAGTCCCTTCCAGCCGATCGCTCGCGGCCAAATCAAGCGAGCGAAAAGACGAAAAATGGCGCGAGAAGAGGTCGGAGAGGCTGGGGACGATAGCCTTTCTCGATTATTATCGGCGCCAAAGATAAGAAAAGTGCGTACAGGCAGTCAGCTCACGAAGTCGGACGACTTAAACCGCATTTTCCAACAGAGATTGGGTAATTTTTAGTTGGCCTCGTTGGCATGCACCGCGTTAATCTTCAAAGTCATTTTGGCATGCTACTTTTGATCTAATTTTCTGCGGCGGTGAATCTGCGGCTGGTGCGGCGCCGCTCGGCCAGTCGGCGGTTCAGCGGGGCCGGCGAGGGCACGTCACCCCGGTCCGGCCGCGCCCTGAGGGCCGCCGCGGCGAATCAATACGGCGCCGCTCCTCCGCGGCGGCCGCCGCGCCAGCCGGCAGCCCCTTCGCGCTCTGATTAAAACCGAAAGGCTTCAGCGCGCCGGCCGGCCGCGCACTCGTCAAATGAAACTAATTTCGCCGCACCGAAAACCTTTACACGTAATTTGCCGTTCATTTAAATCGCCAATGATGGGCCGTAAATTTCGACAGGAAATGAGATTCAGGATTTAGCTGGCGGCCGCGCGCTCGACGGCACTGGGCGACGACTCGGCTCAGGAAATGTGACCGTCGTCACCGTCTGCCCGGAGCCGTGATACCCGCCTCAGCGCCCGTCAGCGCTGGAAATTACCCGCAGCTGTAACTCTGCCACTGCTCGCAGCACCAGCGGTCACCAGCGAGCTGATTAAATGATTGGCCGAGTGAGCTGAGCGGCGCATCAGCACAGTCGGCCGCAGCGCACCGCAGTGACAGGCCAATGCCGGCGATGACCGCCGAAGCGCTCAACGCGCACGCAACTTCAAAGATGGATTGACGTTGAATTTAATTAAAGGCTGTGAGAGCCAGCAACATATGCATAGCCGCGGCGTTCGATGTGATGCCGCATCAAAACTGGAAATCAAAAGAATCCGGCAGACAGGATGCGAAGCTCGCGCCTCGCACCACACGGTTCGGAGAGTTATCATGCAAAAGCAGGCGAATATTGCGAGATGGTGCGCGTTACAGGAAAAAAAGCACGACTACAGATGCTGTCAGTTTATTACGCCTTTTGCTTCTTGATTGAGAGCATGCCGTTACGGAAGAACACGAAACAGAAACCAAAGAAGTGCAGCTGCGATAAAACATAACATCCGAAAGCTCACAGGCTTCCCAATTAAAACACAGACACTCAATATGACGGCGCCTCGCTGCGTCAGCGGGCGACTCGTGCATGCCACTCACATAGAGAATACCTCACATGCACCCCAACAACATATCTCGGCCACGGAGTGTGCTTCAATCGCAATAGAGACCACATGCGACGGCGGGCTGCTGGCGGCTCCTCACAATACAGTGAGGACAAAATGGGAGCCCGCCCTATAAGACCTCCCGGGCGGACCTCCCTATAAGACAGACCTGTCACTCGTGGGAAGCCGGACAGACCCATTATTTGACGGTCACAGATCCAGACCTGCGGCCGCATTCATCTGTCACCCGCAGACCGGAGCGGCTGGCCGAGGTTCGGCCGGGTGGGCAGTCCGGGGGCCCATCGGGCTGCGACATGCGGCGCACATGCAGGCGAACTACGTCCTCGGGTCGGTACTCACAAAATGTCTAGTCTACCAGCGGCGGGTTGAGGTGTTGCCAGTGCCGCGGCCCGGGCCCGCTGACGTAGCCGGCGCCGTGGTGACGCGCATCACCCGGGAGACCCCGGTGGTGCGCCGCCGCCGCTGCCGCCGCCGCCTGCGCTGCCGCCGCCTGGTTGAACGTGAAGTCCAGGTTGCCCTCCATGCTGAGCTCCTGCTTGATGATGTTGTCCACGTCGCAGTCGAAGCCGCCCTGGAAGGTATCCAGGTCGAGGTCGACGGGCATGTTGTTCTGCTGCAGCAGACCCATGACGTTCGACATGAGCTGGGAGGGTGTCTGCGCCTCCTCGGAGCGGCCCGGCGCGCGCAGACTGCCCCCGCCCACCGAGGGCGGCTGCTGCGCCTGGCTGCTGACGGGCGGCGGCGGCGGCGGCTCGGCGAACGCGCCGCCGCCGAACCCGGCACCCGGCGTGTAGCTGCCGCCCGACGACGACGACGAGCTGAACAGCGTCGAGGGCGACGCGCCGAACGACGAGACGGGCGAGCTGTAGCTGGGCGAGCCGGCGAACGGTGCGCCGCTGCTGACCGGCAGGCCGCTGTGGTAGAGACCGGCCGCCTCGGCCGCCGCCGCTGCCGCTGCCGCCGCCGAGTGGTACTGCTCCACCGTCTGACTGGGAGACATGCTACTGACGCTGGCCGCCGGGGACACCGACTGAGAAACACGGGGACAAGGGGGACGGCAGTCAGCACACAGAGAAGTCGATATCGAAGCGTGCTGACACAGACATTGCTGATGACGATTGACTCTCATGCAATGTGAACAGCAGCGACAAGTGCAACACTATCAACGACTTATTGGATTTTACTTGACCGATTATTAATGGAGCACGCTTTTTGCAGTCGTATAAATATGGGAACGCATGCTTTCGGGTCGGTGCTTCTGAAATTCCAATACAGCTCGAGTGGAAGAAAAATCAGTCATTACAAACCCAGCCAGGCCAGTCCTAGCCTAGATGACCGTCTACGTGAGCCAGGTCAGTCCTAACCGACGCGACGGCGGGAGTGAGGTAGGTCAGGTCCAGCCGGTAGGAGTGAGGTAGGTCAGGTTCAGCCGACGATAGGAGTGAGGTAGGTCAGGTCCAGCCGACGGTAGAATTGAGGTAGGTCGGGCCCAGCCGACGGTAGGAGTGAGGTAGGTCAGGTCCAGCCGACGGTAGAATTGAGGTAGGTCGGGCCCAGCCGACGGTAGGAGTGAGGCAGGTCAGGTCCAGCCGACGGTAGAATTGAGGCAGGTCAGGTCCAGCGGACGGTAGAATTGAGGTAGGTCAGGTCCAGCCGACGGTAGAATTGAGGTAGGTCAGGTCCAGCCGACGGTTGAATTGAGGCAGGTCAGGTCCAGCGGACGGTAGAATTGAGGTAGGTCAGGTCCAGCCGACGGTTGAATTGAGGCAGGTCAGGTCCAGCCGTCCGTAGAACTGAGATAGGTCAGTTTCAGCTCAGCCGAGCTGCCGCGAGATCGCGCGGTGCCATCTGCAAGTGGACTGCAGAATGGATGCCATCCTGGGATCGAGCCGTCAGCAGCGACCGACGTGCCATCTGGAGGCCAATAAAACCCATCGCCTTCCCCTCTCTAAATCCAGAATGGCCTCTGGAAGTCCGGAGCAATTCTACAAACTGCGGACATTAATAACTTTTATGTCCGTTCGTATTACTTGAGGCAGAGCTGGATATTACGGTCGTTTGAGTTACTGCCGTCGCAAACTGACGAGAAATGTATAGGTCATCATAAATAAATTCTAGATGTGCGTCGCATATTTCATGTGGCATCGCATGAAATAGAAAAATAGGAAAAAGAATAGGTACAAAGGTTCAGGAATGGGATAATGATGTAAAAGAGAGAAGAGAAACGAAAAGAAGAGGACAGACCATGTGAAAGATTGTCAAATAGGTATGCAAAGTTTTCCGAGAGCATAGGTACCTACCCTAACGTTATACCTAACGATTAGCATGCTTGATAAACGATATTTCTATTTTTATTGAATATGTTTTTATTAAACGCATCAAAGAACGATACCGAGACTGAACATGGAGCTCAGGTTAACCCTCGCCCTGGCAGGGCATTTTTCATAACACGGCCTGGCAGGGGGGGGGGTCGATGCGACCCCCCCCCCCTCGCGATTGGCTCCTATGGCACCTAGAAATACCAAATTTGGTAGGTAGGTGGGCCCCCTGGATTTCTCGCCCCTGTGCAAATTTGGTTGCTCTAGGTCAATATTTAGGGGAGTTTTGGGGGTATAAATGTAGAAATTTCGCTAAAAACAGGTGAAAATTTTTTCGCTTATAACTTTTGATCTAATTAAGATAAAGAAAAAAGAAAGGCACCAGTGAACTCAGCACGTCAAGGCGCGTCGAATGATATACTTTCAAGCTTGCTTAAGTGTACTTAAAGTTTTTCTTAAATTTTAAGTAAACTTAAATTAATAAATTAAGTTCAAGTTAACCTAATTGCAGCATATCGCATATCATTCGATTTGGCTGATCACCGGGAACACAATGGTACCATTTTTTAAGCTCTAGCGTCATTATGTGCCATGTTATTGGCAAAAACGTCATTTGACCTCAGTTGACCTCATTTGACCTGACCCATGGATAAGTACACCAAACAAAGAAGCACCAAGTGACCTGCTGTTGAGTACCGTGGTTTCAAAGCACAAAAGTGATAGAACGAAGCGGATATCTCCAGTATTTTCCGAAATTAGTATTTTCCCATAGGCTTAACATTACGACGTAATGACCTCTAACTGACCTCAGGTCAGTGACCTCAAAAAAGCCGGACTACATGTTATACAACTCGGTGAACTTAGCACATCCTGAAAGTTTGAAGGAAATCAGTCGAAAACTGTGAGTTGGACAGGTGCAAAAAGAAAACTGAAATTTGACCATGACCTTGTACCGGTTTTTCTGACCTGGTGACCTGACCCAAGGTCACCCGGACCTGAAATTTTCAGGTCATATGTAAAAAGGTTGCCCCATAGGCTGTGCCAAATTTGGCGGCGCGTTTTTACGCTATCTTCGGAAAACCTTAGGGGGGGTCGCATCGACCCCCCCCCCCTGCCAGGGCGAGGGTTAAACTCGGTTCGGCCATATTTGAAGTTCTTCTTTTTTTCCAAAAGTTTCGGTAGCATTTTATTTTTTACTTACAATGGAGAGCATAGAGTTGCTAAATAAAATCAAAACGAAAGTAAAACGCAATTAATATTTTTCGTTGCTTGCGTCTTATCGGGAACCTTTCGAAAACCCCTACAGAATTTGACGTTCCCAGCAGGCTTCTGTAGTGCGTCCGGTACCCTCAACTGCAGACCGTTGTAGTGTTGCATTCTCTTACCTGTCACCTGTTGTAGTGTTACATGATATCACCTGCAGGCCTTTGTAGTGTTACATGTTTTCACCTGCAGGCCGCTGCATATAGTGCCTGGTAAACTCACCTGCAGGCCACTGAAGTGCTCAGTGCCCTCACCTGCATGCTGCTGTAGTGCCCGTTATTCTCACCTGCATGCCGTTGCCGTTATTCTCACCTGCATGCCGTTATAGTGGTCGCCGGGCTGGTCGGCCGGCCGGCCGCTCGGGCCCGCCATCAGGCCGCCCGGGGAGAAGGGTCCGCCGGCCGGCGCGCCGCCGCCGTACATGCCGTAACCGTTGATGCCCCGGTAGGCCAGCGGCACGGCCGACTCGAACTTGAGTCCGCCGTCGATGGATTCGGCCAGCTGCTCCTGCTGGTACGAGTCGAGCCGGTGTCGGTACGGCCAGGCGGCCAGCGGCGACAGCCGGCCGCACGAGGAGGCCGTCGAGCCGGCGCGCTGCCGGTAGTCGCCCGGGGCGCCCAGGTAGCCGCCCGCAGAGTGCAGCGGACTCTCCGGGAACCGCACGTCCAGGCCGTCACCCAGCGAGGAGGACGGCGACGGCGTGTGCTCCATGCCCGAGCGCAGCGCGTCCACCTTCTTCTTGGCGCGGCCCCGCTTCTTTTCGTACTTGGAGGTCTCGAGCGTGGCTCTCCGGCGCGTGCATTTGCCTGTCTTGGCGTCCGGGTTGATCATCCACCAAGAGGACTTGCCGGTGCCTTCGTTCTGCACCTTGACGAAGCGGCTGTGTAGCGACAGGTTGTGCCGGATCGAATTCTGAAACAGATCGAATACAGGCGTGTCAACGATGAAGAATGTAAATGTGTGCTTCGGGTTCTGAGCACCATACTGTAAACATCTGAAATTTTATTTTATATCCATCTAAACTCGCACATTACATCAATCGGTAGAAGCGGTAGTCGCACATTACGTCATCAATACTTTCACAAGCGGTCAGTTTCACCACCGGGTTCAAATCTCACAAGTGATGTCACGCGATACATAGCGTTTTGAACCAGAGCGGCCCGGCAGTTCTGTAACGGCACACTCGATCGGCCTTGACCGGTCACCGACACCTCGCGAGCCCGCTCTCCTTTCGACGCGCATTGCTGTCATCACACCAGTCAGCAATGCCCGTCCACTGCCTCGTGACGTGCAGCGGGTTCGCGAGGCATGCCCTTCGGCACGGTAATGATGGCGAATGGTGGAATGATGATAAAATTGGAATGGTGACAAGCGGTGGAAAATGTGGGAAGCGTTGCGGACTAATTAACCAACTTTTAGTTGAGGTAGGTCAAGTCTGGTGATGTTGAGGCAGGCTCTACCGGAGGAGGGGGCTGTTCCAGCCTATGCCTGGACGCTGATGAGAGCCCTGTCGGGGTAGCCCCTCAGCTTAACGCTGGTCGCTCCCAGTTGAGGCAGGCCCTGTCTGAGCGGGTGGCTCAGCGCTCAGCTCAGCGCTCAGTTGCGGTAGGCCCAGCGCCGCGCTGATGTCATCTCGGCTGATCCGGTGTGCGTGAGTTGGCGCCGGGCCGGACCGGGTCGGGTCGGCCCCAGTCACCGACCAAACCGAGCGAGTGCAACAGGAAACCCCGTCAGGCGGCGGCGCGGCGCGGCGCGCCCTTGGAGCGCCCTTGGCTGGCTGCCGAGCGGCGATTAAGGCTGGATTCATACGAGCGGAGCCGGCCGAGGAGCTTGCGCAACGGGCTGCCGTGCCGCCTGGTGACTAGTGAGAGCCAGCAGCCGGCAGTCGGCAGCCGGCACCTGGACGCTGCCACTGCGCTGACGCACGAACCGGGGCAGATGACGGGGCAGGGCCGGCAGACGGAGTGGCAGTGGCGGCAGACAGAGGGAGCTGGAATTATTGTCCTTTTGCCAGCCTACCCAGCCTTCCGCGTTCTGCACGCACCGGCTCAATTGCCCACTGTCCACTGACAGCAGCGAGCGATGCACTGAAAAAGTCGGTTGTCACTCGTCAGGTCTCAGAACCATCAAGCCCTCCCGAGGGACTAGACTGCTGCACAACTGGAGCTACCAGCTGCCAGCCACACAGAGCGGCAGCAGTCATCTGCCAGCTGCCTGAGCTGCGACCGCTAGCTGCCAGCCAGCCGGAGCTGCAGTAGTCAACTGCCAGCTGCCAGCCAGCCAGAGCTGCAGCAGTCACCTGCCAGCCACCCAGAGCTGTAACTGCCAGTCAGCCAGAGCTGCCATTGCCAGCTGCCAGCCAATCGGAGTTGCAGCCGTCAGCTCCTGCACCCTCCCGGAGCTGCAGCTGTTAGTTGACACCTTTCCCGAGCTGCAGCCGTCAGTTGACAGCTAACACACCCACCCGAACTGCAGCCTTCAGTCGACACCCACCCAATGCTGCAGTGTCGGGTGACGGTATCGCGGTGATGACGTCACAGAGCGATGGCGTCACCGTTCGATGACGTTATCGTTCGATTAATCTCCGGAACAAAATTGGTAACCAACAAAATCGCCTACACCACTGAGCTTTTCATTTTCCGAGCTTCTGTATTTAAGTGGTTCGCCTCAAAAATATGAATTGTACATATTTTTTTTGTACAATTATCGTACAATTGTACAATATGTCAATACAAATTTACCACCTACCGCACGAACAATGATTAATCTCCGAACCTTCATAGCTCTCCAATATTTAAAACGGCCAAGCTTGGGTAATTGGGTCAGATGTCGGCAGCTAGCCTCCGGCGCGGGCGCCGTGTCACGTCATCGAACCTGCATAAGAGCGTCCACTTCACAGTCCACCGTCCACCGTCCCTAGTCCACAACCCTCAGTCCACAGTTTTCGCCCACATCCCACAGCCCCCATTTCTCCATCCTCATCCGCCAGCCCCTCAGGCCAACCCATGGGCGTGCCCGTTGCAGCGGGCCGCGTGCTGCTCGCCCGCTCTGGCCGTGCAGCACGACGTCTAGCCGTCCATAATTGGGGCACGCTCTGAGTTACGGCCGACCGCGGCAGGCCGAGCGGCGCGGCGCGGCCGTCGGTTGCATCACGCCGTCCGACCTACCCCACCACGGACGGCAGGGAGCCAGGCCGCCGCCTTGGCTGCGGAGCGCCGCGCCGCGCCGCCCCCGGAACGTTCTAACTTCGAGCGGGGGCGAGAGGCGGTCTTTGCAAACAGGAGCGCGCGGTGCCAGTGTCATCTAACCGTTTGTCATTCCAAAGTGAAGTTCGATAATTACCTATGCTGATAAACTTAGCAATATGGACAACTGTCAGAATCGGATGACATTAATTTTATCACCCGGCACGCCGACAGACAGAGGTCCACCGTGTCACAGCCGGTACGGACGGGTGACGTTATCAGGGTGATCGCATTTCCTGTCGGTAACCTATCCCGCAGTTGCAGCATCAAAATCATATCTGAATAATCGGCACATCAGCCATGCTACCTACTACTACCGACGGTTGCTATAGTTGTTAGCAATACTATCAACAATGCGTGTCTTTTTACATTTTTTGGACCTATTAGCAGTGAAGCCCTACAACACTCAATTTCCAGCCAAGTACCCATGCGACGTTTAAACGTCCGTAGAGTCGTCAATTTCGTGTCCTCGGCGGCGACACGACTGCGGTCAGCGCCCCTCCGGCCCCTGGAGGCCATTACAGGGTTCCACTGGCCGGCGCAACGAACGCCACAACCGGCTACATACGACATTAAACTGAGCCCACGGCATGTCTGCGGTCGACGGCCGTCGGCCCGTCGCGTCGACCGCCGCCCTACGGTAGCGTGTCTACTGCCTTCCGTCGCCGCTGAATTCACAATGAGCGCAAATGGATTGCCATGCGGTAACGGAGTGGACACAGCCCCGCCGGCTAGACGTACGAAAGGGGACGGCAACCGGTTTTTTTTCTGTGGCGGTGCCATATGCGTAGAGCTGGTATGATTCGTAGTAGGCATTGCAGATCCTGCAATCCAATCACGCCTTCAGAAGGTCTCCGAATTTCTCATGCAAACATCACAGCGCATAGGCAGCCCAGTTCAGTCGGTTCTTGGAACTTGTGCGTTCCCGTCTGACGGTAAAGTTGGCTGCCAATATTGGTCTGCGAATAATTTCAGCGACCGAAGGCGACCGAGTATGGGAAGGGGATGAACCACCTGCTGTACCAATGGAGCTAGCATCATGTCAGTGTCCTGACCGGCGCCGCCCCGGTCCTCATACTGTACAGTGTACTCGGTCTGAGTTCTGCAGACACCGCTATTGGCCCGATCACGGCTCTCCTGTCGTTTCCGGCCCCAATCTGCGGAACTAAGCTCCGGGCCGGTACCGCGGCAGAAATCGGCGAAGCAGGTCCGCCTGCTGACCTGAGATAAGGCAGAGCCCAGACGATGAACGGGAGAGGGGAGGGAGCGGGCCGCTGCGGGAGCGCTGTGGATGCTGAGACCTTGCACCCCGATCGGTGCGCCGTCACCAGACGTCACCGGTGACGGCGGACGTCAGTGGCTGTGACGTCAAGGCCAACAGTCAGTGACGGCTGATCGCCCGGGGCGCAGCACCGTGCACTGTGTGTATGTGTGTGTGCGCAAACGTCAGCCAGCTAACTGCTCTAGATGTTGCAGGGACGCTGCTGCGCCCTGCAGCCGCTATCATTCGGCAGAGGCAGCAATAGCAAGAGGAGAGTTTGGGAGCCAGGAGCCTTTGAAGAGTCTATGAGGAAGAGACGAAAAATAAGTTTACCCTCATCGCAATGTAGCAGCAAATGTCGAAACTATTCACTTGTAAATATCCTGCAAAAGGAAAGTGGGCAGCTCCAGACATTCAGCCTATGATAAGCCCCAATAGTGCGCAGCACCGCTGCAGTTGCGTGCGGTGGCCCACGCGCGCTCATCATTCGTCTCGCTACCATTATGTCTGTCGGCGCATCAGACTTCTCCAGAATGGATATGCATGAATCACCCCACCGGAAAATACGCATACGGCAAATAGTTAAATATATAACTGCCTCTGCAAACTCGTCAGTTATACGGCAGACTCGTTGCAGTATAATTTCGTTATATAACTGACGGGAGCCTGCAGAGGATACACGGTCAGATATAACCGAGCAGGCGGCTGTTCGGCGGGCCGGCGGGTCGCTGGGTCGGTCAGCGGGTCTTCGGTCGGGTCGACGGGTCTCCGGAGACGCTCGGCGCCCCCGAGGTGACCGGCTCCCATATTGGGCGGCATTATCACCCGGGCGGCGTCGGGCGAGCCGCCGTCGATTGGAACGGTGCAGAATGGCCGCGCCAGTTATCGCATAGCAGAGCCGCTCTGTCCGGCCGACGGCCGACGGTGGATGGACGGACGGGCAGCGAGGAGGGAGAGAGGCTGGGAAGTGGAGTGAGAGAGGCTGGACTGATGGAAAAGAGGAGATGTGGACTGGGACTTCGGGACGAACAGTGTGAATTGGGAATGAAGTCGGAAGGGGGACAAAAGTACGAAGACTGGAAGATGATGGTTGGGCTAATTGTTGGGAAACAGCGGACTCGTAAGCAAAAAGGAAATGTCCGTTGTTAAATGTAGTGATTAATGCATTTTGCAATGCATCTTCAGCGCAATCCTGATGTTACGAAAATGAGTCGTGTCTATGTTGCAGATAATTGGTGCGGATGGTTAGTGAGACTATTCCGGTGCGGCCCGTCAGTCAGGGTCGGGCGGCGGACGCCACAATCGGCCCCGGTTAATGGATGAGCGCGGCGGGCGGGGCGCGGGCGGCCGACCGATTTCCCCAGCGGCGTCCGTAATGAGTCTGTCACAGCTGGCGCCGGCCGCGACGGTCGACGCCACAGGTCACACTCCGCCGACAAAAAGTCCGATCAGCTGGGTCACCGCCGCCGACACACCCGGCCGGCACAGTGGCGCGCCTGTGACGATGATGAAGCGTCTCTAATTTCGGCTGCAGTGGCGGCCGGCCGTCGGATCGGCACCGGCTGTCGGCGCAGGGTCGGCGGCGGGTGGCTCACTGGTGGAATGGTAATGGCGCCGCCGCCTCTGCCGGTCGACAGCGCCGTCAAATAAACCCGGCCCGGCGGCGGCGAGCTGAGAAACGGCCACCCCGCCTCCACCCCGCCCTGCCACCGCCCTGCCACCGCCCGCCCTGCCTCTGCAGGCTCACAGCTCTGGATCGGAGCGATACAACCGACCGACCCTCGCCACCGACCTTCAGTCAACGACAGATACCGGAGAAAGGTCGGGCCAGAAGTCAATGGCAGTCATATAGGAACGGATACTCAGTCAAACGCTGGAGTTAGAGGTCGGGTCGGATAATTCAACATAAGTCACAAAGGGCCAGAAAACAGGCTGGTTCCCGGATGTTCAGTCTAGCAGACGCCGGAGAGCGCATCAGACCTTCGGTGAACAGACCATTTCAGAGGTCAAATGATAAGTAAAAAAACGAAAAAAGTCAGAAATAATATAAGAGAGAGAGAGAGAGAGAGAGAGAGAGAGAGAGAGAGAGAGAGAGAGAGAGAGAGAGAGAGAGAGAGAGAGAGAGAGAGAGAGAGAGAGAGAGAGAGAACGAGAAAAACTAGCCCACCCACCGCCCAATGTTCGACATTGTCAAATGCCAGCGTCGCGGTGGCCATTCCATTCCGTTGGCTCATTCCGTATCAAATCCGACCAGTCGAGCCGGTTCTCGCGGGCACTGGGAGCTCAAAAGGCGCCGTATCCGCGACCCGTCTGCGGAATAATAATAAATCGCCGACCAGCCGACATCGGTCACGGTGAGGGTCGGGGTGAGAGTGGGCAGCTGGTTCCTTGGCGCGTAGTCAATGACTACGCGCCAAGGAACCAGCTGCCCAGTATGACTACTACATAGTCATACTGTATTTCTCTGCAGCTCTAACCAGGTTCAGATATTGCAGACACCGGTTATGGGGCCGGATATGTTTCAGCTTGTCTGGTCTCTGAACCAGTGCAGTGTTCGGTGACACCGATACAAGCGAACGACCCCATCCGCCTGTCTGTCACATATGTAGCTGTCCACCAGGTAGGTATATCGTCGATTGCCAACTGTCTATAATGTCCAGTGTCCATCTTGATCTGTCCATCACTAGCTGTCCACTAGCCAACTGTTCAATTGTCTGACGTTCACTTTTCCAAATGTCCATCTGTTGGTGTCTCATAACGTCCAATGGCAATGTGTACTGCCTACTGCCCACCTGTCCGTCACCAGCTGTACGTCTGTGTCCAGTTCGTCCACCGTCCACTAGCCACCTGTCGGTGTTCAGCTGTTCATGTGTTCATTTGCCCACTTGTCCAGTTTTGTGGTGCCCACTGTCCACCTGTACTCATGCGTACCCGTCCATTAACACCTGTTCTGTTCAATATCCAGCTGTTCTCCTCTGTCTCTGCTCACTGCCAACTACCTGCAGCGCGACACATGCATGATGGTGACCCGATCGCGCCACCTTCTCTCCGTTCAGGTTCCACCTTACTTGTGTCCCCAACTATGGCTAGCATCTATGGCCGTGACCACACTACAGCCCACCGGCACCAACGGCACCAAACACAGCCACAGCACCAGCCGACTGGTGACGGGACATCTGACGGCCTCTCTGGGCCGGCGCCGGCTCAGCCAGGCACGCTCCGTTTGACTCGGCATTGATCGGGCCCGTTATAAAACAGCCGGGTGTCAGAGTGTCAGGCCAAATGTTACATTATTGGAATTAAATTGAAAATCGATGTCGGACACAATCTGGGCGCACGCCCCACGCCGAGAAATGGCTCGCTTGCCAGCCGAGACGCAAATTAAAAGGAACGCCATCCCGAGTCGAACATGCTCGGCGGAGGAAAAGGCGAAGGAATGGAGAAAGAGGAGGCGGCAGCGGTCTAGAATCGGCTGGCAGCAGGCACGTCCGCCGCGCAGCACCGCCGAGCCGACTCAACCAAATAAAACGCCCCCGTAATCCGCTCTGGCTCGGGCCCAGGCGTGAGGCACAAACAAATAGGCCTCCTCACAGCGGCTGTTGCTTCCGAGCGAGCTCATTCGACTCTCGCCGGCGACCGACGACTACCGGAGGCGGAGACCTTGGATTGAACTGACCGCAGGTGACCACCCAAGGCCTTCTGATAAATGGTAGCCCGAGTCTATTGTCTCTTTTGTCTTGAAAAAGACAGGAGTGATCAGACATTGAATGACCTTGATGATATTAAAAAAAGAAAGGACAGGGATAACCACTCGTCTCATGGAAAAACGTGACTTTGCAAGTGGCCGTCGACTGTCTGATAAGTGATATTGTTTGGTATGTGGTAGCAAGATTAGTTTACTACTCGGTGGTGGTAGGTCAAATATAAGTTAGGTATAGCTTTATTAGTCAATAGTCATTAGCAGTCGGGCTAGATTTTCGTGGACTGGTTCTACCCAGGTTCATATGGTTACCAAAGGTCTCTCCGGTTTTGTTCGTCAGTGCAGTCAGTGTATGGTGGTCAGAGGCCACAATGGGTGAACGGAAGGGGAGCTAAAGCCGGACCTCTATGGACGGACGCTCCAATTTGGGACCATTAGGCCACCGCCACCGGCCGGTAGCAGCACCCGGGAATACGGTAATTAAAATAATCAGCCACCCCGGCAGCGGCGCGCGGCGATAAAACGCCAGTTCGGCCGGGCGTCACGGCGCAGCCGACGTCACATAGTGACACGTCACGTCACGGCAGTACGAGCGGCGCGACGCGACACGGCGACGTCCGCGCGCGCCGCCACCGCCGCCATTTTGTGCGTCCCGGCCGGATTTCTGGTTCTGCGTCGCCGTCTTTTGTCCCACGGGTGTAATCGGTCCGAATCTTTTCTGTAACCCTTCAGTAGCCAGCCATTGTCAATTTTCCACATTTCATTCGTGTCCATTGATGCAGTTGACCGCCCGCCGGCCGGTCGTCCGTCAAAAGCCTCCTTTGTCACTGGCCCGGCGGAGATTTTTCCCTTTCAGCGCCGAACGGCCGCGGCCGGATGACGCGCAACGCACAGAGCCTGTCCCCGAGCGGCCCATCCCCGCGACCCTCCTCCGAACGCACAGTGCCACATTTACATATTCATGAACGGTCAAAAATGGTCAGGGGCGACGGAATGTTCCGCGATAATGGAGCAGTGGTCGAACCTCACCCATGAACGGGGTGATCCGCCCAAAAATAGCGCGCCCGCCGCGCTGTGCGTGAACTTGGGGACCGGGGAGGGGAGGGAGGGGAGGAAGGGGAGGGGTAGATGGATGTAGCGGGGAAGGAGAGGGCGCAGCTGCCGGGACCGGCCGAGCCGCTCCGATACGCCGCTTATTACCGGCTCCAGGCGGCGGCCCGCGGCGCCGGAGGCGACCACCGCTCGGTGACATTTCATAACTGCAGATGAAACGGCGCACGGTGGCGTGCAGCGACGCGGCCGCTGCCGGCGGCAATCCCGGCGCAACCAGCGACGAGATCTGCGCAGCCCTGCGGCGGCGGTGCGGCGGCGCGGCGCACGCTTATTAAAATACACGGCAATAAGCGCCGGTGGCATATAGGCGGTCGGTGGCGCTCACAGAGCCGCTGCCGTAATTGATGAAGCCCCAAATTAAACCGAACCCACAGCGGAGCATCGTGTTTTCGGCACCATTTTAATTTTAGACCCACTCGAGGAAAGGCTAGAGCAGCGCGTAATTTGCGGAACGTGTACGGTGTCGACATGACAGCGAGGTAGACAGAATTGGTGGATGAGTGACAAAGCTACTAATGATCGCATGAAACCTGAATTGAGTGAATATTTAGAAGAATAATAAAACAGCACAACAATACATTCGGTTTAATTCAAATAAAGCTATCGACTTATTCGGGCGCGCCGTTTGCAATGAAAAAGAAAACGACAGCAACGCGAGTAAAAACGAAAAGATAGCACGCCATGATCGTGATGTCTCTTCTGTAATCAAGAAAATGCGTAGTATAACAGACGATGCTTTCGTGCAATCCGAGCTTTGCTGATATAAGACTGAGCACTTAAATTAAGCATTTACCGAAAATGAGCGATATCTATGAACAATTATAAGCAACAGATAGTCGTACCGTTATGGATTGTTCACCTGCTATTTATTCTTTAACATTTTCATGCATATAAAAAGCTGCCTTTTGGTGTCCTTCCACCTGCACGGAGTCGTATGTTGCGGTACTGTTTGACCCTCGCGGTCTGCACCACGGGGTTCCCATTGCGCCAGGTCAGATATCAGCAGCCCGTCGCGGTGCAGCGGTATAGTGGTGACGATGGCAGCGGGGCCGGGGCGGGGTCGGGGTGCGGGGTCGGAGGCCGTTGCATGCACGACCCGCTCAATCAATAGCCGCGGCGCCGGCAGCCGACTGAAGCGGCTGCCATTTGACACTGGGGCGGGCCGCACCAGGGCCGACCTGGTGGACTCCTCACACCCGACCAGGCGACCTGGCAATCCCAGCGCAGTCCGCAGTCCGACATCCCACCGTCACCGGCTGATGGCATACCTGAATAATTAATTCAATCGTCGCCCGCCGGGGCAGCGCGTCGCCGACTCTCGCCCGCCTGTCCCGTATACCGAGCCGGAGCGCACGCACAACCCGCTCCCTCGCTCGGCAGAGTATCCGAGCTGAGAGAGAGGGTGGGAGGAGGCGGCGGGCGAGTGGAGGCCGGCGGTCACGCGTCGCCGCCGTGCCGGCACCGGCGGGTTGTGCGTGAGCGGGCGCCGCTCTGCGTAGCGCCTCGGCGGTCGTTTACCCGGAATTCGCGGCGAGTCGGCAGCGGGCCGGCGGCCTTGGCCGAACGGGTGGAAGTTGGCACCGAGCCGGCCAACCGCCTGGCGTGGGGTGGTGCGGGCATTACCAAGAGGTTGGACGCTGAAATACGAATATCGCCTCGTCTGCACTGATCCGCAACGCCAGGCTCGACCTGTCACGCTGTGTAGGATATGTCCTTAGCGTGCAGTGTCTAGACTCAATGGAAGAGCCCCACCAGCCTGCAACGCATTTCACAATCCAAACAGTCCCGCTATGCGAGGAATGATTGCACAACCCGGACACAGGCCTCCAGGGCGTGAGGGCCGCCTACGTGCGGCCGCCCGCCGACACATTCAGCGGCGCATTGTGCGTCTGCGCAGGTGCTCTGCGCAGGCTCTGAATCAGGTCACGACGGGTGCAGCGCAGATATCAAAGCAGAGGGACGCCACGCTGCAAGACGGCTGTGAATCAGTATTCAGTTGTAAGCCAAGATCAATGACACAAACCTGAACCTAGGTCAACGGGTGATGACTCAGACCTGAACCCAGGTCAGTGCGCTGTAACTCAGACCTGAATCCAGTTCAGTGTGCTATATATCAGGCCTGAACCCGGGCCAGTGCACTGTGACTCAGAGCTGAACCCAGGTCAGTACGTTCTGACTCAGACCTGAACCCAGGTCAGTGCGCTATGACTCAGACCTGAACCCAGGTCAGTCAAAGTCAAAGGTGAGCCCGGGTCAGTGCACAATGACTCAGACCTGAACCCAGGCCAGTGCGCAGTGCGCAGTGACTCAGAACTGAACCCAGGTCAGCGCGCACTGCGCGGTGACTCAGACCTGAACCCAGGTCAGTGCGTACGGCGCCGCCTCCCCCGCCGCGGACCCGGCCCGTGCAGCGTGCAGCCAGCCGTCACGCCGTGCCGCCCCCTCGGTGTCAGAGCGTGAGCGGCGCTGAAGGGCGCGGCGGCACGCAGCCGGCGACAGGTCCCAGCCGGCCTGCTCCCCTCCCTCCCCGTCCCGCCGCCCGGTGAAGGGTGATGGTGGCGGCGCGGGCCGCGGGGACCTGCAGTATATTACGGCGCACCGCTCGACTGCCGGCGGACCGCACAAGCCCGGTAGGCAGATCGGCCGGCCCGACTGAATATTCATGGCTGAATGGGTGCCGGCGGGGGCAGATGGGTGCAGATAGTGCACCCTGGCCGTGGCACCCAGAGCGAGAGTGTGTGTGTGGGAGAGAGAGAGAGAGAGAGAGAGAGAGAGGGGGGGGGAGCCGGTTGGTGACAGGCGCTAAGAGCGGGTCGCTCGGTGCGGGCGACACCTCGCTGCGATGCGGGCCTGTACCGATGGCACCATGCGTTGGCAGTCTAGTGACCGCGTGACCCGCCGGTACGCCGTCGACCCCGTCCTCAACAGGTCATCGATGTCACCAGTCAGGTGTCAGACACTCGTCCGGCCTAGCGGCCGCCCTGCCGCTAGCCCCAACGCGCCCGAGCTTCCATAAGCTTACTTCCGCTCCAATAGATGGCGACAGAAATAGCCGCCTGAAACATAGACTGTCCCGCATGGCAGCCACGCAAAAAATAGCCGGCCGGCCGGCCGGCTGGCTGGCTCAGCTTCGCTGTCAGCCTGGAACGGTAGGCTGTACCGCATGACACCTGAACAAAAAATCGTCCAGCGACCGGGACGTGTGTTCGCTGATGTTCACTGTCTTCCAGTCGCTCTAGTTCAAGATGGAACCATCTACGCCTCTCCTAGTCCTACCCCATGTCTCCTATGTCTCCCATATCCTATCATTTCCCTCCTATCCTACGTCTCCCCTTCAGCTGGGCCCTGAGCTTCCCCGACGCACCGAGCGCTCCCCCTCTTGTGAAGCCAGCTCGGCGACGCCTTGGGCGCTCCCTGTCATGTGAAGCCGCCCGCCGACCGCTGTCCATCAGCAAGCAGCCAGGCGCGGCCGTTCGCGCGCCGAGCATTAGCGACTGTCAACATTTCTATTACAGTTCCATCCCGAGCGGGCAAAAAGCGGCGCGCGACGTGCGATGGCTGGGTTTTCGTGTCGGCGTGCCGGCGGTCGTGTTTTTACACTCATTACGTCACTCGCCTGGTACCGCGGGATGTTTCTTGATCGACGCAGAGTAGCCGGCGAACGCTTCCGCGTGGTGATAGAAAAACGATGCAGGTCGCGGCCCGTGGCATATTCATGGCGATAAGGATAACTGGGTACAGCGGATAGGTAATATGAATGGGGATGAATTAGGGATGGGCTTTATTCGCCGGTATTTGGCAGTGCGTGCAAAGCTTCCCGACCCGTGTCTCAGAAATAACGGATAAGTGCAAGAAGCGCCTGCACATCGTACAAGCAGCGTCAAGTGCACAATTGCAACCGTATGCGAGTAGTGGTAAGCACACCCACTGCAACGTATACCGCGCAGTGAGACTGGCCAGTCCCCTCCGAGTTGAAACCCGGATCCTGCGCACACTCTGACACGCACCCGGCGCACGCTCACCGAGCCGATGCACCCCCCCCCCCCCCTGCACGAGTGACGAGGGGGGGCTGACGTCAGTCGGCTGTCAGCCGCGGCGCCGAGGGGGGGGGACGGAGTGACAGCCACGACAGACGAGTCGTCACCAGGCGACCTGTCACCAGCCCCCCCCATCCCCCACCCCACCGGGCCCTCAGCCCCTCCACCGGGCAGCCTCTGATGAAACCAACCCCTCTCAGGCAGTGACACTCTATGACGCCGTCCCGACGAGCCTGAGGCGGCCGAGTCGCGTCAACAGGTAAACCGTGCGGTGCCGGATGAGCGTTCGCCGACACGCCGTTCCGCCGCCGTGGGACGCGGCACACACGGAATCTAGCCGCAGCCACGCGCGCTACCAAATTGCTATGCGCCGGCCGTCCGTTTCCTCATGCAACCCAGCCCTGTGGCCTTGAAGCTAACTATGCATTAAATCCAGTTTTTGCCGGCCTCGCATGTCCCTGAACGTTGCTGCGCACAATGTGCAACGTATTGAGGTAGGCGGCCGGCCCTCAGTGCAGCGCTGCAGCGCTTCCTGCCGCGGGCGCGTGCAGTGAAGGCCGGCGCGCCGTGGGCCGATCGGGGTCGGTGGGACCAGCTGACTGGCTTGGAAGGCTCAGCCAATCCTCCGACCTTAGCAGCCCTTCGGATTTAGGTATTGAACTGTGTTAACATTTAGCACAATGTCGCATCCTTGGGTTTACGCAATATATTAAAGGTAGTGTGCCACCTTTGAAAGATTTCCCGTTTTATTTTTCCTAGGATAAGAAGCTTCTGTTTTTACCTAATATCGCAAAAAAATCAAAAATGGGCCTGGAATAGTGCCTTTTTCGCCTAAAAGTTTATCGGTTTTTAGATATGTATAACAACTGTAGTGGGCTCACCTGCAAACAGGCGTCGGGCAACAATCGCGAATGCGGCGCACTTGTGACAATAAGCAAAGGTCATTATAGTGTTACGACCATACGACGTACGGGAATGAGTTATCAGCTGTCTAATCGTAGACAACACAATGTCGAGCCTTAACCCGCGCCCTGCTGGGGGGGGGGGGGTGTTTGAACACCCCCCCTTGTGGTTTTTCGCAAATATCTCAAAAACGGCGGCGCGGAGCGCCGCCGTTTTTGGTACACCTTATCATACATCAATTCTACACATGTTGTTAAAATTTCAGACCAAGGTCATTCCAGGTCAGGTCACCAGGTCACTTGAAGTGACCTCACCTCATAAAAAGTTTCAATGTCTGTCATAGCTACACCGAGTGACCGATCGCTTTGAAACTTTCAGCGATTGCTAAGAGTAATAGCATGTACAAAATTTATATCTCAGAATTTTGATATCGATGACCTAAGGTCAGGTCAATTTTGCGACCTCCCCATTATAAGTCAATGGGAGAAAATTGAAAAGCGTCTGTTTTGGACAAAAGACATTATAAACACTCCCAAACACCGAATTACAAGTGTTGTAGACACAATGAACATGAAAATGGTGTCTGTGACCCTTGTTTATGCCCTGAGGTCATCTTAGGTCACGAATGGTATCTAACAGTTTTTCGCAAATAACTTTTGATAGAGGCATGCTAGAGCGATGAAAACGCCTTAGATGTGTTCAGCTCGACGATACGGATCGACTGATATGCAACATGACCCTTTCCGGTCAGGTCATGACCTTGACCTGAGGTCAAATTTTCAAGTTGACCTTTCGAGGTCAAGTTCTAGTTCATTCGATGCGTCTTGACGAGAGGAACACAATGCCGGTAAAAGTAAGCTCGTACAAGGCTTGGGTCAAAAGTTATTGCAGAAAAACTGTTTCCGAAAAAATCGGCTATTTTTGCAGTTTTTGCCCCCTGCAGGCAAAACCGTTGACGTTAGGTCAAATCTGAGAGAATTATTCAGAAAGGGCGTTAAAAGGGCTATCGAATGCGCTTTTCCGCGGCGCTGTAGCTCTATTGGTTCTCGAGTTATGCGTTAGCTTCTTGGAAATTTTCGACATTCGACCTGGAAATCGGCGAATTTTTGCCTTCAATGACCTCTGGTGACCTGACCTTTGACCTGACCAAAAAATTGACCGAAGTGATTTCGTCATTATTTTTGACGCTCTTTCGAACGCCGCCTTCGGCGTATCGCTACGTGGCCCAGGAGCCGAGTTACAAGGGGGGGTGTTTGAACACCCCCCCCCAGCAGGGCGTGGAAATCCAGGACCCCCAGCCGGGCGCGGGTTAAACTGTAAGCCTGTATTGGTATTGTTTCTTAAATTTGGCTGTCGAACATTAATTTGTGGTTTGAAATATGATTTTATGTAAAATAATTGATATGAAACAGCCGTCTCTTAAGTTATGACCCCATTACACCACACGCAAGTGGCAGAAATGACAATGATCAGCTGACGCATTTTTCTTGGCCGAAGTCAGAGCGCGCGGCCCGACGCACCACGCGTATTTGGAAATTCCGACCTCGACGAGCATCAGAAGCCACCTAACAGGCGTGTTCGAAACCGCAGGAGATGACGATGAACGGGTTTATCGAAACTTGATTGGATGAGCCTATCGGTAATAGCGATTTTAGTGTGTGCATTTATTGTTCATAGTGGTGTGAAATGTGGTTGGGGTACGACCGACAACCCGTCGGGGCGAATTTCGCACTGGGGTACTCAAAATTTGAAGAATTTAAGACGTTTCCATAAGTTTTGAAGGTATGGATAAGTTCTAAAAATCCGGTTCTCCTTATCCGGGTCATTAACTCCATATGGTCCAAGAAAGCTGGCACACTACCTTTAATGAGTTTATAATGCATCAAACAGCGAACAGCAATACCTTGCAAGCATAAATACCCAGCCAAAAACACGATGTAGCCATCTCATCGGATACATAATGTAGCAGAACCAACACTTTTTACTGGCTTGGACGCCACTGAACTTGGCACACGAGATATAGCAGGTCTAATTACTGAGATAAAGAATGACGAATCTATTTCGGTAGCTCTGCTGGAAAGCCCGGTCATAAATCACTCCGACTGAATCCCCGGCGGACAGACGCACCGGGGTCGGACGATTCAGAGTCCCGGCTGGCAAAATAGACACCACCGATGGGTGCCAGAGTCACACTGGCGGGCCAACACCCCAAGAAAACCTAGGCTAAGACGTTGGGGCGCATCGGTGACCTTAGTCAGTACACGATGACCCAGCTAACACCGATG
This sequence comes from Amphibalanus amphitrite, assembly GCF_019059575.1. Taxonomy (NCBI): domain Eukaryota; kingdom Metazoa; phylum Arthropoda; class Thecostraca; order Balanomorpha; family Balanidae; genus Amphibalanus; species Amphibalanus amphitrite. Next base: position 372,430 of record NW_024882047.1, read on the forward strand.
GGTATGATCCCTGCCACTGCACTGCCGAGATGGTAAGATACTGACAGGTGGACGGAATGTTCTTGACGCAATAAATATTATAGAAACAGGACTTGTTTTAGTTATCAATATTCAAATCAATACGCCTTCAATCACCTACAGTTCCGGACGGCTTATCATTTTTCTATTCCTAAGCCACTACTCCCTGGTTCTTCAGCATTCCTCAGTCCCAATCTCCTCAGCAGTCGGCCCCTCAGCGGCCCAAGCCGGACGGACCCGGCTCCGACCTTACAGACACTGTCTCCGGGCGGCTGTCGTGGCGCAGCGCCGCCGAGAGAGCGACCATAGTGGCGCGGCACCGCCGAGAGAGCGACCATCGCGGCGCGCGGCGCACCCAGCGGGCCAGTGTGCAACCCTATTTTCATAAATCTTACCGAGAGTCGTTATCAGGCAGTAGAGCTCACCGGCGCACTATCCGGCGCATTAAAGTGGGCCTTAACGCGGCGCAGTTCCGCTGGCGCGGGCCACTCGCCACATGATAAGACCCGGGTTCCAGCCAATCTCCAGCCGGCCCGCGGGGATCCCGCTGACCCGCGGACTCTGGTGGGTCCGCTATGTGGCAGGACCGGGTGACCCGCGAGCATCACAGCCGCCCTAATCACATCTTGTATGACATCGCACAGTGCGATGTTTTTATTTATTTTCGGTTTAATTATTTGTGTCGTATTTTTAGTACACGAAATAAAGGTAAAGAGAGGCATCAATTAGTTTTTTCCTTTTCTTTTTGTATCCTTTCCTCCTTGAAAAATGTGTCACCAATGCCATAAATTTCATAGTCATAAATTCTCAGATAAAGCAATCGGCAGTCAGCCGCCCGTTAACAGTCAACAGTGAACAGTCGTCAGTCAGCGGTCATCAGTCAGCAGTCCACAGTCGGTAGCAAAGGCAGCAGTCAGCGGTCAGCAGACTCCGCAGGCAGCAGTGAGCGGTCAGCAGTCAGCAGTCAGTAGTCAGCGGTCAGTAGAAATCAGTCGTAGGCAGTCAGCAGGCAGCGGTCAGCAGCAATTAGTCGTCAGCAGTCAGTAGCCAGCCGTCAGCAGTCAGCAGCATTTAATCGTTAGCAGTCAGTGGTCAGCAGTCAGCAGCAATAAGTCGTAAGCAGCTAGCCAATCAACGGTCAGCAGTCAGAAGCAATCAGTCGTCAGCACGTCTAACGGTGACGGGCGCGCGAGGTGCCGCCAGAGGCGCCTCGGCTCACTGGTCAGAGGCAGAGAGCGGGGTAGAGGCAGGGGCCGGCGGGAGTAAGGGAGGAGAAAGGCGGTGTGAAATGAATAACGGTGACCGCGCCAGAGGCGGCGGCTGGTAGGACGGTGGACTGAGGACCCGAGGCTGCGTACGGTCCCCGGTGACCTCTGTGCACCGCGCAGCTGAGTGGCGAAGGGGTAAAAAAATCAGCACTGCAGTAGAGAAAAGCAAGATGAAGATTGCGTGCCAGACCGCTATTCGTCTACCGGCGCAGTGGCTGCACGGCTTCTCTCCTTCTTTCCCTCCCTTCTCTCTCCTCCTGTCACTCACTTCACCTTCCCTCTCTCCAGCGCCGCGCGTCATCGCTGCGCGTTTCCACCACTCCCGGCCATATATTTGGCTGCACGCGCCACAAAAACTCTGGCTGCAGCATTCCTGTCCATCAACGCTTCTCAGCCGTTCTCTGGAACCAACTCAACGAGCCGGCCGGCTAGACTGACATCCCCTGTTTCCAACAGGACTGCCTCTCGGGATCCCGAGTGACAGTATCCAACAGGAATGTTTCCAGAGTGTTGCATCCAACATGACTGTTGCCTGGGTATCAGTATTTAACTGGACTCAGGACACTGTTTGAAAAGTCGGTTGGTGCGCCTGTGTCCAGTTGTACTGAAATTCATTGCTCGTATCTGGTCGTCCCAAAGAAGACGAGCGTTTTCAATAACCACCAGTATAACGCCTTTTGGGGCGACTAACGGAGTGAGCGAGAGGGTGGGCCTTGCACGTGCGAAATTGCGAGGGGGTACCTCCAACTGACTTGTGCACGGCACCCTACTAACCGGTCTCTAGCGATGTGCCAAATTTGGGCACAATCGGCCCAGCCGTTCTCGAGATCTGGAAGCGGCACCCTGCACGTGCGCACGTGCAAAATGGGTCCCAACTGACTTGTGCACGGCACCCTACTAACCGGTCCCTAACTGTGTACCAAATTTGAGCGCAATCGGCCGAGCCGTTCTCGAGATCTGGAAACGACCCCTGCACGTGCGCACGTGCAGCAGCACCCCAACTCTGGCACATGGATATGCAGTGCGTAGTGGGTGCCTACCTATACATGCCAACTTTCAGCGCAATCGGCCAAGTAGTTACCGAGATATTGCAACAATTACAAAACTGACACCTCTTCGTTTTGCACGTGGCACGTGCATAAGGGGTCACCCACATGCATCGGGAATAGTCCAATACTTGGTAGAAGGAATGAAGCTACCCTACAAAATTTACCGCATGTAAATCGGTCAAGTGGTTGCTGAGATATAAGCCTCGCAAAAGCGTGACCACGGCCGGCCGGCCGACCGGCCGGCCGCTCATACTCAGAAATTTCCGTTAATCTAAGGAAAGACTACGCTCGCTTCGCTCGCTCCGTAATAACCAGTATAACGCCTTTTGGGGCGACTAACGGAGCGAGCGAGAGGGTGAGCCTTGCACGTGCGAAATTTCGAGGGGGTACCTCCAGCTGACTTGTGCACGGCACCCTACTAACCGGTCTCTAGCGATGTGCCAAATTTGAGCACAATCGGCCCAGCCGTTCTCGAGATCTGGAAGCGGTACCCTGCACGTGCGCACGTGCAAAATGGGTCCCAACTGACTTGTGCACGGCACCCTACTAACTGCTCCGTAACCGTGTGCCAAATTTGAGCGCAATCGGTCCAGCCGTTCTCGAGATCTGGAATCGACTCCTGCACGTGCGCACGTGCAGCAGCACCCCAACTCTGGCACATGGATATGCATTGCCTAGTGAGTGCCTACCTACATGCCAACTTTCAGCGCAATCGGCCAAGTAGTTACCGAGATATTGCAACAATTGCAAAAGTGACACCTCTTCGTTTTGCACGTGGCACGTGCATAAGGGGTCACCCACATGCATCGGGAATAGCCCAATACTTGGTAGAAGGAATGAAGCTACCCTACAAAAATTACCGCATGTAAATCGGTCAAGTGGTTGCTGAGATATAAGCGTCGTAAAAGCGTGACCACGGCCGGCCGGCCGGCCGGCCGGCCGCTCATACTCAGAAATTTCCGTTAATCTAAGGAAAGACTACGCTCGCTTCGCTCGCTCCGTAACAACGACGGCATTGCAGCGACATAATAGCGGTGATTGAGGATAGCAGCAGTACTACAACAGTAGTACGACAGCAGCACGTGATGACAGCAGCGCGTGATGACAGCAATACTGGCAGCAGCAGCGGTACGACAGCAGCTAACGTTGACAGCATCGCCGATCCTGCCGAGCAGCCCCCGCACGGCAGGGTTACGAAACGCGGCCCGCCAGGGGACGGACGCCAGCACTGAGCTGAGCAGCTGACGGCCCTTAGGTCGGTCGGTCGGTCGGTCGGTCGGTCGGTCGGTCGGTCGGTCGGTCGGTCGGTTGGTCGGTCCGTCGGTGTGCCTCTGTAGGCGCCGTCACACTTCTGCAAGCCTGCACACTTTGACCAAGGTCAGCAGCGAGCGTTGCCTGCGTCGCTGCATCGAGCTAACGGAGTAATAACGGCTGCGTGAGGCAGGACAAGCCGACAAATTATCTGCATAACGTTACCTTCTAAGAAAAAAGGAGCCCTGAATTTTGCGCGGCTAGACTAATTGTCAGTCTGCTTTCAAGATATAGGTACTCAGATATAGGTCTTATTAATTTCACATTCAATATAACTTTCCGATAAATGATACGACCCTATATATCTTTTTAATATTTTATTTATAATATATCTTTTTTCTATAAAGAAGACGCAAGTTAAACTATTTACCATTTCAGGACATCAACAATAACAATCCGTATCTGTTTTGCCATACAATCACTGTCGCCACCAGTGACGGCGGAACAGGGGCGGCACAGCAGCCATAATGGTGGCCAGCTCCCCGGGGTATTACCCTAATTAAAACCCCTAATGCCGTTGTAAGATATGCGCTCGTTTCTTCTAATGTTGCGTTTGCCGGTGCCGTTTCAACGTTGTTGGTCCGGGCGGCAGGGGAGTGGAGCGGTCAATACTGGGTGCAGCCCGGGCCGCCGGCCGGTACGGCCTTCTGTCACGTGACACGACCCCACCGTGACCGGTGACGGACGGTCAGTACGGCCCTCTGTCACGTGACATGGTCCCAATGCGCGGTAACGGTGGCGATCTTCGGCTGGGGACGTGTTCGCACCCAACTGGCTCGCAGACGTTTTTGCGTTCCGGCAAAAACTACAACACAAGTGCTAATCACAAACTTTTACCGACGACGACAAGACGTTGGCAAAAACTGATCACTACCACACACTGGGTCGGCCTGATGACCGCACACAGGTGCCGGCGCGCGGTGACCGTCGGGAGCGACACAGCGGGCCGCACACCCTGCCCAGTTCACCGCCGCAGCCGACGGCCCAGTGTAAATAATAAATACATCAAGCGTGCAGGGACGGCGCGTTTTTCGTCGAGTGCTGACGCCGTCAGGACGACGCTAGTGTTGGTATCAAACGACCGAGTTTCAAACGAAGTTTACCACACTAGCTGGGTGAAGTAAAAATACTAAGGCTTCGGGGAGTTGAAATGGGTGCAATTTGATTCCAATCTCGGTACAACAAGTAATAATGCATTTTGGTGGAGCATATAAACGCGAATAATTCAGACAAGGCACTTCGACCGCAAAACATCTACAAGGGTATATTTCTGCCTTTGCATCATGCACATCAGCGCATAGGTAATAGGCTATGGGCATGTATCGAATACGAATGGCTTCCCGATGCTTGGCACATTTTCAGCTGCGCATTTCAAACGGAGTTGCGGCACCGTGGCAGAGCCTCCGACATCCCCAATCCAATCACATTAAACTTTGGGAGTTTGACATGTCTTCTGGAAGTGCGTCCGAAGAGAACATCCATCGCTCCCCGGCGGAGACGAGTTTTTCGGAAGAAATATTCCCGTCCTCTTTCTCGTCGCTGCCACGCTGGCTTTTAGTCGTCGTGCCACTAAAAAGGCGACTCGGTTTCTTGCCGCTTGGGTGGTCCGATTTCTGTGTTCGCTGCCGTCGCCGCAGCGTGGCCGCCCGGGCGCATCCTGCGTCCCAGAACTCGCCGCTTTCCGCTCACAGTCCCGGCGCTGCCCTCGCATCCCTTTGGAGACGCCTCGGAACATGCTGGCCATCTGGGCATTCCTTTTACCTGGTCAGATAGTTAAATCTCCCATTCACCGGCTTTGCAGCTCGCCCTCCACTAGCGTTTTCGCATTTCTTTATTAGGTATTCAGCTCGATAAAATGCATTCCTCACTTCTTTATCCTTAGGATAAAAACTGGATCAACGTATCGCTTTTGAAGCATCTTGGATATTGATTGATGGCTAGTTAACTGCATCTAAGGTCACAACTGGTAATTGAAGGGTTCGTCGCGCATTTATATCGAACCTCTTGCCATCAAGAAGAGGTTGCCACAATTGCCACATTTCCTGGCTTATGTGGCAATTGACATAACAAGTGCATGTTACACAAATACACTCACACATAATCGATTTTCCTAATCCGATTTTATCTCTCAAAACATGCCAGATATCAAGCATGCGGTTTTTAGTTCCGTTAAGCACTATGCATTCCAACAATTCCTTTCGTTCTTTCCACTTCCTCCCCTGCTCTGCCTTCTAGCCGCGCATCTCCCCCTCTCTCCCGCCGGCCGCACCCTAATGGTATCGCTGGTCTTCTCATCTCCTGCCCCACATTCCGATGCCTCTGGCGGGACAATTTTATGTGCTATAACGCGGCTTTTTCTCGGCGTTTTTGTCGTCTCCATGCGGATGTATTTATGGTTGCTTTTATCACGCTGCCGCGCGTCCAACTTCCTAATTCTCACACGCATCAGACGTTGATGTACTGCCCGTGCAAAAATGAAGCTGTAATAAAGCTTGCCGTAAGCGGAACTCAGCCAGTGAGTTAATGACTAACGTTAACCAGCTATCCTTTTAAACTGCTAATTAAGAAAACTGTATGCTTCAGATGTAAAACATGCAAAGCTTCAACTGCCATTCATAAAATATACAAATAAATTAGAGGGGACTTAGTAGTAAGTACATACATGCATCGATATTATGCATATCTGTATAACTCAGTATGTTCCTTAGGTCACGAATTGGTTTAGCAAAGCTGAATTCGCATCACTCGGATGACGGGGTAGCCGTGGCCGCTGTGCTTGTTGTCGCTGCAGTCAGATGGACGGCACTCCCTCCCCCACCCCCACCCCACCCGTTCATCCCTGGCGTGGTATCAAAGCTGCGGCTTGTTGCTGAGGCCGGCCATCTCCATATAAACGACGCCTCGGGCCGGCCGCAGTGGCCCGGCTCGCCTCTCCACTTGAGCGGTGGCCCGTACGGCAGAGATGCAGCGACGGCGGCCTGACGCCAAAGCGCTGCGCCAAATCTCATTAAGCTAATCTCTCATTTGCATTTTAAAACAATATGTTGGGATGCGTGTCGCGTGTGGGCCGCAGAGCCGGCCGGTGCGTGCCGCATTGAGAGCGGGCCGGACCGGGCGGCTCCGGTGGCGGCCATTGTGGCCGGCCGGCCGCGTGACGGCCGCCCCCGCCCCCGCCCCCCGCCCCCGACAGGCGGGAGCTGTTGCAGACTCGACTCTGACGCCAGCCGGAAGTTGATTTCGGCAGTGAGCCGCTCGCCGTCCCGGATCGTCGAGAGCCGGTTGGAACAATCGGACGAATTAAAATTCACCACGGAGCTCAAGTCCCAATTTCGCGGGGCCGTTTATTCTGACAGTTGGAAAATCGGTCTCGGCTGTGTGCGGCCGCTGACGGCTTGGGGAGGGTGCGGAGACTTGGCCGGACCGACCCTCGCCGTGGAGGGAGCCGGACGGCCGGTGGCGGCCCTAGCCGGGGTTCATCGACCACAAAAATGCCCCAGCTGCACCACGGCCCTAGGCCTAGCCGCACACGGCCCCAGCCACAGCACGGTCCTAAGCACATCACGGCCCTAGTCTTGGACCCATGGGTCACCGCACGGCCTTGTCAGGGCTACATCGGATGTCCCATCGTCAGTCATTCCGCACCTCCGTCTCAGGTGCCGCCTGACGTCTAGCCGGACTGTCACGGGCGGCGTCGATCGGTGTGGGTGTCACCCCCTACACCCCCTCCCCCCCCCGCCTACGACGGGGCTTGAAACCGGGCAAAGTTTAATGGCATTTCCAGCCGAGTATACAATAGGGTTAGCCGATCAATAGACCACCGGGGCCGGGCAAGGGTGCGCGGGCGCACTGTCCGAGCGTCTCACAGTCACACGCCGGCACCAGGCCGACCGGAGGCACTGATTTAATTGCAGTGACCTCTAGCCGGCCGGTGACTGCATTAGGCTGCACTGCAGTGTAGATTAGTGCCCCCCCCCCCCTGTTAAAACGAGACCTAGACTCAAGCCGACCTGTGACCTCAACCAGCCAGCCCCTGACCTCACGGCAAGCCAGTCGACCTGTGGCTGTGACCTCCAATCCAACCTCTGACCTAACCCCCTCCCCCAGCCGACCTCGTCATTCCTTGCACACTGTGCAGTGTGCACGTATTTCATTTGATCTTCTTGATCAGATGGACGCAGCCCGTCCTGCGCCACTTATATCAACCGTCCCGCGCCACGAACGTCACCCGTACTGCGCCACAACCGTCCCCCGTCCTGCGCCACAAATGTCCCCCGTCCTGCGCCACATGCGTCCTCCATCCTGCGCCACGAACGTCACCCGGGCCGTACCGCGCCACGTTCGCCGCCGTCAAGCGCACGTCAGCTTTCGTTGGGGAAGGTCAGCGCCGCCGACGGCGTGACCTGCGACAACAGCGGCGCAGCGGCGGCGGCGGCGGCGCACCACGTGGCGCCGACTCCTGTACTGTGTGGAGGATGGAATCCTGGAGGAGCAGTGCAGTCCTAAGGAGGAGGTAGGCGTAGGAAGGAAAACGTCCTTGGCCCCAGCGGCCATAAGATGCACGTCAGTCATGCCACGGTCCTGCAGCGTTATCTGCAATGTTGATGTGATACGGAAAGAAAGAGTACGAATGCTTGGAACGCTAAGAAAGAAAATGAACATTGCATGTGGCAGGCATTGTGAAAGGAATGAATGCTGTACTTGACAGACAGGACATATCGCCGTAGCCTTACTTTGCCTCTCTCCGCTACACACTATCCTTTGATTCCCGTCTGTCTCAGCAGGCTGATATTTACCTGAAACAAAAGAAACCGTCGTTAAAATTTGGCACACCCAACTACCACAATCGGACGGTATAGTCTCATACAACACTCAAGAGGACACACCACACCATGCAGGACTACGAAACATTCAGAGGGGTAAACCAATTGGAAATAGGACAGGTCACGTGGCAGTCCACCTGACAGATTTCGAAATAAGACTGTGAAAGGGATCGGTTAACCCGCGCCCTGCTGGGGGGGGGTGTTTGAACACCCCCCTTGTGGTTTTTCGCGAATATCTCAAAAACGGCGGCGCGGAGCGCCGCCGTTTTTGGTACACCTTATCATGCATCAATTCTACACATGTTGTGAAAATTTCAGACCAAGGTCATTCAAGGTCAGGTCACCAGGTCACTTGAAGTGACCTCACCTCATAAAAACTTTCAATGTCTGTCATAGCTACACAGAGTGACCGATCGATTTGAAACTTTCAGCGATTGCTAAGAGCAATAGCATGTACAAAATGTATATCTCAGAATTTTGATATCGATGACCTAAGGTCAGGTCAATTTTGCGACCTCCCCATTATAAGTCAATGGGAGAAAATTGAAATGCGCCTCTTTTGGATGAAAGACATTATAAACACTCCCAAACACCGAATTACAAGTGGTTTATACACACTGAACATGAAAATGGTGTCCGTGACTCTTGTTTATGCCCTGAGGTCATCTTAGGTCACGAATGGTATCTAACAGTTTTTCGCCAATAACTTTTGATAGAGGCATGCTAGAGCGATGAAAACGCCTTAGATGTGTTCAGCTCGACGATACGGATCGACTGATATGCAACATGACCCTTTCCGGTCAGGTCATGACCTTGACCTGAGGTCAAATTTTCAAGTTGACCTTTCAAGGTCAAGTTATAGTTCATTCGATGCGTCTTGACGAGAGGAACACGATGCCGGTAAAAGTAAGCTCGTACAAGGCTTGGGTCAAAAGTTATTGCAGAAAAACTGTTTTCGAAAAAATCGGCTATTTTTGCAGTTTTTGCCCCCTGCAGGCAAAACCGTTGACGTTAGGTCAAATCTGAGAGAATTACTCAGAAAGGGCGTTAATAGGGCTATCGAATGCGCTTTTCCGCGGAGCTGTAGCTCTATTGGTTCCCGAGTTATGCGTTGGCTTCTTGGAAATTTTCGACATTCGACCTGGAAATCGGCGAAATTTTGCCTTAAATGACCTCTGGTGACCTGACCTTTGACCTGACCAAAAAATTGACCGAAGTGATTTCGTCATTATTTTTTACGCTCTTTCGAACGCCGCCTTCCGCGTATCGCTACGTGGCCCAGGAGCCGAGTTACAAGGGGGGGGGTGTTCAAACACCCCCCCCCCCCCAGCAGGGCGTGGAAATCCAGGACCCCCAGCAGGGCGCGGGTTAACATTCAGACAACAAACTTTACCAACAAAACACTCAACACAATACCGACAGACCATAAGAGAAAGAATGAACCATCTGCAATACAGAATAATGACAGAAATGTTGCACGGCCACTGTGTCAGGTCAGGGTACTCATCAATCCTCCCCGGAGCCCCTGCATCACCATCGGATAGCTTTCCGCGTTCTCTGCCCCCGCATCAGGCGCGCCCTGGGGAGACCAGGCGCGCTAGCCCAAATTCATTTAGGGCAGCATCTTTAGGTCGAGAATGCACCTGTTGCTTCGCAGCCGCCCGCCGACGGCACTGCCGGTTGGCCGCCGGGCCGTAAGAGGAGGCGGCGGCGGCGGCGGCGCAACATAGAATCGATCGCCGAGCGGCGGCAGCGGCGGTGGCCGCGGCGCCTCCGTGCCTGGAATCCAACTGGGCGCGCCGCGGAGGCCGGCGCCTTAAAATTGGATAGGTCATGATTGAATGGGCGTGGGGCGGCGCCTGAGGGCAGGTCAGGGCGCCACGGATGGGCGGCGCTGGCAGCGGGAGGCGTAGCAGGAGCAGAGGCGAGAGAGCGGGCGAGGAACGGAAGTGAGGACGACGAACGGGATGCGGGAGAGGGTTTTCAAATCCAGCACCGTGGTGTCCCCGGTGGGCGAGCTCGGAAGTGAAGACCGCATCGTACCGTCTCCAGTGGGGACCAGTGCGAGAGATGAGTCGCCTGGGAACCTCACGTAGAGAAATGATGTAACCGTGATAAAGTAGATCATAATATTGCAGCTTCCTAGGATTCTTAGATGTGGCTACTCAATACACACTACACATCCAATCGTAAAATACTGGCCGCCTGAGCTGTATGGCCAGTGACCACTAGCTGAACGCCGGCCGTGGCCTTTGTCGATGGCTCTAACGACTGCCGTGGGGTTCCGTGACGCTCCGGGCGAAATCGTGACCGGGCCGCCGATTGCAGTCCTTCACCCCCGGTGGCCGCCTTGACCCAGATCGGCTCAGTCCGGCGCCCGGGGCGTTTTTGTAGCCCGCCGAGCCACCCGGCAGGATGGCACGCCGTCACCCCTCGCTCTCAGAACGTTTACCCCAAAACGGCGTGTAACGGTGCACCCAGTGCGCCCCCCATGCGGTGAGGCTTTTTGTCGCGGACGTTTTTGTAAGCCACCGCGGCCGATTTGACTGGGTGCGGCAAAAACTGCACGAGAGAGAGCGACAGGTGATTGGACGCGGGCGACACTGGGCGACACTGCAGTCGAAAAGGGCGACACTGTAGTCGAACGGGGGGCGACACTGCAGTCGAAAGGGGGCGATACTCCGGTAGGGCAAGGGCGACACTCCGTTCGGGCGACACTCTGCCAGACTGATCGACACTCCAGTCAAACGGAGGCGACACTCTCTCTGGTCGAACGGGGGCGACACTCCGTTCCGTCGACACTCTCTCGGATTAGAGCGGGTCGGGAAGACTGCCTCAGGGGACAGGGCACACGATGTGGAGCATCCGAAACAATGCTACGACACACCGCGCACTGTGCAGTCGCAGCAGGTGGAGTGAGCATAGAATGATAAGTTCGAGTCATGATAAGGGAACGGGACGGCCGAAAACCTGCAATGGGACGGGGGAGGACCAGGCAGCGGGAGCCCACATAGCAGTGGGACGGGACTGGAAGCAGCAGGAGCCCAGAGTGCAGAGAGACGGGGCAAGCGGGATCTTTATCTTACAGACCAGTGGGACGGGACCAGCGGGATCCCGTGGGGCAGTGGGACGGCACGGGACCAGCGGAAGGAGAACGCGGTGCAGAGAGACGGGACCAGCGGGATCCCACAGTGCAATGAGACCGGACCAGCGGGACACCGCGGCGCACTGGGACGTCACGGGACGGTGCAGTGGGACGGCACGGGACCGGCGTCACGGCCGGCCGACCCCTAATGGTCCGGCGGCCACGGTGGCGCGGTCACCGCCGGAGCAGAGCGGCCTAATGACGACCGGCCGGGCGCGCCGAGCGCCGCCGCGCCGCCGGCAAAAACGGCGCGCCGGTAGCCGGCCGCAGGGCGCCGCCGCCGCCGCCCTCCTCTCGCCAGGTAACGGTCGCCGCCCCGGCCCGGCCCGGCCGGCCAGCCGCTCATCCAAAACCCAGCGCTTTTTCTCGGGGTCGGCGCCTTTTGTCGTCGTCTGACGGCGAGTTCTGTGCAGCAGCGCGCTCCCCACCTCCCCCGGGGCCCGTTGAAAAAGGTTAGGGCAATTTCAGTCGCAACTTTTATCATTGGTGCGGTGAGTCTCCTGGGCGCAGAGCGCGCCTCTCCGCGCCGGTCGCAGAGCGCTCGGCAGACAGCCGCCCAACTACACCCATTCTTCGAAGGTTGGCTTTAAATGGCTAATTCGACGGCGGCTGAGCCCGTCGGGAGCTGCCCCGGGCCAGGCTTTGTTCGCAACGGCGCCACGCAGCCAGCCGCTCCATCCGCGCGCTCACTTAGGCGAACCGATAAGGCCACGAATGTGCTCGGTCGCTGCGTGCAAGCGAATAGCAAAGAGGTCAGAGCGGAAACTTGAGACCGTTGCAGCAGAGGCAAAAGAAAGGTTAAGAAAAGTTCCACACTGTTTCGCTGACAGCATATGTTGAGCTAACAGGACGCTCAGGTCTTTGATGTGTGCATATTATTTTGCGATATAAGATGCATATCAAAATGGCACAAAAAAGTAAACATTTCACGCATTGAGCATGGATGGTTTTTAGCTGATTATTGAACACTTTTTGATAAAGTTACTTCAATATATCGGGCGCGTCTAAAAAGCAAGCGGAACAATTCCTGCAAGATCATATGGCCATGGCCCACGGTTCAAGCCGAGACTCAGCAGAGGCTAGCGCGTCGAACGTCCCAAACTACTGCCGGGAGCCGGCTTCGCCGAGCACATCGAGCTTGTCCAGCCGGCTGCGTGCCCTCCACTCTGGCCGGCTGTCGCCTGCTTTCTTCTCGCCTCTGACGGCAAGCAGACCTCTCCTCTGCCGAGCCGGCTCACTCCACTCGCTCTGTCCTCTCCACTCCTCTCTCTGCATGCTCCTATCCAGCCAGACTTTTTTGTGCCTTCGTTTCTCCTTTTCGAAGCAATAGCCCCATAAATTAGTGCGCGCCACAGGCCGGCGGCGTCACCACCGAGCCGAGCGGCGCCGGCCGCCGGTCGCCGGCCCACCGGCAGGCCTGGCTGGATGACCCCCGGCGGCACCGGGACGCCGGGGTCACCGCGGGGTCACGGCAGGGTCACGGTGGGTCGTCGAGGGTCGGCACCTGACGAGGCCGGCCGGCGTCCGAGGCCTGTTGGACGGCGACGGACAGGGAGGAGGAGCGGACACTGCGTTACGGAGGGACAGGGCAGCCGCAGACACACGAAAGTTCAGTTATGCAACACAGGTACAGATGAGAGCAGATACTGGGATATGAGCTTTGGTTAGCCGCAGACTCGAGTGATCAACAATCAGCAGTGCGTTAAACACTGATGGAACTATGTAGACGGCGCGAGCAGGCACCATTCTGAGAGGGTGACTGAACCCGCCAGGGGTGCTACGAAGGAATCCTTCCACTCCATGTAGCTGAAATGACCCAGCCCTCCCCTCCCTCGCCTGACCCAGAAACGGTGGACGGCCCGGCCATGTCATCCCGCACCACCATGACAACGTGACGCTTTCTCCTCGACAAAAAGCGCACCAAGTGCAGGTCATCGGTTTCCCCGCTAAATGACTTTCTGTGACGATGCGTTACGCTTCAGACCTGTGGTTATTCATCTCCAAATGGATCCAACAGATAAGAAACTTAGGAATAGGGAACAAATTAGATAAGATAAAACGATCATTCCAACAGACAAGCAACTCAACACCCAAATAGGGCAAAGTCGTGAGAAATATCCGACGTAACTCATCTAACTGGTAAATCATATAGTAAATATAAACTACCTAAATAATCTAACTGGCTTTTAGTAATAAGCAACGAGAATCGCAAGGTAGAAACAGGTGCTCAGTATTAAATATTTATAATTTCTCTATGCTGAATTAAGTTAAAAGCATATAGGCATTTTGTAATTTATCTTTTTAATTTCATGTTGTTAGCTCAAATTGCTTCTCGTTGTAGAAAAAAACACTTTGCAATAGGAATAACTATAAATAACTTTTTGGTCACTAAAATTCACGTCCCTAGCTCAAGCTGCTCTTTTTTAGAAACGAAAAAAAAAATAGGTGACAGGGCGGTCGAAGCATTCCCCTTCCTGTCAATGATAGAACCAAATTTCAGGCTTCAGTCATTCAGATCTCTCGCCTGTGAAAAGCAACGCTATATAGCATCGGAAGTCAAATGAAATAAAATTGAAATAAATTAGGCAAACACCAACCAAAAAAAAAGAATATGAAGAAGCTTATAATAACGTCCATTTATTCGTGCATCGGTCGCGATTCAGTCAGTTTCAGGCAGGGCCAGCCAGGCTAACTGAAGCTCCGGACAGAGCTGCGCCGCTCGTTTTTGTCTCGCGTCCCCACCCGCGGGCCGACTGTGCCGCAAAAAGCCCGTGCTCGGCGGGTCTGCCTACCCTGGCGCTGACAGGCGGCTGCTGCCGGGCTATTCACGGCTTAGGCTGGCGCTCATGGCCCGCGGCCGCGCGCTAGCCACCGAGCGCGTGTTGGTGGCGTGCGGGTGGTGAGATAAATAATTACTGGCGCAGACTGCCAAAACCTGTGCACTCAATTGTTCAAATTCGTGATAGAAATCTTCTTGAAACTCACGTTGAGAAAGATTATGAAGTCTCAAAATAAAACAAAGAAAAGCGGAAGCATCTTTCATATCCAGTCTCTTCGCTCGTGAACCAGAGGAAAGGTAATAAATATCAATACCTTTAATCTATATATTATCAGCAAATCGGTAAACGAAGCTTGGAAGTAGCTATTGGCGTAGTGAAAAATAAAAAGATAGCACTTGAATTGCTGCGAATTTTAATGTCAAACGCGCGGCAGAAAACCTGTGCCACATCACCTGTCCGCCCTGTCTGAGCCCGAGTGAGAACTCCTTCGCTCTATGTCGGATCTCGGAGTGACGGAGGCCGTCTGCTCCGCAGGTGTAGTGGTGAACTTTTTGTCACCGACCGGCTGATTGCATAATTGAGCCATTTATCATCGCTGGTATCACGGCACACTAACAAATCTGCTGCGAGAGAGAGAGAGACAGAGAGAGAGAGAGAGAGAGAGAGAGAGAGAGGGAGAGAGAGAGATGAAGGGAGGAAGGGAGAGGGAGGGAGAGAGAGGAGAGGGAGAAAGAGAGATAGAAAGGGAGGGAGAGGAGAGGAGAGGAGGGGAGAGAGGAGGAAAGGAGAGGAGAAAAGAGGAGAGGAGAGGAGAGGAATGAAGGAAGAAGGTGGATGAGACAATAAACCCATAATGGTTGATAAGATAAAGACGAATAAAAATCACAATGAAGGATTCAAAAAGGTAAAATATCGGGGGTGTTGGCCGATTAAGTTCGATAATTTAGCAACGATAAACAAAGTCTAAATTAAGAACTAGGCCATCTATTCGCCACCAGAGCAGCCCAGTCCGTTATTCACCATTGACATATTGCATTAGGGGTTATGAATCACGCCATAAAAACTACCAGTATAACGCCTTTTGGGGCGACTAACGGAGCGAGCGAGAGGGTGAGCCTTGCACGTGCGAAATTTCGAGGGGTACCTCCAGCTGACTTGTGCACGGCACCCTACTAACCGATCTCTAGCGATGTGCCAAATTTGAGCACAATCGGCCCAGCCGTTCTCGAGATCTGGAAGCGGCACCCTGCACGTGCGCACGTGCAAAATGGGTCCCAACTGACTTTTGCACGGCACCCTACTAACCGGTCCCTAACCATGTGCCAAATTTGAGCGCCATCGGTCCAGCCGTTTTTGAGATCTGGAATCGACCCCTGCACGTGCGCACGTGCAGCAGCACCCCAATTCTGGCACATGGATATGCATTGCCCAGTGGGTGTCTAGCTACATGCCAACTTTCAGCGCAATCGGCCAAGTAGTTACCGAGATATTGCAACAATTACAAAAGTGACACCTCTTCGTTTTGCACGTGGCACGTGCATAAGGGGTCACCCACATGCATCGGGAATAGTCCAATACTTGGTAGAAGGAATGAAGCTACCCTACAAAAATTACCGCATGTAAATCGGTCAAGTGGTTGCTGAGATATAAGCCTCGCAAAAGCGTGACCACGGCCGGCCGGCCGGCCGGCCGGCCGCTCATACTCAGAAATTTACGTTAATCTAAGGAAAGACTACGCTCGCTTCGCTCGCTCCGTAATAAAGCACACAGCCGGCTATTGACAAGAACTCCCCTGCTGCCTCAGTAGAGATACGGAGTTAGAAACAGCCTGACACGCTGTCGACAGCCCATTTCCTTGTTATTGTTTGCCAAAGACGCATGTTGCTGTTTGCAGCACAGCCGCGGAAGGCTGCGATTTGCAGGCGCCCCTTTTTGTCCACTTTTTCATGATCGTCAAAGTTGGAATCCTGCAGCAATAAATACGCCAGGACGCTGCCAGCTGTCGGTTTTTGTAGTAATTTATTGGGTGTTGGGCTAGCCGCACGTCTTGGGCTAAACTGGGCTGATCTGGACTGAACCATGAGGCCGTGTTCTTCCTTGAAGTGTACACACTACACAGGTCTATAGCCAGTTTAAAGTATCGCAGTTGAACGAGCTGATCAAGTCTAAAGCTTTTTTTCGAAGACGAAACTGACAAAACTTGATCGAATTTCACTCATGTGCTTAAGGTATGGGGCTAACCACTTTTGAATGTGTGCACTGCGCATTGCCTTCTGTCACCATTGGTCCCGGTGGTCTATTTCCGATGCGGAGGCCAAAAAAGTCCAACATTACACACCAATTCCTTTTTTTGTAACAGCCGCAATGGAACAGCCGCAATGCTTCTGTACCTACGTCTAAACTCGCGTTGTATCTCTTTTCCTGCAAAAAAAGTTTCCACTATCGTGCACGTAGGTACTTTGTACAAAGGTGACAGATCTTCTTCAAACACTGAAACTACATGCTCAGGCACTCAGGATAGCATATCCATTATCAGCACTCTGATAAAAACTAGTGAGATTTGCGACTTATCTCAGCCTCTCAATATTCGGCGATAGCTGGCACACGTAGTAACCGTCCGATAAGTTGCGACACCCACACATACACACACATGTACGCACATCTCGGCACCGATAACGACTCGTCCTCCGATAAGATGCGACCTCAGTCTCATTTGTCCTCCGCATTCCAAGTTCACAACGCTGTCATTCTGACCAGTCACTTGTCGAGCGAGTGACTAGCATTGTCATGATCAGTGTAAATGGTGAGTGAATAGCGCTAAGAGGATCATGGCCACGGTATAAAAAAGCGAAGAATCGCATCTCGTATGGCAGCAACCTCACTCTTATAGCCTAAAGCAACATCGTACAAGCAATTATAGCGTTTAAGATGACTGACGATATTACACAAACAAGGCAGAATATGCGTAAGTCAGCTATACGAATGCAGTTCAGTTAATGCTTTTCCAAATGCATAACGTTCAACGCCTCCTTTCATCTCTGCAGCTAGACATCTAATCGTTCGGTCCGCTGTAGTTACGACGTTACGACCTTAATGGGATTAAGATCTTACAAACAGACATGTGCATGGATCCGAGTGGTGGATCTATGATCTCAGTGGATATCAAGGCAAATTGCAGGTTCGGATCTATGATCCCACCGAATCCGGCGTGAAAATTGTTTATCCTGGATCTATGATCTCACAGGATCTGACGATAAATCAAGAACATGGATCTATGATCTGAGTGGATCCCACCGCGCACAACATTTGAAACCAGGTTTCCAAGTGTTTCTATGTCAATAAAAGCCATAAAACTATGGATTATGACGTGTTGTCACATAAAATCACTAAATAAGAACGTTTGTGAGTTGCAACGAGTGCTCTTTTGGAATTTCTGTGTTGACCAAAAATAAATGAGGATCTATGATCCCACTGGATCTCAAGCAAAAATACTAGACTCGGATCTATGATCCCTACGGAGCTCTCGATAAATTAAAAGAGCCGGATCTATGATCCCGACGGATCCGAGATCAGGATCCGTGGGAGCAGGTCCCAGATCCATTTTCTCGGATCCATGCACATGTCTGCTTACAAACATACGAGTACGTTCTTGATAAGGTAACAACTAAAAAAAAAAAACGTTGCTGTTGGTTTAGAGTCTAGAGTTTAGGGAGTCCTAGACGTATCTGCCGATCCGTCTAGGACTCCCAATTTGACCCGGATCCGCCACTGGTCTGGGGCTGTGACCGGAGATGACCTTGCTCGGAGACCGCCGCTCCCCCGGCAGGGTCGAGCAGTCAAGGCCGTGCTATCTGTCTATCTGTCCCTTATCGGCGGCTGCCGGGCGCCCGACGGCGGTCGACTAGGGCTGCCCGAGGGTCC
This sequence comes from Amphibalanus amphitrite, assembly GCF_019059575.1. Lineage (NCBI taxonomy): Eukaryota > Metazoa > Arthropoda > Thecostraca > Balanomorpha > Balanidae > Amphibalanus > Amphibalanus amphitrite. Next base: position 390,742 of record NW_024882047.1, read on the forward strand.
CGCCACCGTCTTCACGTCGGGCAGCCGTCCGACACCGCGCCGGCCGGGGTTTGGTCAGTGGGCAGCGGCGACAGCCACTCGTCAGAACCGCTCGTCATTGTTGTCATGGGCCGCGGCCGACACACACAGTCGTCAACTCGATACGAATAGCCGGCTGATGTCACGGCTATGACTGTCAATGGGGAAAAAGATGAGATGACGAGATGACTTGACCTGACGAGACGGTGATAAGGAAAAACGTCCGATGAGCGTTTTTTTCAACACAGTACTGACGGGGAAATGCACCAAATTCCGCCTGATTAACGCAGTGACAGACCGTTCATGGTCTATTCCTGGTTTAATGTCTCGACATTTGCTAGCAGCGAGGAATATACGAAAAAGCTCAAATTATCGGCGGTGCTACGAATGTAGTCGCCGCTGCAGGCTGCTCTCCAGTACTCGACGCCAGTGCTGGAAAGGTATCACCCGGGTGAAGTACAGACAGACCGTGGATGTGGGATGGGTGCACTGTCACGGACGAGAAGCTCTGATTAGCTGTAAGCCGGTTTATCGCAAATGACTGATTAGACACGGAGAAGTGAGTAATTCCCATGCACTAATCGCAGCGGGCGCATGAGAGGGGTGCAAGTCCGTGTAAGCTCAGGGGTGTCTGTGATTTGATGTAAGGTCGCGGGCGTCTGTGAAGCGTATATAGCCCCTGTCCTGCCCGGTCTGCCGGCGGGCGTGGGTGGCCCGGCCGTCGGCAGCCAGCCGCTGGCCGCTGGCTCCATTAGCCGGTGACGGCGCGGCTGCATTGTGCACAGGACAGCAGCGACCGTCCGGATCGGACAGCCCCCGCCATCGATCCCAGTCGGGTCTCGCATGCCGGCACCCGTTACCACCGGCCGACTAATTATACCGGCGCCAGATAACTTCATGAAGAGCGCAAATAATTAACCGGCCCGGCCGGCGGCCGGCGGCCAGCGCTGAATTATACAGCCGGCGAGCTGGACAGACGGACGGACACCGCACGAAGGGCCCTGCCCGGTGACGGGGAGGGGCGCCGTTCCACACGAACGGTGGGGACACTGGCCAGCCAACGCAGAGGCTAGAGCCCACCTGTTCGGTATTGAACGGGCTGCGTCCCCGAATAGCGTTGCATAAATAAATATCTTAAATACCATCAGATCAGAGGCATGCAATTCCTTGTGAAGAGACATCGAATGACAGTCAGTTTTACTGAGCTACCCCGTGAGCGATTAACATTTAACAGTAGAACGCAAGAAGGTTAGCATTTTCAATATTTTTACTGTTTGCAGCGCCTGAACGGATGTCGCTTTCCGGCAACACGCAATGCACAGTGGCGGAAGATAACAGCTGATCTGTAACAGATAAGCCCCTGACGTGTCCTGTGGCGAGCTGCGCACGGCACACTTCCTGACGTGGCAGCCACGTCCTGGCGCGCTGAGCACGACCCCGTCGCGGTCGGGGCGGCGCACCACCGACACACGCCGCTGACGTGTCCGAGGGGGACGATGGCACGCGGCACCCGATGACGCCATCCTCTCGGAACTGTGTGCGTGTGACGCCACGGAGAGGCCGCAGGATGTCTCCCCTGGCCGCGCAACTGCGCAGGGGAGTGGTGATGGTCTGGGGTTCGACAGAATTTCCTAGGGACGGCAGGCCGAGGCCCGGAGGCTGCAAGAAGTGAGATCATGCTCGGACCGCAGATAGTTAGTCGTCGTCATCGAACGGATATCGATACCGTTAGGTAAGTGGCTGAGGGCTGAGTACTTCCCGTGGTGGTTAGCCGTACCGGGCAGCGCTCTACACCCCCCGAGACAAAACTTCGACGTCCAAACTCTGGAAAGCTGCCTCCACAGTATAGCCACTTTCCTCATGACAAAATCAGCCAATGAGTTATGTTTCTTTGATATTACATTAACCAATCATTTTATATTAGGTTTAACAGGTTTCTATGACCATTTCGTTAGACAAGAAGCGTCACGCAGGGAAGCTATGCCAGCATTAATCCTAAATGAATACATGTCTTGATCATATGTCTTGTCGGCGGATATAAAATCCCATTCTCATGCGAATTTCTCTGGCTCGATCCTTCTGTGCATTGCATCACAGCCAGTTGGTGGCTGGTGTGGCTGTCTGAGACAGAGACAAGCGCTGACGGTATAGTGCCACCATATCGACCCGTATAGACACAGACAGTGGCCCGACCGCTCAGATTCCCACCCAGTAAGCCTGAATGACACCGCGGGATATAAGATGACGCTGTTGATCGTCGGGGATGAAACTCATCTCAAACGAGCGCGCTGCCGCCCGGCTTCGGGCAATCACGGCTCATTCAGAGCCACCCGCAGCTCGGCTCTGAAGCTCGCAGTCGGGCACCGCCCTCAGTAGTCGTGCCCAGCCGAGTCGCTGCCGCGTAACAGGCCTGGACGTAATTTGGGCTCCACCCCTACAGTCTGCTCGTAAATTAGAGCTGAGTAAAAAACTCACTGAAGTATGCCACCGACAGGGAGGCCAGTACTCGCGCAGGCACCGAGACAGCGAAATAGCCCGCGGAGGTAGGCGAGCCGTGAAAGCCGCTCTGCCGGCAGCGTTCCCTCTCTGTGTGGCGTATGCACAGTTGCACAGCCGGAGCAGCCGGCGGGCTCCGAGCTCTAGCCGGGGAGAGGGGAGAGGGGAGAGGGAGGGGTCACCGAGCGGACTGCACGCTCTGCAGCCGCTGCACGCACCCCGCTCACTGTTGGCCCAGGTCAGGTCACGTCCGCGCGTGAGGCGGCATTTGGAGTCCGCCGGGAGTTACTCAGTGTCACCGGACAGTGTCAGTGTTGGACAGAGTCGGAACAGACGTGCGTGGCCGTGCACTGAGGAAAATGTACGAAAATGGTAACCCGCTAAGGTGTCAGGTAAACTATACTCGGGGTGTGGTAATGAATAATAACGTTCAACTGCCAATTGCAAAACGGTATCATTGTTATTTCGGTATTTGTTCAATGCTGCATTTCAGGGAAATAAATGCATCAATTTCCAGTTATGATTGAGCCACATCCAAAATAATACACCGCAATTAGATTATACCATGTCGTGATTTACATAATGAAACAAAATAAATAAATTTCTGACCCCCACAGCAGGTGCAGTAGCTTCAATAGCACAAAAGCCCCGCCGGCCTCTGCGGGCCCACCGAGGGGCGCATGTCCACAGTTCGTCGCATGCCAATCAGCGCTATCTGTCGGGCGGATCGACAGCGTGCACGAGGACAGAACACGGAGCCGATGCCGCTGCACACGCTGCGAGCCTTTTGAAGAGGAAAACGGGCGCGGCAAAAATGTGAGGTACCCGGGAGTTGGAGCACGCCGCCAGTCCGTGTCGTACGGCCGGCGGCGGTGACGGCAGGTCCGCGCTGAAGAGCCGGGCGACCACCATTGTCCTGCCGCCGGTGACGGCGCGACGGTACTTGGAACTGATGCCATCGGCGACCGGCCCGGCCGTCGCAAGGGACGACGAGGACGGAGGGCAACGACAGAAACGGTACGCTTTACCGGTCGCAACACCTGAGGCCGGCCGCGCAGATGACGCATATCAGCCGACCTGACCTGGGTCATCCCAGGTCAGCCGACGGGGCTCGGCCAAGTGGTGTCAGCGCCGTGCGTTCGCCCCTCGTGCGCCACCGATGTCACCGCACACCTTCCGCCCATGCAGTCCGCTGCATAGCATCTTGCAAGGCGGCTGTCGGCGGCCAAAAAACTCGCTAGCCTTGGAGCCGGAGCCGTCGGTTTTTGCAGCTCAGCCAAGACGGCGCGCAGGTAGTGCAGTGCATTTCCGGCGAGTATCACGGAGGAGCGAACGGAGGACTGGAGGAGGAGTCGCGGAGAGACCTTCCTCGCCGGAATCCTCCCCTGTCCTCCGGTAAGCCGGCGTCCTCCTGCAGCGAAGATGGAGCCCGCAGTGTGGACAGTCCGTGATGAGCAGCAGCTCCGGCAACCTTGGTTATGAGTGCCAACCAGGCTAGGAAGCCAGAGATGATTGCAAGAGAGAGAGCGAGAGAGAGAGAGAGAGAGAGAGAGAGAGAGAGAGAGAGAGAGAGAGAGAGAAGAGGGAGAGGGAGAGGTAGAGGGAGAGGGAGAGGGAGAGGGAGGGGGCGAGGATGAGAGAGGGGAGAGGGAGAGGAAGAGGAAGAGAGAGAGAGAGAGAGAGAGAGAGAGAGAGGAGAGAGAGAGAGAGAGAGAGAGAGAGAGAGAGAGAGAGAGAGAGAGAGAGAGAGAGAGAGAGAGAGAGAGAGAGAGAGAGAGAGAGAGAGATTCTGTGTCCAACTGACACTGACTAGGTGAAACGAGCGTCGATATCGACAGATGCGTGCACTGTGCACACTGCACAGATAGTGTAGAACCACGGGACACAGCCCAGCCGCTCCGGTTCGGCAGAGCGGCGGCGCCGAGCGGAGCGGAGCGGTGGGGCGGGGCGCTCCACGAGCGGTGTCGAGACGCGCCCCTTCACACCGCGTTTTTGTGCTCGCCTGCACGCGGTCGGCTCACTGGCAGTGGGTAACCCAGATGGAGCACAGGCCCTGTGGGACGGGACGAACCGGCGGACCGGCGACCACCACAGCTCAACTCAGCTGTAGCGGGCCGGGCAGCGGACACCACCCGCTCACCGCCGCTCCCATCGCCCGCGGCCAAACAAAGGAACCGGCGGCTCCGTACACAGCGCGGCGCCCTGACGAATGGCGGCAATTTCAGCCAGCCGCCAAATGTCGAGCGGTAAAATCTATGGGAAATCATTAGCTGGGCGGCGCCGTGTAATTTGTGCTGTGCGTTGTCCGAAGTCAGCGACGACCGGTCGGAGCGAGACGACGGAGTGGAGGGAGGCGGCAGTCTACCTGTGTGATTCTTAGCAGTTCACACGGTCTCGACAAGCAACAGTCCAGAACAATACACCTGGTTGAGCCAGAAATTCACTAGTCTGATTCAAAGATCCACCTGTCTGAGCCACGACAAGCCACTTGCCTGAGCCAGAAATCCACCTGTCTGGGCCAGAGATCCACCCATCTGCATAAGCCACAGAGATCCACCTGTGTGAGCTACAGAGATCCACCTGAGTTCCATTTGTCTGAGTCACAGCAATCCACCTGTCTGAACCACAGAGATCCACCTGTCTGAACCACTGAGCTCCATCTGTCTGAGCCACAAAGATCCACCTGTCTGAGCCACATCCACCTGTCTGAGCCACAGAGATCAAGCTGTCTGAGCCACAGATAGCCACTCGTCTGAGCCACAGAGATCCACCTGTCTGAGCCACAGAGATCAAACTGTCCCAGCCACATCCAACTGTCTGTGCCTCAGAGATCCACCATGTCTGAGCCATAGAGATCCACCTGTCTGAGCCACTGAGATCCACCTGCCTGTGCCACTGAGCTCCATCTGTCTCCATGGATCCTCGATTCTGTAGATTCCGACAAGTCACCCGGACCGCAGTCAGGAATCAGAATCAAAGACATTGCGCAGTTCCATAAATAAATACCAGGAGCAGAGAGGCCTCAGCTATCAGCTGCGAGCTGTTACATGCCTGAAATGTGGGTTGTGAGCTGTGTCTTCGCCTTAGGTGTAAGTTAGAAGTGCTGTGAGATGAGTAAGTTGACTGTGAGCTTTTGTACCCACAGCTGTGACCTGTGAATCTGCATAAACCTGCGAGCTGAGGACTGTTAAACCCTCGTGTCTGTGGGCTAAGCTGAGGCCTGCCAGAGCCACGGAGCTGTCAGCTGTAGGCCTGTCACAGCCGTGGGGCTGTGAGTTGAGGCCTGTCAGCAGAGCCGCGGGACTGGGAGCAGTGAGCCTGTCAGCTCTGTCCGGCGGGTGGTAACACCCTCAGCTCTGTCCGGCGGGTGGTAACACCCTCAGCTCTGTCCAGCCAGCCGGCTGCACCGAGTGGCAAAAACGCGGCCTTGGCTACACACACACGCAGACACACACACAAAGCAGCATGCACGCGAGTGGCACATACAAACACGAGCACACACAGACATACAGGTGCAGAGTGTGAGTTGTATGCACCATGCAACGCACCAGACCTTGCACACATATCCCGTAATATACGAGTGTTTTAGACCAAACTGCCCTAGCCGACGATGACGAAATATATAAGCCTACACTGACGGTCGAGTTCAACACTATTGCCGGGAAAAATGTGTCCTCAAAATCCTTCTATTTGACAGCTTTCGCCATTTATAAGTCAAAACGATGAAGTAAGGTCAAATCTGAGGACATGCTGGCGAAAAAAAAACTTCGAAAGAGATATCGAATGCGCTTTTACCGTAAGCCGAATATCTTTAGCTCACGAGCCATGGGGCTGATTGTAAAAATATCAAAGTCGGGAAAATTTGACGGAGAATATCACCTCTGATGACCTGCAGTGACCTCAGTATTGATCTGTGCAAACTGCAGTCCGTCCGCTGAAAAGTTTCAAGTTACGCGTAGCGCGATCATTTCAAAGCGATTCATTTACTTTCCACCCCAGTGCCATAGGCGCAAAATGAACATTGTAGTCGCGTGCTCACTATTAACAACCAATTCTTTCCGCACCGAATAAGTTAAATGCAGGGGCGCGGGAACTACTTTCCGACTGGGGGGGGGCACACCATAATAGAGGTCAACCTAGGGTACCCCCAAATCTAGTTTTCTCACCGGTTTTAGGCCACTTATTTTTCACCCCTCGGCTTTTTCAACAACAAAAAAACATTTGCAAAAAAAAGTGTGGTATTCCGTCTCAAAGCTGTGGGGGCACCGCCCCCACAGCCCCAGAGTTGGGGGGGCAAGCTGCCCAGGGCATATTTTAACATACTGACTGCGTCCCATTTTGGGACGCAGCCCCCTGCCTTTGGGACGTAGCCCTCGCGAAATTTGGACCACTGCGTCCCACACTGAAATGTCCCGGTTTCAGCGGAAAAGTGCAAGCAAAAATAATTAGCATGCCTCGGTCTTTTACTATGCAACAGATGTTGCCTTTCTGATTACCAATTTACCAATTACCAATTTTTATTCAGGCAAATCCACTCATAGTGGCTATTCCTTGCCATCAGTCAAGTTGTGAAATGCAGTGATATAAAAAGACATTCACACTTTCCACATGCACATAAACTAAAACGGGCATAGGTAATAAAAAGGGAAAAACTAAAATAAGACAATAATGACGATTGCTTTGTGCCCTGATTTACTATGCACCTAAGCACATACATGCGCTCTCCAGTCCTTGTGCCCTGCCCTATCCTTGGGTCGTACACCTTGTTATGTCCTGCCCTACTATACCCCAAAGATATGTGACCTGCCCAGTGCCCAGTGCCCTGTCTTAAAGGAAAAGGGCCACCTTTAACATGGGGATTGAAACTGAGATAGCCATCTTGTAGCCCGTGTCCGAAAACCTATCTGTCTACCTCCTTACGGCCGATTTCGGCCTCCATTCGTAGTTATCGGCAATTTTAAAAGAAAATACGCCAGGAATGCGTTCTTATCCCAGGAATGCGTTCTTATCCGACAATACAGCCACCCGCGGCGAGGCTTTGGTTTTTTACCAATCAGCTCCAACCAGCTCAGCTTTAACCAATTAGCTTATCTGACACAATCCGACGAGTCTGTCTTCTGAACGCTGATTGGCTTGAGTGTGACGTCATCGCTATGCCATCATACAGTAGGTGCCGTAGAGAGTATCAACATAGTACCAATATGTTAAATAGTTTTAAATACTTTTTAGCGAATTGTGCACTTCTGGCACCAGTTTTAAAAAGAAAATGAAAAATAATAATGTCAAAATGAAAAACAACGATATCTTCATATTTCACGAAGGTGGCCCTTTTCCTTTAAGGTCTTGTACCTTGCCCTGTCCTTCCTTCAGGCCCTGCGCCCTGCTCTGCATTCAGGCCCTGTGACCCTCTCTGCCCTGCCCAGTGTCCTCAAACCCGATACCTTGTTGTCTTCCCGTCTTAAGGGCCCGTCTGCTGCCGGTTCGGTGCTGGGCCCGGATTTCGGGAAAATCCGGGCCTGGATTTCGGGACCGGATTCGGGACACTTCTCTCCATAAGAGCCCCACACCAGCTTTTTAGTGTCCCTTGTCGGCCTTTGAGGGCCCCTTGCCGGCTTCTCAGGGCCTATTGGCGATCTCTGAGGGCTACTTGCCGGCCTCTGAGGGCCCTTACCGGCCTATCAGGGACCAGCAGCTCTAAGGGTTCCACACACGCCTGCGATGACCCCCTAAACCAATGGTTGAAGGCCCCCACAACGGCGCCTGCGAGGGCCTTCACCGGCGGCTGTGAATGCCCCACACCGGTGCCTAGCTGAGGGCCCAACACTGCCACCTCTGAGTGCAACCGGCACCCCTGAATGAGGTCCCGAAACCAGTGCTTCTTAAGGCCATATATCGGCGGCTCTGGGGGCTCAACGCCGAAGCCGCATCGGACGGCCACTCACCGGTGACTTTTGAGGGCCCCACACCGACGACTCTGAGGGCCCCACTGGCGTCTGAGTGTACCTTGCTGCCTGCTGGTCTCTAAGGACTCCACAGGGCTCCCAAAGGCACCGCAGACCTCTTGAGAGCCCCTTGTCGGTCTCTGAGAGCCCCTGTCGGCCTGTAAAGGGTTCGAGCCAGCAGCTCTAAGGGTCCCACACCCGACTGTGACAACCCCACGCTGCAGTGTCTCTGGGGGCCCACAACGGCAACTGTGAGGACCCTCACCGGCGCCTCTGAGGGCCCACAGCGGCACCTCTGAGGGCCCACAGCGGCACCTCTGAGGGCCCCGCACCAATGCCTCTGATAGCATCACACCGGCACCTGTGAGGGCCCACACCAGTGCCTCCAAAGGCTTCATAACCGGCGGCCCTGAGGGCCATACACGGGTGATTTTGAGGGGCGTACCGAAGGCACCACACAATCCCTTAGTCTCGCTGAGCTTCTATCCCAATTCCATACCGGCTTCTATCCCAATTCCGGCTCAACTAATTATCAGCCCCCCCCCCCCCCCTCCATGGGTCAGCAGCGCCGCGCCGGTGCCGGGGGCCAGCGCCATCGGGGCGGCACTTGGGCGAATTTCGAGACTGGCCAAAAGCAATCACAGCCCGCTCCCAATATCCCGCTTGCTGTCCCTCCACCGGCACATAACACAATGACACGTGTATCTCACCTGCATTATATACTATTTCGCTTGCAATGTGGTATGTGCCCTTTCCGATCGAAGCATGTGCCCTATGCCACCTTTGGGACGCAGTAAAAAATCCTTAAAATATGCCCTGAAGCTGCCCCCACTGCCCCCCCGGCTCCCGCGCCTATGGTTAAATGCCTGATTAAGTAGAGGGACTGTGGAGTGCGGACGTTCTTCAAGTTCTGTGCAGGAAATCTGAATTATATAATGTTCATAAACGGTTCAAGGTGACAGGGAGGTAATAAAATAGTGTCGATTAGAGGCAGCTACCGAGAAACAAATCCGGCTTGGTCGATTTTCAGCACGCAATCACTGTTACCCATTCAAACGTCCAGGATACCGTGGCGCCCCGGCCGCCCGGCCGGCAACTTCCAAACTCTGTCGAGAGATGTCATTGGCATAGGCGGCTGGACGGGTGACGTCACCGGCGGCTGGCCCCCGCCGCGGCCGCCCCGGGCGACGTCAGCTAGAGGTTACCCCCGGTCAGTCAGGTGGCGACATCTGTCCAGTCATGGAACGGGCAGCGGCCGGCCCATGCCGACAGGGCCGCCCAGTACAAGGCCGGTGCCGGACCGGCCTGAGCCGCTGGTGTCTGCCGACCGGGGACGGGGTGTCACCCCCTGCCCCCTCCTCCCGGTCGGTCAGCTCTGGAAATGATCAGCGCGGTCGCCCAGGCAGGCTCGGCGGAGGACAGCGCTCCGACAGCAGTTGTAAAGATCAGACAGCCGTGGGCACTTGAACGCTTCGTCAGGGCTCCGTAAGGAAGGCGACCCGGCCCGGTTGCACGTTGCGCAGTGCTATATTCGTATTCATCATCATTCAGGTCAGATGCCTCAAATATTGTCCGCCCAATGTCCAGCTCTCTTCACAAATGTCCAAGCAATAGCTTCATTTGCATTGGTAGAGCCACGAGTCCCACTCATACATCCGAGTCACCAAGTAAATGGCTACATGACTCCAGTATCACCATATCGAGTGAAAGGTTCATGACCTCAGCGAGTATACGAACGTCTCATATGTGCTGATGCTTCAATTCAGGCTGCTCAATGTGAGGTGCTTCGTCAGAAAAGGAGCTGCTGAAGGCCCCCAGAAGGGTCGATGCTGGGTCGGTGCCTACAGAAGGATCGGTGTGAAGTCGTGTTGCCTGCAGTATCGGTTAGCCCCAACCCATGCAGTGCCGAGCGATGGCCAGCCTAGCGGCACAACGACCGCAGTGACAGTCTTGTGGCTCTCCCCTACCCGTCCCTTTTGAACGGGACAAGGGCGCAGGTCTCGGTCACCCACTGCGCAAGGTAGAGGAGAGGAGAGGAGAGAGGGGTACCGAGCGGAGCGGGAGCACCTGCCACGGGAGGCGCTCGGCCGAGACGGCGCATTCCACGCCACCTCCCGGGGTCAGGGCGCGTCTCCGCTCCCCGTCTCCCCTATGAGAATCGGTGGCTAAATTTAGCCGGCCCAGGTCCGGTAGAGGGAGGAAGTAACCCGATTATTGGACGGTGGTGCGGCCGTTTGGCGGAGGGGACAGGACCGGCGGCTCCTGGCCGGTCGTTTGGAGATGACGGAGCGACGGGAGGTACGGGCGCCGGACGGGTGCTACCCACCGCAGCGGGGGGTGCCTGCTCACCGGCGGGGGTCGCAGTCCCCCCCCTCCCCTGACCGGTCGTCACGCACCAGTGGACAAGGACGCCGCGGGAAAACGGCCACCAATTTAAACGAGCAGAAACCGGCCGTTAATACCGGACAAAGGTGTATTATATAGGGGATGTGTTACAGGGGATACCTGGGGGCCCACCCTTTCGATCGACTAAATCTATTTTGGCTCTCCATTCCCCTCTACCTGAGGGCAACCGCCTCCGCACGGTTAGATATACATAAAATATATCCAACAAAAGAAAGTTAATATAAAGTTATCTTTGAAAGAAACTCGTCAGAAATCATATTCATTAGTTTTCATTTACTTAGCGACGCGTATTAGATGCACTCGGAAGAAGGTAATTCATTTTTATGCGCTGAACTTTATTGAAGTTTGAAAAGACCAATAAAATATTTTATAATGCAAGTGAATACGCATCACTGACGAGAAAGTTGAAAACATGGTTACACAATGGGGTACCTATTGTGGGGGTATACATCCAATGGGGTAGGTACGTTACATCCAAATTGCATCAATATGAACATTCGGGAAAAACTGCTAGACATCCCGACAAGAAAAAACTCCGCAAAAGCCTGTGCTGACGCAGTGTCATGCAATTCTAAATGAAAAGATATTGCGTGTTGATCACTCTAGCTGGCTTTTAGCATAAAACTGAATCGGTACGGGATGTTTGTTGTTATTGCTGCCGCTAGAGAAACGTGTGCGTTTGAAGAAATAGTATGCAGTGCTCTAGCGAGGAACATCTTGATATATGTAGTTAGGATTTTAAATGACCTTTTCCTCGATAATTAATTGGAAATTCAATAAAAAGTAAATATTATATTGTTTGGCAAATTTTCGAACAACAGTTCATTCTCAAACCACATGAAACAATTGACCAATTGACCAATCTCAATTGTTTCATGTGGCTTGAGAATGAACTGTTGTTCGAAAATTTGCCAAACAATATAATATTTACTTTTTATTGAATTTCCAATTAATTATCGAGGAAAAGGTCATTTAAAATCCTAACTACATATAAACGTGTGCGTTGTTTGAAACTTGTCTTGTATTTTCTAACAGAGGTCGTTCACTTTTCACCACAAATAGTCTCACAAAATATGTGAATCTGCAACGCAGCAAAAAAAAAAACACCTATGTGGCGGTCAAATCTTAAAACTGGGGTCCATTCTCTTTGAGCATCCATTCTGCTCTACACTCAAACAGCGAGCTCCGTCCACAAGCTTCGCGCAACAAAAGCCCAGCCCCAAACGAATGTCAGCCAAGCAAAGGCAATACTGCTCTCGTCATTTGTCGATCCCTGAGTGGACGTCGGGTCTCGTTAGTCTGTGCCGGAACTGGCGGTACCGAGAGTGCCCAGTTCGAGGGCCGGCCCGTGGACGCAGGGGATGGCCGACTCTATCGAGAGCGGGCGCGGCCGGCCCGCCGCCGCCGTCCGATGTGATGGCGACACCCAATTTTCAGTTACGACCTCTCATCCTCGGTTGGATGGCTTTTTTATCCGGGCACGGCGCGAGTGCGGGGCGCAGAATCGATGTCGACGCGGCTGTGCGGTCAGCGGCGGCCTGCGCTGCGAGCGGGCGAGCCACCGACTGGAGTGGGAGAGGTCGGCCACCAAACCGCGGCCGGGGAGGGACCGATACACTTCGAGATCGAGTCGAGCACGACCAATGAGCACGATCAGAACAGAGCAGACCCTAAACAAGTTGGATTCAGTTCTAATAGATCCACGATGCACCAATAACACTGGATTCTACCAACTGAATCATCTGCAGATGGGGTTGAACATGACAACGGTTTGGCCACCACCATAGCATCATGGGATTCGACACCTTACAACGTAAGAACAGCGGATACTGGGCCGACCGTGCCAATGAAAACTATGGTATGCTGTCCCTGGGACTGGGAGTAAAGACTGGGTCAAAGGCTGTAGGGTAGACTTGACTTCGGGCAATCATGTTTTTCGTCATTGTCTGAAAGGTGAGATATCAAACGGACTCTCTTCACGACTGCCACGAACACATTCACTCAACGGTTTGCCACAGTCTGTCCGTTGTAAGTCCATCAGTCGGTCTGTCGGTTCTTCAGTCCGTCAGTTCGTCATTGCGGAGGTTAGCTTTTCGTCAGTCTCTCAGTCCTCGGTCCGTCGATTTCTCAGTCCATCAGTTGTTCAGTCGGTGCCGGGTTCGCCGGCAGTCCAGTCGGCCTCAGCCGGCGGCACAGGGTGAGGTCAGAACGAACCCTGTCCACCAAGGTCAGCAGCACATGACGGTGAAAATAAACACACAGCCAGCCAGCGCCAGCCGGCGGGGCGTGCGCGCCGGGCGCCTGATCAGCTGGGCCAGCTCGCCGAGCTGCGCCCTCAGCTGACCGGGGCGCGGCGCGGCGAGACACCGCAGCTGGGTCGGCGCCTCAGTGCTGCGCCTCAGCCGAGAAACCAAACATCCTGACCTTAAGCCCGTCGTTAGATCAGGAAGCACAACGCCACCAATACCTACATCTCCGAGCATTTCGAAATCGGCCCTCTCGTAAAACATAAACATACGCGATCATGCATAAGCTGTGAGATTCGTCAGCCACCCTGATCGTGATCAGTGCATGCCAGCCCGGTTAGACGGAGTTCAAGATGCCCCCCCCCCCCAATCCCCTCAGAGAGGAGAGCAGACAGCCGCTCCTCCGATGCGTTGTCATCACTGACAGGCCGACAGGGGGCAGTCGTCAGCGACCGGCGGCGGGCCGTCGTCGGTCGCGACACGGGAATTCGATTCCGGTAATGTGGCCGCTCTGCCCGGTCAGCAGGCGCCGAGCGGGCCATCGGGCCGGGCGGGAGGGCAGCGGGACACAGCCGGACAGCAGGAAGGGATAGGAAGGGCTGGACACCGGACAGGATGGGACAGGCCTGGGTAGGTCATGCACAGTGGGAAAGGGCAGGACACCAGACAAGGCCAGGGAGAGGGTCGGCGATTCAAGTCTGACGGAGATGCGCCGTCACCGACGCTGTAGCAATAGCTGAACTGACCGCTGCTGTCCGCCAGTTCCCGATCAGGGTCTGCGGTGGTCCGGGTCGAGCCTGACCGTGACCTCAGTTGCACGTGACCTCTGGCTCCGCTGACGTGCCCGCCCCTAAACGTGCCATGACCTCTGCTGACCATGACCTCACACCGTGTCATAGCCGTGGCCCGTGACCCCGCGCCGCGCCGTGACCGTGACCCGGGCCGTGACCTCTGCAGTGGACCAGGTCAGACACGACACCCGCGTCAGCTGACCGCCGCCGCAGCGGTGCCGCATCTCATGGGTAAACGGTCCCTCCGCCCCGCCCGTCGTCCCCCGGCTCAGGTGCCACCAAGGTCTCTGAGCCGGTGCAGCACCGCGCACTATGAATAAGAACCGGTCCGGGTGACCAGGCGGTGTCGGCGCCAATCCGTGGGAGCAGTGCCGAGTGCCGGAGACCGCCCGTGCCGACCGAGCGGCCGGGCACACTGCACCGGCGCTGGACCGACGGACCCGCCCCCACTGCACCGGCGCCCAGATCCACTGATCTACAAGTCCACCGCCCCAGGCGTCCATGGATTCATAAATCGCCAGCTGCACTTCGTCGCTCAACGCTCCAGCTATGGTCCATTATTTTACTAATATAACATAACACATTAGCAATAACCGGACCTGACATCCACCATTCATCTTCATGCGTGACCCAAGGCCTAGAGCTCTATCAAAAGTTGTCTGAGGACACAGCCAACCAGTTAAATGTGCTGTAAGTCACGACGATCGCTGTGCAGTACGACGCAAATGCCACACCCTATAGTTCTGGCAAGCCGAAGTGATAGACGGATAACGTGCAATTTATTGGGGAAGTATGTAGATACAAAACAGAAAAAGACCTCACGATGATCCCTTACGTCTGTCCGTATGTTATGTTGTATGAAATCAAATCAGTTTTAGAAATGTATACGGTGCTTTTTCTCGCTTCCTCATTCTATCCATGCTTTACTGTCGCCTTTTCGACCCCTCCCAGCCACCTCAGCCGCACGTCCCTGCAAGGTTTCTCCCCTCAAGCAGTCCGCCGCCACCTGACAGGGCAGTTTTTGCCTCCGGCCAAACCCGGTCAAGGTCACGGGGCGGACCACGTGACCTGCCCACGTCAGCGTGACGTCACAGCCTGCCAAGTGCAGCGGGGATGGTGACTGGGACGGACGGGCCCATGTAAGCAGGGTAATGTGCGGGGGACTATTGTCGACCGACCACATCTGTTCCTGTGGGCTCGGCTGGTCTCTTGGGCAGGTGGGCTCGGCTAGGCTGATGGTGAACTGGGCTCGGCCATGGATGTGTCGCTGATTGTGTCGAAATGTACAGCTGGTGCACGGATCCAATGAAGGCAAAACGCACAGCTCGCAGCCGAACCATACATAGTGGAGTGACGGAATGTTAGCACCTCTCAGCTTTCAACGTCACGGTGTTCATACTTTCAGTTCTTCATAGCTCGCTCTCAGTTGAGCGTCTCTATAGAAACGGGTTCCTTAGTTACGGGTCATATCATAGTAAATTCAAGCAAAACGCACTTCCGTTAGCTGGCGTCAAAGTCAGGAGTTATCTAGCGGAGGGCCTGACCCGGAACCCTGCTAGGGGCAGTCCCGGAAGGTCAAGTCCATCTGGGGCGCCATTCTTGCAGGTCAAGTCCCCTGGGGAACCGTCACAGCGCTGCGGGCTAGGTCATATCGAGAAGCTGACCCAGCGGGCTGGGTCCCTCGGGTAGCCGTCCTAGGGAGGGGGATCCCCGCGGGCCCCGGGCCGGAGGAGGCGATCGGCCGATAACCGCAGTCACGCTGCCGCGGAGACTATAGGACCACCTCACTGCACTGGACCGGCTCACGACAGAGTCCAACGTGGAGACAACCACACTCGGCACGGGACGAGCTCTGGATCAGATCCGCGGATCAGACAGGATCAGACGTGATCTGATGGGGGGATAACTTTCCTAACCGGCACACCTCGCACCGGTGGCCTTGGTCGCAGCAGGTAAGGCATGAAATACGGACAGAACTTGCACATGGCGTACATTGCACCTCATGGCTCGGTGCAATGGCTTGGTGGGCTCGAGAAAATCGCATCTAGGTACTTTGTGTCGGATATTTCTGGTCTGGGTCGGCAGGGCGCTGTTGCGAGACGGTTGACAGAGTGTGGAGACTCACCAGTGACAGCTTAGTCTACCTGACACCGAGTGTGGAGATAGAATCGCCAGATAACAGATAATGCAGCTCGGCGCGAACCATCCGCGCACGCTGAGAAGTACAGTCATACTGATACTGTTGGGCACTGATGAGCGCCGTCAGCTTGCAACCTATTAGTGGGCGGCCAAATCCCGAGCTGATGAAATACTCGAAATGTATTACCATAAAATCAAACAGACGTAGCTTTTAAGTAGATATGGACCACAGGTTATGTAAAAATTTCATGATTAGTCTTTAGAAGGTTCGAATATGTAGATGTGCCTAATACACCAATAATCTGATATGCATGTTTCTCAGCTGTAGCACATGAGAAGTGAGAACACTTGACCGAACACAGACCGAAAAGAGCATACCGATTCCGTAGGTTAATAAATCCAATGATACTCGCTAGATTAGGTGAGTACCTTATCACTCAACTGCTTTGCGATCGTATGGCTATAATAAAAATATAGCAGGAATAGCGCATTCATAAATACCTAAGTAAATAAATAAATCATTAAATAAATAAATACGGTCTCCGGGCTTCAGGTGATTTTTAACCCCCGACTTTGAGAAAGGAAGTTTAGATATGGGCGCCATATAGCCTTGTTGCTGGTGCGCCCTTTAACACCAAATCATCATCAAATAAATAAATAAATAAATAAATAAATAAATAAATAAATATAAATAAATAAATAATAACTAAATGAATAAATAAATGAATAAATAATAACTAACTGAATAAATAAATAGATAAATAACATACACTGGAAAAAACGTAGGCATAAAGCGCTAACTCTACTGAGGCGGCCTTTGTTGCTAAGTGAGAGCGTATTTCCACAACAAACAATGAAAGACGCCCGAGCACCAGAGGAGTGAGGATGCATGGTGTTTCCTCTCGAAAGGCCGAGTGGTGCCGCTCCTTTATCAAGGCTCCCTTAATTAACACAATAGTATAAGCTGCATTACTTAGCTGCCAGAGGCGCAGTTCTGAGACAATTCGCAACGCTACTGGCAAATCCAAAAACAAAGGAATCCCATTTGTGCAGTTGGCAGGACGAGGTGTTCTATTTGTGCAGCCATGGCGGCAGTGCTGCTACGCTCACGACTTTGGCTGAGCGATGGAAATATGGCATGGCTTTAATGTCATCCTCATAGATAATTGGAATTCAACAGTAGTTATCAATCATTCCTTCGACGCTTCATTCAAGGTGTCAGGGCTCATGCTCCGTAAATATATCCGCGACCCACTGAATACGCCGCGCGTGGAAGCGATGACGCATTTATAGTGGCCGGCGGGAGGTGGCGGCCCGCCCCCCCCCCCCCATGCCGCCGGGGATGGTCGGTAGTGTGACTAGGGGGGGAGGCAGGACCTGTTGCCGGTGACGTGGCTGTGCTGTAGCCGCTACAACAGCGTCCGGTCACCGGGGTCAGACATCGGCTTATACAACTCAGTCATCCCCTCGGACACGGCAACCGGGTAACGCCCAAGTCAAGGAGTCACGCCGCCTACAACAGGATAGGAAGGGAAGGCACGCCGCGTGGCGAAAGACCGTAGACGGACCAACGGGAAACGACGAATCTGAAGGAGTTCTACCTAGCAACACGCGACTGAGGATGGGGGAACACTGAGTATCAGATGATCTGATTAGTTATGAATGATGTAAGATATGCCATGCACCATGCTGATGAAACCAGTTTACGTCAGCCGTTTTGGTACCCCCTCTACGCAGAAACACACACCACTCTAATCATCTCGACAGGGCACAAGACACGCGTGCGGACCAGTCGATGACAAGGCGCGTCGGTGCCGTTGAGTGGTTTGTCTCTCTCGGTCGAGGAATCTTCTGTCGATTGTCTGACGGATAGTCGGAAAGCCAGTCGCGGAGAGGACGGTGGCCAGCGCAGGCGCCGCGCCGGTCGGCCACGGCACGGCCAGGTTTGGCTGACCGTGTCGGCCGCCACGTCCCGCGCACGCGACTGAGCTGTGGCTGGGTCCGTCGGCGGTCCGGGCCGGGCCGGACCGGACTGGACGGGCCGGCCGGCCGGCCATGAGCTGACCATTTTTCCTGCGGCCGCCGCCCGCCGTCGGCCGTGGCGGCCGTACTGTCGCGCCGAGCCGCAGTGACGACTCGCGGGCCACCGGCGACCAGAAGCCGGTGAGGGCTGAGGGCTGAATGGAGAGGGCTGATGGAAGACAGCACAGGGCTGACTGATGAGGGATGAGGGCTGATAACTCAATCGTGATAGCTGCCATTTGACAACTTAAGACGGACGAACTGGAGCTGAAAGATAAGGTTGAGGATCGAGTGAGGGCTGAGGGCTGAATGAGGGCATCTGGTGCCGACAGGCTGTCGACGGCCCCGACGTCCACCCCGGCGGCTGCCACAGCCCTCAGCCCTGCTGTGCTGCCTCCCTCAGATTCCGGCCCGGCACGGCGCCGGCCGTGCTCACCACGCGGCGATCAGCTGGCCCGGCCGGTCCGCAGCAGCGATGCGGTATCGTGAGCCGCCTTTTCGTGCCAGTCCCACGGAACGGGTACGGCCTGTGGCGGGCGCCGCGTCCCGCCCGGCGGCTGGCGGGCGATGCAGCCGTCACCAGCACGTCAGCACGTCAACACGTCAGCTCAGCGAGCGTCGGCTGTCAGCACGTCAGCCGTCCGCCCCCGCCGGCCAACCGAGCTGCGTGCGGTGGGGCAAGAGAGGGGGAGAGGTGATGGAGGGATTGTCGCCGCCTCAACCATAAAAAATCACCGTCCACCGCCCACGATTGAAGCCGACGCAATTCTAGTGGAGTGCAGTCGTATACGTCGATTGCCGTGATTCCATGCTAGTGCCCAGTGCATTTCAGTCTTACATATCGCCACGATTAGCTACGTGATTGTGACCTGACCTGCGCCAATCGGTCAGTGATTGGACGCCAAAGTACGGTTCACCCCTTTTCATCGGAATGGAGCTGACTAGCCGTTAACACCTCGCATTTAATGTCCGAGATGCACTTAGCCCCACCAGGTATCCCATGCTCATTGCTCACACAATCAGGACAGTGGAGGTCGGAGCATATCTGATCACCTCTCCCCTACCACCAGATTTGGGCCCTGATCATTCGAACGGGGAGCGGCTTGAAGCCGTCTCTCGGTGCTGCGTTCACAGCCCAGCCGCGCCAACCGATCGATACATTTCAATCATGCTCGATGTCGGCCGTCGCGGGCGCGCCGCGCTCCGCCGGGTCCGCCGCCGCTCGCAGAGGGACCCGGCGAGCACCTAACTACCGCACTCCATCCTTCTCCAATTTCCGATCGGCCGAGGGGCGCGGCACCGGTGACAAGACTGCAGCGCCGCCCGGCCGGCCTCCGCCTGTAATTTCCCCGGTCGACCATAACCCGGCATTCGAAAAACATTAGAGCCGCCGGCACGGCGCGGTGTGGGCTGCCGGCCGACGCGCCGCACATCGATCCTCGCACCCCGGCCACCAGCGGCGCCGCTGGGGCAGGTCAGGTCACACGTGACGTCAGAGGTCAGCAGCGATCGATCCCCGCCGGGGATACCGGCACCGCTGCTGAGGCAGGTCAGGTCACCGGGGACGGCGATAGAGAAAGTGGCAGTGCTTCGCTTTGTGGAAGAACGATTGAACTTCATTTAACCTAAAGCGAAAGACGTTTTCTGTTGAAACTATACAACGGCACGGTGCGAATCACGGATACCGCCCCACAATGCCCCATCCCCAACTAACACGCACGTATTTCGAAAATCCCGGCGGCGGCCAAGCATCAGCGCCCCTCGGCCACATCGCTCCAGGGAGCTGGAGAAGGGAGACCGCAGGCGCCAGGCAGGCCGGCACGAGGGGCGGATCATGACACACGGCGCGTATCTGGCGCACAGCACATCCGCGGCCGACCGCAAACCGTTCACCGGCCGCCGACCACCGTCAGAGCGCAGGGGTTCCCAGAAACGCAGCGCTCCCTCCGAGAGGTGACCACATGGATCTCCCTCGCGACCCCGTGACCTGCGCTGGGGGCTGGAGATCGGGACACCCCGA
Source organism: Amphibalanus amphitrite (assembly GCF_019059575.1). Classification (NCBI taxonomy): domain Eukaryota; kingdom Metazoa; phylum Arthropoda; class Thecostraca; order Balanomorpha; family Balanidae; genus Amphibalanus; species Amphibalanus amphitrite. The sequence goes on from NW_024882047.1 coordinate 410,822, forward strand.
ACAGAGGGGTCCCATCACGTTCCGGTGCACTGGTAGTTCCGTCCAGGGGCCGGGGATGGCCAGCGAAGTCCCAGGCAGTGACTGCCCCACCATGACATGGCCCGGGGTGCATGAATTAAAGCTGCGTGCAGTGATAATGCGCATTTTACCGTATAGCGCTCAATTACCATCATGAATGAGCGAAAGTCAGGTAATAACTTCAAGGTGACAACGAATGATGTGAATGAAATAGGTAATGTATTGATCAATATCCTAAATCTTCAAACATTTGTGCTCTCACGAAACCAGTAGCTTAGTGGGCGAAGCGCATATAAATTTCAGTAATCTTTATGTGTAAAGAAATACCATAAAAGCACTACGCTGATAATAACAATACTTTTTCTCTAAATAACCTATTCAAGTATAAAAATGAATGTTTAGCGCCTGGATCCATACCAGGCAGAGCCTATTGCGCAGTTCCATCGAACTTAACACCCGGCCTCGTCAACCGCTTCTGGTTCAAAGAAATGAAATAAGACCAAAAAATTAAATGCACCGCAATAGCTTATGGCTAAACAATCGTACTGGGCCTCAGTTTGTTTCACCTTATGATTAGTTTCTTTAAGAATAAACAGAGATAGCTGAATACCTAAGACCATACCAGTTTACTGTTTCTGAGGAGACAAAAACCGACTCTAAATCAGCACTGCGCTATCTCTCAGTGTCCACCACTGGCAGGGCCGATGCAGCCTCAGTCCTCATTGCGACATCTCCGTTTTCACAGCGCTTAGTCTAAACACTGGGCCAGTTGCTACCCAGCCGGCCGCCCCGAACTGTCCGCGACGGTGAGGTCCAATCGCATCCATCATCGTGCTCAGTGTCCACTGCTGTATCCGTGAGTTTCCACGCCGTGTCCGCTGGTGTTCACAGCTGCGGGTTGCTGCCCGCCAGTGTCCATAGCTGTGTCCTGTCCTGTGTCTACCGTTATGTCCAGAATATGTCCACCGATGCTCCCTGCAGTGCAGTGTCCGCTGCACTTCTGACTGCGTCTGCCAGTGCGGTGTGCGCTGCCCTGTCCGCGAAGAGAGCTGTGTGAAATGACCGTCCGTGTGTGACAGGCAGTGTGACCGTGTGTGTCCAGGGACAGGCCGACCGCCGCCCTCTCGGCCAGTCGTCCCTGCTGAGAATGTAAACGAATCAGCCCACAAATAAACGGTGCAACCACAGCCGGGCTCCTTACGTAAACAGTTACACGTGGCTGGCAGCGCGGACGGCCGGACGGCCGGACCGACGGACCGACGGACGGGTGGCCCTCGAGCCTCTCTGTGATGGATAGTCACTGGTCACTGGTCAACCCGGGCCACATAGGCTACACAGCGCTCCAGGCCTACCTCCCCCGGAACACATAAACGTGAGCAGCGCTGCAGTCTTTGGGAAATATACGCCCAATGACATCTTTTGATATGACGTTATAATATGATATGACGTTATAGCTATTTACCAAATGATTTTGAAGAAAAAGGCTGCTTAGCGACTGAGACTTCGTACGAATATGCAAGACTTTACTGAGTACTTGACTCCGTCACATGCTTGACATCGAACATTGCACCCGATTGTCGACTTTAATAGACCGTCAACGACAATGCATCGTAAGACAGAAATACACTGCAGTATATAGACATCGGATGAGTTTAAATTGAGCCATTTCAGCTTGTGGGATAAGTGGCAGACGCACTCGGGGTTTGAATTTCAGAAATTCCGAGTTCCGTAATTAGGCATTCCGTTATATACCGCGCATATAATTACAAGAATGTCAGCACACTATTCCTGCACGTCCAATGACCCCTGCCACGATTTGACACTTGGTTAGTGGACGAATATCGTTCGGATTTAATATTTTCCAATCAACGGCCCACAGGCTTTGTGTTTAATCTAGAAAATATTGATGGGGTCACAGCCTCACGGCGGAGTCCACGGCACCAGGACAGCTGTGACGCGGGGCGGACAGAGGCCGTTCTCGTTTGGTAAACGAACCGTTCGGCACAGCTCGGCCCGGTCCGGCTGCCACCAGCGGCGCCTGAAGACGCGGTGACCGAACTGAGGGTGTCAACAGTGCTCTCTGCCGGTCACAGTGGACAGTGGCGGCCCGTTGGGTCCACGACGGCCGCGGGGAGACGGCCCCGGGGCCAGCGCCGCCGGCGCCGCGCCGGGGGGCGGCTGCCGCGCGGCCGCGTCGCGCTCAGCGCGGCCGACAGCCGGCTCACCCGGTAAAAATGACGCAGACAGGTTTGCCCAGGGAGGACCGCCGCTCGGGCGCTGCCGAGCGGATCGACGCCGCGAGCTGCCGAGCGACCCGTGTCGGCGCCGCAGCTGATCCGAGCCAGGGGGACCGGGGAGGGACTGCTCCCACCCGGCCCTGGTGGCTGAGGACCCTGCAGCCTTCGTCACGGCGGATCAGACGGCGAGAGAACATCCAACTCAGCGGCGAATCGGCCAGTCAGTGGTCATCGACGGCTCGATCCCACAGAAAACAGGTTTGGAACGGCGCGGCGCGGCAGGACACGTAGAAGACGGGTAGACGGCGAAGACCAGGCAAGACGGCGAAGACACTGGCAAGACCAGGCAAGAGTAGTCAGCACACACGGATGACTTTCATCTCACTTTACACTGGTTATATGTAGCCTTCCATTCCTCTTTACTCGACAGCCTACATGAAAACGTAATGCAGCACATTGGAAAACGAGCTTGCCGCACCGGAGATGTCTGATGAAAAGTCTGTTGTGTCTGTGAAGCTCGTTCTGATGAACTCCGTTATGATGAAACATAACGCACAACTCAGCGCCGAGAAACAGAACGCTTGGTTAGGCGCAGTTTATAGGTAAACTACGCAAAAAGCGGTGACACGACGTGCCAATCCTTATCATGTGACACGTGCAATATGAACTTCAATAGCGGTCCAGTTGTTCACCCGAGCGCGACCAGTTTCTCCTATAGTTCGCGGCTGCAGGCAGTGACGCTGTCAATGTCAACTTGTGTTCCTTGGAAGCGCAACGTGAAAGTGTGGAATGGTGGGTGGCAAGGAAAGGGTGAATTAAAGAAAGCGTCATCGAGACGGACAATTAAGGTAACTGTTGGCGCTTTCCTGCTGCCCCGGCCGGCCTATGACGAATCACCGGCAGAATCGGAGGCTTCCCATCGAGCCGCCGCAGACCGCATCAAACCAAACCGTATCCCACGCGCAGACCCAGAAACTCCCCTTGAAAAGTTACAGAAGCGCTGGACAGCCGGACAATCGCTCCTGCCGACAGCCTTGAACCTGAGGCGGCGCCGACGGCGGCCGTATCACGGTCTATGCTGTAACAGGGCCATACATGCGATCACGAGGCCGGCGGGCTGTGACTGCTGCCATTTTCCCCCACTACGGCTTAGCACGGCCCCACGCCCGGCGTCGGCTGCCGACTTTCCCGCGATGACACGAAGACACCAAGGAGCGACCCTGCAGCGATCAGGAGCCAGACTGGAGCGACCAGGACCAGGGGCGAGTCTGGAGCGATCAGGATTCAGGAGCGACCCTGGAGCGACCAGGGGTGAGTGCCGTCACTCAGCGACAATGAGGGGGCTTAGCGCAGACCATCAACGATGCATTTTGTTTGCAGAATGCAGCGTCTATAGCTGCAGTTATTAAATTTAGCAGGAGGTACGGTACGGTACCCACTAGCCAATGTTATCAAATTTATCGATGTTAGCAAGCGACCACATAGTTTAGCGAGAAAACGTTTCTCAAATACAGCATATTGCACACTGCAGACTGCAGAGGGCTTCGTAACACGGAATAAATGTAACAACTTCGATGCTTCGACATTAGGCATAAAAATAGTCAATCTCTGCCCGAACACTAACATTTAAAATGAGAACAACAATGCCTAGCTCACAAGTTCCAGACAGCATATTAAATGATACAAATTAATTTACCCTTAACCGACATTAAACCATTGTAGGTAATGAGCGTATTGCGGGGCCAATCGGTGAAAAAAGTAGAAAAGAGTTAAAAATCATTTGTTTTGATTTTCTTCGTCCATGTTATTTAGAGCATCAATCAGAAAACGGTCAGGCACAAAGCTACATTAGTCCAAATACGAATTTCCTTCTAAGTTGTCGTTTAATGTTGACATTAATCGGTAACGTTAGACCCGTCAATGTCAGTCATTAGGGCGTTGTAGCCAGGTACCGGATAGCTGCAGTCAGTCGACCAGCACCTAGTCAGAGGGGAGGCCGCCCCGATCAGCCACCGTAATCCCCTCTGATGGGCGCCCCGGCGGTCCAGCAGTACCCACGGCGCCGGCAGCCCTCCCTCCCGTCCGCCGGTACCCCTCCCCCTCCCCTGTGCGTGTCCCTCCCCCCCCCCGCTCGGCCCTGACCCGGCGGGGGATTTTTAGTGTGCGCGCCGCCAGGTGCCACCGGCGCCTCCGGAGGTGAATAGGTGCGCCGCATTGAGGCTGCAGCGCCATCCAACCGACCGACCGACCGACCCTCCCGTCCGACCGGACTCGCACGCCGGCGCTCTCCTCTTCACCCGTTCTCTCACATATCTGTCCCCGGCGTCGGATTCAGCCAGCTGTCTCCACCGCACGCATGATCGGGGTCGCGGTCAGCGGAGGGTGCGCTGGAGCCGGGGCTAGATGAGGCTGGCTGGCTCACTGCGTCTGGTCTCTGCCGCTGTCGAAGTCGACATCCCCGTCGCCGCCGGCATCCGCCGCCTTGTGAACGTCGACGTGGCTGCCCTCCACCCGCCCGTCCCCCAGCCTCACGCACAGCGCACGCACAGCACACTTGGCAGAATCCGCACCAGGCTGTTTACGATTTTTCAGCTAACCCTCTCGCTCCCCTCCCCAGCGACCCCTGTGCCGCCGCTTCCCCCACTTCTTTAGAGCGGGTTGCGGGCGGCGCGGCGGCGGCGGCGGCGGCGGCGGCGGGCGGCAATGGCGCCCCGGTAGGCCCTTGTTGCCCGTCCGGTGGGGCGTCGCGGCCCGACCGGTGGGACCGTCACGCCGCGCACGACGCCATCTAAAAAGCGAAAGGGAGGAGGCGAGACGACGGGAGACGGCGGCCGCCGCAAGATGGCTGCTGGAGATATGGCGGCGCGGCAGGTGGTGGGGAGAGACAGACGCAGCCTCCCGACCGGCGACCGGCGTATGAATATGCGCGGGATGGCGCTACGGGTCGGCGCAACGCTCCTGAGCAGCCTAAATCAATTATTGTAATTGCTTACAGAAATGAGGGTGATGGTTCGAATTCAAATAAAACAACACGCTTCTTTGTGAAAATTGAAGCACCGTATAACTTCATCACACTTTTTCCCGAATTTATTTCGAGATATGTGCGTTTTAATCTACTATACGATCAGGTACGTAAAAAGTGCAACACAACCGACAAGCCCGACATACTGCTGGTGCTGACGACTGTCCGGCCGCCGACTCACTAAGCCGCCCTATATGTCGCCCGTCGCGCACGTCGCATGGCATATCGTATTGGTCAGTGTGACTGACTGGCCGTCATCACGTCACCATGACCGACGACCCCTGACTGACGGCTGGCTGCCGGCCGGCCGGCGGGGTGGCGACGCTGACCCAGGCACAGTGCCGTCGGCGCTCCAACACAAACACGGGGCAGCGACGGCGGCTAGCGCGGGGCAGGGTCACGGTCAGGCAGCGGCAGGGGCGGGGAAGGGGGAGGGGAGAGGCAGGGGCAGGGTCACGGTCACGGTCAGGCATGGGAAGTGTTGAAACACTGACAAGCAAAGGATTCTAGCAGCACTAGGGTCGAAGACAAGGGATGCTGAACTGAAAATCTACTAAATCGAAAGCAAACTGGGGGGTGAAGGAAATCGGGGTATTGAGAATGGCCTGGGTGGGGACAGGGTTCGGCAGGGGTGTGAAGGGTAAGGAGGGGTAGAGGGGTAGTGGGACAGGGCAGGGAGAGGGGTAGTGGGACAGGGCGGACCGGGCTCGGCGGGGTGCGGGAGCCGCCACCGGCCCGGGTCGGGAGCGGACGCGCGGGAAGGCAGGGGGATGGGGAGGAAGGTCCCGAGTCCCGCAGGGATGAGGGCGGCAGGGGAGGCTGGGGAGGGTGTCCCGAGTCGCCGCTCGCGCCGGACAGTGTCATGCCTGATGCCAGGGTTGTGCTCGACTCAAAAAAATTTACCGACTCGACTCTTCATTCAACCTCAGAAAGCCCCGACTCAACTCTGACTCAAACAAGGAGCTGATTTTTTCCCTTGACTCGACTCATGACTCAAGCGGCTCAATGAAAATATGAGTCGACTCAAACTTGACTCAAATTTTTTGTTGAGTCAAGTGAGTTGACTCAAAATTGACTCTGATAAAAAAAGCTCTTGAGCGGGGCAGGGGGGTGAAAAAGTCCGGCAACAGGGTCAGGGAAGCGGGGGTGGGGAATGAAAAGCTTGTTTCTCGAAAGTTGAGTCAGCTGACTCATGTTCCTAAATGTTTGACTCAACTCAATGTCAAAAGTTATTTTACTGACTCAACTCTGACTCAACTCAACGCCTTAATATTTTTGTCCGACTCAACTCTGACTCAACTCAACAGCTCAAAAATTTATCCGATTCGGCTCAAATCTGACTCATTTGAGTCAGAGTTGAGTCAAATTTTTGACTCGACTCATGAGTCAAGCACAACCCTGCCTGATGCTCCCCACTAACACGGATCCCCGCGCTGGCCGCGTCAACCGGGACCGGCAACCACCCAGGTGTCAGCTCCACACAGGTCCACCGACACCCACTCCCCCACAGTAAGGCATTTAAATAGATTACCGTCACCGTGAAAACATGCCATTAGACGGCTCAGCCTCACCGCACTCATAATCGGCCAATGGTGGCGTAATAGCCGACAATTGCCCTGTTAATCAATGATCATCACAAATCACGGCCGGGCAGTGAGCCGCTCAGTGCGACAGCGCAGCGGCTGGGCTGAGCTGCAGTGCAGATTGAGATCTAACACGCTACTGGCTACTGGTTAGCTCTGGTGTCAGTCAGAGCAGAGCTAGACTGGTCGGCCCGCCGCCCGCACCACGCAGGACCGAGTGATTGTTCAATGTTCATATAGCCTGCACCGGCCGCAACAGTTCGCCCCGCCATATGGAGTGAAAATTCAGGAGATGCTCGATATCTCCATTGAATAGTCTTGCCATATATCACAATTGGTCCCCTAAATCATTTTCCGTGGTCACAGATTATCAGCTCTTGTCTGTCGAATACCGTCCGAAACCAGGAGGTCACACGCTGTGATATCCAAAGTTCCTGGGAACTGCCAACACAACTCCTTTCGAAAGAAAGACATAATCAGTACCAAAAAGCGCACAGTGCACCATAGGCGCGGGAGCCGGGGGGGCAGTGGGGGCAGCTTGCCCCCCCAACTTTGGGGCCGTGGGGGCGGTGCCCCCACAGCTTTGAGACGGAATACCACACTTGTTTTGCAAATGTTTTCTTTTTTTGTTGAAAAAGCCGAGGGGTGAAAAGTAAGTGGCCTAAAACCGGTGAGAAAACTAGATTTGGGGGTACCCTAGGTTAATCTCTATTATGGTGTGCCCCCCCAGTCGGAAAGTAGTTCCAGCGCCCCTGCAGTGCACACACATCTGGGTCAACATCTAGCCACCGCAAGGATGCGATGTTTTCTACAGGCATTAGTCGGTCGAGTTTACGGTGGATTACTGTGGACGCCTGCACCTGTCACTCGTGACCATTACCGGGGAGAGAGGGGGCAGAGGGAGAGGGGTGAGATACCGGGAGCTGGCGATGGTGCCACACTGTCATCCCTGACCGCCAGCGGTGACAGCCTGTCATCAGACAGCGGAGACAGCTGTCATCAGACAACGGTGACCAGTTCGACGGAGTTTCCCACACGGGGCCAAGCTCCCGTGCATTCATTTGACGTTCGGTGACCAGTCCGCTTATCCGTTCCTTTCATACCATAATTGGTGTGAAAATGCACACTGACCACTGTACATGCAGTGACCTGATCAGTAACTCGCCTTTGACCTGAACGACGGTCACCCAGTGACCTTGCTATCTACATATTTCGGGACCGATGGTGGGCGATGGGCGGTGGTCGGTCGGACAAGGATCCGTCAGTTCCACTCTCTGTTACTGGTCAGGGAACCGTAAATACAGCCAGTCAGTCCACCAGGAGATATCAGTTGTGCAGTCTGTCGGTCCGTCGGGGAATTATAATGCAATAGTCTGTCGGCCCGCCAGGGGTCTGTCAGGCGTCAGCTGCAGTCTGTCGGTCAGTCACTGGAACTGTTACTACAGTTTGTCGGTCCGTCGGGGAACTGATATCTCAGTCTGTCGGTCTGTCAAGAAACCACTGTAGTAGCTCCAATCTGTCGGTCCGGCCCGGGAACTTGGCTATGGTCTGTCGGTCCGTCAAGGAGTTCTGCAGCTCCAGCCTGCCCAGTCTACCAGGAGATTGCAGCTGCCGTCTGTCGGTTTGTTGGGAAGCTGCGACTGTCAGGAGTCCCGAGCTCACGTCTGTCGGTCCATCAGGGATTCGGGGAACTGCAGTTTCTGCAGCATGTTGTCAGCCGGGACATCGGCTCCCTCCCGTTCGCTCGTCTTCCGCCAGCCTACTGCGAGGTCAATCCCAGAAAAAAAGTTTCCCGGCAGTTGGATCAGATGATGCCTTCCGGGTAAATCGGATTTGATCGGAAGGGAATTAGCACATAATGCATTGCTCATTGCTGTGAGTGAACGCCGTCTATTTGCTGCATGTGCTGGTCGTGTGACCGCTCGTGTGACCGCTCGTTTGACCGCCCGATTCGTGCGGCTGGGCTGCCGCTCGGCGCAGCTGACCGACCGACTGCCTGGGGGCGGGGTCGAAGGTCGGGGAGCTGCGCGGTCGAGACGAACCGCCACTGACCGACTGATGGGCACTCTCTGACCGGCCGTGATCCAATACAGTCCGTCTGATGAAGAAGTGCTTGTGAGTGAGACGGCGGCAACATAACAGTGGCGACGAGAGAGGAAGAACTCAGAGAGGAAGAGCTCGGTAAAGTATGCCTGCTCACGGCAAACTGGAACCGTTTGATGCGCAATCTGAGATACTCACTGATTATTTGGAAAGATTTGAGTTTTACTGTGTCGCTAATGAGGTCCGGTCAGAGAGTAAGAAGAAAGCCATATTTTTGTCTTCTGTTGGTCAGTCCACATTTGAGAAAGTCAAGGCTCTGATTAGTCCTCAAACGTTGGACGCGGCTTCTTTTGAAGAGATCAAGAATGTTTTGAAGGTTCATTTTAGTCCAGCAAAGATTGAAATCGCAGAGCGATACAGATTTTTTCAAAGGAAACAAAGCAGTGAAGAATCTGTTGCGGAATATATAGCTTCTCTCAGGAAGCTCGCAGTTCACTGCAGTTTTGGATTATATCTTGATACTGCGCTACGTGATCAATTCGTGTGTGGACTGAATGATGCCAGGTGTCAGAAGGAGTTGCTGTGCGTGTCGTCACTGTCGCTGCAGGATGCAGTTCAGCACGCCAGGTCATATGAAGCGGTCGCCAGGGAGTCCGCGGCGATTCACCCGACGCAACCGACTTCAACGGCAGATCCGACCCATCACCAGGTGGAGTTTGTTTCTGCTGGGTCTCGAGGCAGATCATGTTTTCGATGCGGTAGCTCAACCCATCTTGCGAATCGTTGTCGGTTCATGCGTACTGTCTGCTTTGCGTGTGGATTGCGCGGTCATTTGGCAGCCGTCTGCAGGAACCCGGGAGCGGGCGCTGCGGCTGGTGAGGTGCTGCCGCCTGGTGGCCGACCCGCGAGTCGCGGTGACCCGACCGGCGGCCGCAGTGGCCCGGCCGGCGGTGCCGAGGGAGGGTCGCGGCCTGGACCGTCCGGTCGGGAGGGGGCGCGGTCAGGCCTTTCCAGTCGACCGCTCGGAAGAGGACCAGTCACAGCAGACAACAGGCACCAGAAAGGAGGAAGATCCGGTGGACGAGAGGTCCATCAGACTGGAGAACTGGAAGAGGACTCTGGAGATGAGTATTCGGTGCTCCACACCCATCAACCCCGAGGCGGTAAGTTGATTACGACTCTGATAATCAACGATAAGCCGCTAGAGATGGAGATAGATACGGGTGCAGAAATCACTACGATTCCAGAGCATGTATTCGAGAGAGTGTTTGGGTACGACTCAGAGCCACTGATAGCCACAAAGAAGAGACTGTCACAGTATGATGGCACGCCATTGACCGTGTGTGGAGAGATGCGTGCTCATGTTCAGCACGATGACCAGCAGTTCACAGGTACAGCTTTGGTGGTGAACGTGCGTAACAAGTACCCGCTACTAGGCCGTGATTGGTTGTTCCGTGTAAAGCTGGACTGGAATAGAATATTTCACGGACGTGACGTTCACACAGTGTGCATGTCTGCTTCCCAGTTGCAGGAGAAATATGAAGATGTGTTCTCCGATCAGCTGGGGGAGATCAGAGGCATCGAAGCTGACATCGAGCTGGACGACAATGCCAGACCACGGTTCTTCCGGAGCCGGCCGGTACCGTTTCCACTGAGGGAGAAGGTGAACCAGGAGCTCGACAGGCAGCTGGAGGAAGGTGAGCTCTACCCGGTGCAGGAGAGCGAGTGGGCCGCACCCTTGGTAATTGTCAAGAAGCCGGGAGGAAATGTGCGGATCTGTGCCGACTTTAAAGTCACAGTTAACAGATATGTCAAACAGCAGTCGTATCCGCTACCGACTACGGAGGAGATGTTTAGCTGCCTCTCGGGGGGAGAGTCGTACACAAAACTGGACTTAGCAAACGCATATAAACAGCTACGCGTCTCGGAAAAAAGTCAGGAACTGCTTACGGTCAATACGCCACGAGGGCTGATGCGTCACCGGAGGCTGCCATTTGGCCTGAATATTGCTCCCAATATTTGGCAAAGAACGATGGATAGCATTTTGCAAGGTCTGAAGGGTGTCGCGTGCTATCTTGATGATATTTTGGTGACCGGATCCTCTCGCCAGGAGCACGTGGACAACCTCGAACAACTGCTCAGTCGCCTTCAGCAGTACGGTGTGCGGCTGCGCCGCGAGAAGTGCCGCTTCTTCCAGAGGTCTGTGGAGTTCTTGGGATACACTCTCACCACCGAGGGAGTGCGACCGAGCGAAAAGAAGGTGAGAGACATGCTGGCTATGCCGGCACCAAAGAACGCCAAGGAGCTGCTGACATTCCTGGGTATGGTCACATACAACGCAAAGTTCCTTCCTCATCTGTCCACCGTCCTCAGACCGTTGTACGATCTCACCAAGAGAGATACCGTGTGGAACTGGTCCCCAAAATGCCAGGAGGCATTCTCTGAGGTAAAGTCCATGCTCGCAGACGCTGGCTGCTTGACTCACTACGATCTGGGTAAGCGAGTCAAGGTGTATTGTGATGCCTCGGCGTACGGCCTGGGAGCGTGTATGGTGCACGTGGACGGGTCGGGGGAGCGTCCGATCGCGTTTGCGTCTCGTACACTGACAGAGGCCGAGAGAAAGTATGCGCAAATAGAGAGGGAGGCACTGGCCATAATCTTTGCCGTCAAGCGGTGGCATCAGTACTTGTGTGGCCGCTCCTTCACGCTAGTCACCGACCACAAGCCGCTGTGTCACATTTTCGGACCACACACACAAGTTCCGTCTGTGGCTGCAGCACGTCTTCAGCGGTGGGCACTCATTCTGAGCATGTACCAGTACGATGTAGAATATCTGCCGGGCAGTCGGAACGTAGCTGCTGATGCCCTCAGCCGACTGCCGGGGCCAGATACATGTGATCGAGCCGTGCATGTGTTGGAGGACGTTGAGGAGGGCTGTTGTGCCGTTGATGACGTCTTGCCTGTCACTGCAGCCCAGGTGGCGTCTGCCACCGCCAAGGATCCGGTGCTCAGCGTGGTGCTCGGCTGGGCTCGAACCGGCGCCTGGCCCGGGCACGCGAACGACAGCCGGTTGAAGCCGTACCTGCAGCGGAGAGAGCAGCTCACCGTGATCGACGGCTGCGTACAGCTCGGTGAGAAGGTAGTCATACCTGACAGATATAGAGCTCAGCTACTGAAGGAGCTTCATGAAGGCCATGTTGGCATTCATAAGATGAAGTCACTGGCTAGGGTGTTCCTCTGGTGGCCAGGGCTAGATGGAGATATTGAAAAAGTATGCCGTTCGTGTCCGTCCTGTGTCGAGAACGCGAACATGCCCAAACCAGAGAATGTACACCCGTGGAAATACCCAGTTCAGCCTTGGGACAGAGTCCACATTGATTTTGCCACTTTTGAAGGAAAAACCTACCTTTTGCTCGTTGATGCTTACTCAAAATGGCCAGAAGTGCGATACATGTCTAGCACAACGGCTACTAAGACCATCGAAGTGTTGACGGACATTTTTGCAACGCATGGTTTTCCGGTGACGTTGGTGTCAGACAATGGCCCGCCGTTTACCTCTGGAGAGTTTCAGAGCTACCTGGCAGCGCGAGGTATTCATCACCGTCTGACACCGCCGTACCACCCAGCGTCAAACGGGCAGGCGGAGTCTCTGGTACGTACCTTCAAAGCTTTCCTCAAGAGGTATGCAGGACCCAGAACCACAGCAGTAGCACAATTTCTGGCAAAATACAGAACGACTCCATGCGTCACAACAGCCCGGGCACCCGCCGAATTGCTTTTTGGGAGACTGCCTCGGACAAAGCTCTCGCTCCTCAAGCCCAGTGTTGCAGCGCGGATGCGACATGAGCCTGTCGACACTGTCTCACGATCATTTCTTGCAGGTCAACCTGTCTTGGTTCGAGATCTGCGGCCAGCAGCGACCGAGAAATGGCAGCGCGCTGTCGTCGTCGCCATTGGAGGCCCACTGACGTACAGCGTGCGGCTGCCGGACGGTCGCATACGTCTCGCCCACGTGGATCATCTGCTGGCCGACGGCTCTGCTTCTGTGACGGCTGAGCGTGGGCCCCTCGATGCGCGGGTGACGGTGCCGCCTCCGACGGAGCCGGGAAAGCTTCGCGGTCCAGCAGTGCCATGTGTGATGGACGCTAGGGGGCGTTTTCCGTATATCAGTGATTATAATAAGCGAGCAACATGCGAGGGCAATCGTGGCGCGCGTGCATCAGAGCCGGTAGAAGCGGCGCCGGCCTTGCGGCGCTCTGCTCGGCTGGCTAAAAAAACTTGTTAAAGGGGGAGGAGTGCTGTGAGTGAACGCCGTCTATTTGCTGCATGTGCTGGTCGTGTGACCGCTCGTGTGACCGCTCGTTTGACCGCCCGATTCGTGCGGCTGGGCTGCCGCTCGGCGCAGCTGACCGACCGACTGCCTGGGGGCGGGGTCGAAGGTCGGGGAGCTGCGCGGTCGAGACGAACCGCCACTGACCGACTGATGGGCACTCTCTGACCGGCCGTGATCCAATACAGTCCGTCTGATGAAGAAGTGCTTGTGAGTGAGACGGCGGCAACATAACACTCATCATCTACACAGAAGCAGAGCAACCGTTTATAGGCGGTATTGTGTAAGCTAAGAAATAAAATTAGCGCCAATGTCAGTGCTGGTACCAAAGCTCTCCTCAGCATATGAATAATGAACGCTCCAAAATCAGTGGAACGATCCCAAACGTTCCCGATGCCATTCGCGATGTCAGACTCAGGTCCATGTCACTGGTCTCCAGGCCCTGTCTGCAGGCTGACTTCTGGGTAGCTGGCTCCACATGGACTCCTGCTGCCCATCGGATCGCCACACCTCACCACCGCGATTAGTTCACCGCAGACTTTTCGGAAACGGTTGCAGCCCCGCCGCTCCACACGAGGTGATCCCGTGTTAGCCGGCCGGGCCGGCTGGGTGCCAGCGACAAGGTATATCCAGCGACTGGTCGTGGCGGGGGGGGGGGGGCGTGTGCGCCCCAGGTGCGCAGTGACGGTCGACAGAGGTGTGGTGTCTGCCGGTGGCGCACCGTACCGCAGGTATCCACACACTGCGCAGGTATCCACTACCGCCCAGCCGGCCGGCAGACATGTAAAGTGGCCAGCCCAGGCGCCAGCACGACAGCACTGGATAGCTTAGCACGGTTTCCAGGTGTTTACACCTTGTGCCGGCTGACGGCGATCGCTGCGGTCGGCCTGAACAGGACTTTGGCCGCGGTCCGGCGGCGAAAGGTGTACTCGGGTTGGAGCCGACTCAACTATTTGACGCTGCTTCGTCGCTGGGTGGTGGGCCGATTGGGCCACGGCGTCACGGCGGGATCTGGAGCGGCCGGGGGCCGGCAGCCTCTCAAAGGGAATCCCTCGGAGGAGGGACGGGTGACAGAGGTGACCGGCGGAACACACCGGCCTCTGACCACCGCCACTGGGTGACAACTGACGACAGGACAGACCCGGCGACCGGCACACTGCCAGAGACCCCTCCCCACGAGACCCCGGGTGACCTGTGCGCCTGGACACGACCAAAGGGTTTGACGGTGACCGCTTTTGATTACGCTCTGCATTTTCAAATTGATAATGCATCATATGATTTAATGGTGTCACTAGACAAGGAAAAACGCTCACGGGTGCTTGAAATGGCCACTCTTCCTCACATTATTGTTGTCGGGAATAAAATAAAATCATTTGTTACCACGTTACCTGAATCATCATTCAGATAAAAATACAAGAATTTGATGGCTGTCAGAAGGAAGAAATGCGTCTATCGCTGCCTAGACGTCGCACTACACGACCATACACGTACGAGTATCTGCGACATTGCTACTCTGCCAAAACGAAAATATAGTACCAGAACCATTTGTGAAAACCAACTTTCCTTCCCCTTTGAGGGTAAGGAGCGCGGTGTCGCCATCTGAGCCGCCTGAGGGCACGGAACGCTTTTCCGTCTTCTGAGGGTTCAATGCGCCGTCCCGCCCTCTCAAGGATCCAGGGTGCGGTGTCGTCCTCTTGAGGGTTCAGCCCCAGGGCTGGAGGTCGCATCCACTGGTCGCGCTGCCGGCAGGTCGGCCCGCTCCGGGCGGAAGGCGCCCTGCACGTCCAAGGACGCCCCGCCGGCACAAAAACGACCAAGAGCCTGCGCGACCCATTCAGATGCGCAGTAAAAACCGAGCCAGGCCCAGGTCCGAGCGGGCCGCTACACGACTTCCGCGCTGGCCCGGCGGGCCGAGCGCTCATCATTGCAGGCGCTGGTCCGATGCATCACCACGGTCCGGCCGCCTGGAACCCGCACCGAGCGGCAATGCACACGCACGGTGACAAGCCCCTCTCAGGCGCAGATAGCGGCAAACAGGAGACCCAACATTGTTCTCGCGGCTGTCCAGTGTCCATTGAGTCTGGCAGTCGTCGGCTCGGTATGTGGCCTACTGCAGTTGAGCTTCTCCCACCATCATTTCACTCGTATCGTCACTTGACACTTCCCGTCCATACCGTCCCAGCTCGGCCATACCGTCACCACTCAGTCCAAGAGCTTGCATCTGCGGCGGCGGACAGCTCTTCTGTGACCGACCCACCGACTCGCCAACATCTCCTCAGTCGGTCAGCGTGGCTACCGGCGCCGTGGAGCGCTTCATTACCGACCACCGAGCGAATCGGCCACCACGTGACCGAGCACGCGAGTCGAGCGGCCGCGTGCGAGCGCGCAAAAACACGGCATTCATCGGGCGCCGAGAGCGAGAGTGAGCGCCGATTGCAGGAGAGGTGTCTTCCGGCGGCACCTGCCGGCCCGGAGACAACAGAGACGCAGCGGAGATGGACAGGAGACACAGAGACGGAAAGGGAGATGGACAGGATGGACAGGGAGAGACAGAGACGGACAGGGAATTAAAAGGGCAGGGAAAGGGCAGATGGGCAGGATAGATATGGACAAAGGTGGATACTGGAAAGATTTGGCAGAGACAAGGCGTGAAAATGGTTGGAGGTGGTCAGAGACTGACAGAGAAGGCAGAGAAGGCAGAGATGGTCAGCGACTACCAGAGACTGAAAGGGGAACACAGAGACAGTAATAGACTATCAAGGACTAACCAGAGCAGCAAAGAGACGGGTTGAAACGGCACGGAACAAAGAGATTCAAAACCTGGTCAGAGTCGGAGTAGAGATAGCCAGAGACATCCAGCGACGGGAGCTCGGGCGCCCTCAACCGTTGTGGTGACCGTCCCCAGCCGTGAGAAAGGACATACGAGCAGGTAACACGGGGGATAATACATAGTGGATATAAGTTGCAGCGAGACAGCACGAGGGACAAAAATGAGAGGAAGAGAGAGAAAAAGAAAGAGAGAGAGAGAGAGAGAGAGGGGGGGAGAGAGATAGAGAGAGAGAGAAAGAGAGAGAGAGAGAGGGGAGGGAGGGAGGGAGAGAGAGAGAGAGAGAGAATGAGAAAGACAGAGTAGGTAAGAGAGAGAGAAAAAAGAGAGATTTTGCACTTTTGAGAGAAAAGAACAAATGGAAAACGAATGCACAAATTGAGATCAGATATCCAGGGTAATTGGTCAGGAATAGGAAGGTGGCATAGACGGTGAATATGAAAACTGGATGCTTCTGCCGTATTGCGACTACAACACCAGCACGATGCCAAAGTGGTATCTTTGACATGTTGACACTGTGTAAACTAGCCTACTGCTTTCCAGAGGAATGTCGTTTACGTCAAAGATAATTTGAGCAGAACAAGTGCACCCGGTGAGCCGGGAAGCTGCCTGTGAACGGTGTGACCAAAAGCACGGCAGCGGCCTCAAAATCAGGACAGCTGTACAGTTCTAGCACAATTCACAAACTATAGTATAGGTAGCACGGCATATAAAGAGTTTGATTTAGGCGGCAGTATACGGGGCAGTCGAGAGTGCGGGCGGTCGGGAGTACGAACCGATCGGAACAGACTAGAGGAGTACGGACCGATCGGTACAGACCAGTCGGGAGTACAGACCAGTCTGAGCACGAGCCATTCGGAGCACGGGCCAGTCAAGAAACTCTCGAGTATATACGTGGAGCGGCGGCACGTAACAGCGGTCCGACAGTGTTCGAACGGCCGCGGCGGCACACGGGGCGACGGGTCCGGCCGGGCAAGGGTCGCCGCTGGCGCCGGGTCTTCCTGGTTCGCTTGACCCCGCCCTGACCCCGTTCTGATCTGCTCGACCTCATCCTGGTCCAGCTGGTTCCGCACTCATCCGAAATGGTCCAGCTGGTCTCGCAGTTCCCACCTACAGGTGCAATTAAGCTTAAGAATTACGTGTACCCCATCCCATCCGTTTTTAATCGATTCGTCGGTTATTTATATGGTTTTATTCTGTTGACAAACTCATCGGTTCAATTATCGCGGGGATCACAAATGTCCGAATAATTCGAAGAAAGCAATGGAATAAGAAAAAGCAGCCGAATAAGCTTCACAAACGCCAAGCTATGCATTCGATGAAATATTCCACTAAGTTGATTTGATCAGCATATGGTACGACTGGACGGGCAGACGGGCCTCGACTGCCAATTGCCACGGCGCCTCCTGCCGACCCTTCCGTCTTGGGAGTCCGTCAGGCGGTTACTACGGGCCGAGACAAGGGGGAGAGGGGCAGAGGGGCAGAGGGACTCGGTGACCTGAGAGGGGCGCCTGCTCGACCCCGACTGAGGGAGCGGGCGAGACGCCCGGCCAGGGACTTTGGGGCGACAGACGCGGGGACGCGAGGGGTGAGCCTGAGCAGGCAAGGGGGTGGGTGGAGGAGAGGGAAGTGGGGAGGTAGTGAGTGGGTCAGGGGCTATGCAAGGGGGCGGATGAATGGGAGTTGTGTGGTGGGGCGATGTGAATAGTAAGAAATGAAGAGGGTGGTATAGAAATGCAGTACTTATATAATACGGTGTTTTAGGGCCCGCAGCACGAGCTGGAGGCCGGAGGGAGGGGGACAGTCGAGCCCACCTGATCAAAACACAGCGTCACGATCACACCCACCTGATCATAACACGTCACGAACACGCCCCCTCCGATCAAACACAGCATCACGATCGGACCCAGCGGCAGCCGCGGCCGCGTCCCCGGTCCCCGAACCTACCTTCCATCCTGCCGAGCTGGTGCTGTCACCCTTATCCTTGAACCAGGGGATGTTGGTCACCATCCAGTCGTACACCTGGGCCAGCGTCAGCCTCTTCTCGGGTGACGAGAGGATGGCCTGCGTGATCAGGTCGGCGTAGCTGTGCGGCCCCCAGGCGTTCCGCCGGTTAGAGTTTTTCGGTTTGGGCAGCACGGCCGTGGAATCGGAGGCGGGCTTGGCGGCGTCGGTGACCATCGGCACGGTGCCCGGCTCCGTCTTACAGATCAACAGGCCGCCGCCGCTGCCGTTGTGGCCAGGAGACGGCATCAGCGCCGCCGCCTGCTGCTGCTGCTGCTGCTGCTGCTGCTGCGGGGGAGGTGGCGGCGGCTGCTGCGGAGGCGGCGGCGGCGGTGGTGGCGGTGGGGGTGGCGGCGGTGGCGGCGGTGCCGCATTTTGGTGGAAGTTTTGCTGCTGAATGTCCCAAGTGGACGCCTCCGGCAGGTCATCCAGCGGGTGCTGGTTCTCAACATAGTCCTCGGGTCGGGGCAGGGGCCACGTGTTGGCCCGGGAGCGCTGCTGCGGCTCCAGGTTCGGGTCAAAGTTCTCCTCCCCCGACACGTCTGCCATATCTACGAACTCCACTGTGGCGGCTGCTGAGTTCACGGTTAGTGTCCACGTACACACGGGTCACGGCCCGGCCGTCCGCGCGCGATCGCCGGCCGCTGTCTCACTGAGCGCCGTCGCGACGTGCCCCCATGCCGGCGGCGCAACACCCTCTGCGGAGCGGCCCGAGCCGGCGGCGCCCGCTGGGCTCTGAACTCTGAACCGGCCCGCCGCGGCGCGCCGCTCGGCCGACAGCTGATAACCAGGCGTGACGTCAGCGCGCCGCAACCCTTCGGCGCCGGCCACGAGATGTCGCCCTGCTCCGCCCGGCGCGTCGCCGCCGCCGGCTAATGCACGCATTTCTATGCGTCGACCGTCGGCGGATCCCTCCTCTCGTGCGTCGCCGCGCTGAAAGAAGGCGGACGGCGGCCAAAATGTGGCCAGCGTCCCCGCCGCCGCCGCCGCCGCCGCCGCCGCTGTCATAATCCGGGTGTGATCTGTGACGGATGCCGCGGCGACGCCGGCGAACCCGACTCCAGCCGGTGGTCAGCAGTAGTCATACCACCGGGCATAGCAACAGAACGGCCGCATGACGCGGCTGCTTAGGGAGCTTACGGGAACTCCTCCGTCCCTGCCCTAGCGTAAGCTCCACCGTGACTGTTCCGTCCGTCCTTTCCGTTTGTGGCCCCGGAACTTCAGTAGGAATGCATTCAAAATGTCACAGTAGATATTAGAAAATCCACTCGGGCCACTTGATGTGACCTAATAGGTCACCAGTCGACCTGAGACCTTAACCCTCGTCTGTGTGCGGTGTTTTCCAGCGTCTAATGTGTAGGGGGGGGGGGTCGGCTGGAACCCCTGCCGTTCGACCCCTGATCGAGCTAGAGCTTCGCAGAAAAAAAAACGAGCGTGCTGCCCGTGACGAGAGGAGGCTGATGATACCCAATTTTAACGGTCGCCGGACCTATTGGTTTTCTGCATACGCGCCGGCCGAGGGGGGGGGGGTGGGTAGGACCCCCTCGCCGTTTCGCCCCTGGTGGAGCTAGCGCCTCGCGGAAAAAAAACGAGCGTGAGCGCCGTTACGAGACGCAGATATTGATACCCAATTTTAAGGTCCTAGGTCAACCGGTGACCTCTGAGGTCAGGTCAAGTGCCCCAAGGTACGGTTCCGTTCTTGGTGAAGAACTTCGCAAAAAATGCCGCAGAGCCGCGATTTTGGCAGCATCGCGTTCGCCTCGCTAGGCGCACCGAATGATATAGGTACTTTTTGTTTGGGTGTGGTCAACTTAGGGTGTTGACCTCAGGTCACCGTCAGGTCAGCGGCCCCAGGTCACGAAGCTGGTTAAAGGAGGTCATGTCGCATATCATTCTATTTGGCAGGTCTTCCTGAGTCCATTGGTGGCTTTCCCGACTCGCTAGCTCAATTTGATCGGGAGTTATTGACGAAAAACTAATATGACCCTAATGGCGTCATAAATGACGTCACGCAAGGTCAACAATGCAAAAGTGGCGCATGTAACCTTGCAAGGAGTGCATCAAAACTTGATTCTGTGTGCTATAGATAGTTGGAGATCGTTCCCGGCGCCAGAATAGCAGTTTTCATTTTTCCCCATTGACTTATAATGGTGAGGTCACGAAAATGACCTCACCTCATATGACCTTAACCCTCGCCGGACCTATTGGTTTTCTACATACGCGCCGGCCAAGGAGGGCGGGTACGACCCCCCCTCCTCCCCCTCGCCGTTTCGCCCCTGACGTGGAGCTAGCGCGTCGCGGAAAAAACGAGCGTGTGCGCCGTTACGAGATGCAGAGGTTGGTACCCGATTTTACAACCGGTGACCTCTGAGGTCAGGTCAAGTGCCCCAAGGTACGGTTCAGTTTTTGGTGAATAACTTTGCAAAAAAACGGCCGCAGAACCGCGATTTTGGTATCATCGTGTTCGCCTCGCTCAGGCGCGTCAAATGATATACTTTTTGTTTGGGTCAGGTCAACTTAGGGTGTTGACCCCAGGTCACGGTCAGGTCAGCGCCCCCAGGTCACGAAGTTGGTCGAAAGAGGTCATGTCGCATATCATTCGATTCGGCAGGTCTTCCTGAGTCGATTGGTGGCTTTCCCGACTCGCTAGCTCAATTTGATCGGGAGTTATTGACGAAAAACTAATATGACCTTGATGACGTCATAAATGACGTCACGCAAGGTCAACATTGCAAAAGTGATGCATCTAACCTTGCAAGGAGTGCATCAAATCATGATTCTGTGTGCTTGAGATAGTTGCAGATCGTTCCTGGCGCCAGAATAGCAGTTTTCATTTTTCCCCATTGACTTATAATGGTGAAGTCACGAAAATGACCTGACCTCATCTGACCTTAAGGAAAAATCCGAGATATAAGTTGTGAGACTCGTAATGGATACTAGATCCTGCAAGTTTCATTTCCCTGTGAAAGCTCCTCTGGCAGTGAGGGCGTTGCGAAGTTGCAACATCTGAAGACCGTGCAGAATGACGTCATAGGTCAGTGACCTGACCTGACCCGAAAATGCGGTTGATGTCAAAAGATCCGGCTTGAATCAAAGGTCAGGTATGCCAAGTTTCAGCTCTCTATCGCCAGCGTGTTTGGAACTATCGCGAAAAAAACCTATGTGGGGGACGGCACCCGCCCCGCCCCCCCCCCCCGGCCGGCGAGGGTTAAATGATTAAATCTGAGAAAATTAATCAGAAAGGGCATTAATAGGGCTATCGAATGCGCTTCTCCGCGGCGCTGTAGCTCTATTGGTTTCCGAGTTATGCGTGGACTTCTTGGAAATTGTCGACATTCGACCTGAAAACCGGCGAAATTTTGCCTGCAATGACCTCTGGACGTGACCTGACCTTTGACCTGACCAAAAAAGGGAACGACGTGATTTCTTCATCATTTTTGGCGCTCTTTCGAACGCCGTCTTCCGCGTATCGCTATGTGGCCTAGGAGCCGAGTTAAAAGGAGGGTGTTCACTGTTCAACCCCCCCCCCCCCCAGCAGGGCGTGGAAATCCAGAACCCCCAATGGGGGGCGGGTTAGTGGGGCAAAAAGCATTAGGCTTGGTAAAGGACATCTTATACGATAACCACACAATGCATGAACGAGGCCGCGGTTATGCGGTCTCGTTCCAATGACCGAAATATGGCCGAAAATTCCAAACGGTTATGGAATAGGCACAGCAAAACTTAAAAATCGTAAAAACAGTTAGTAACCTAGCAAGAAATGCTTTTCCGTGTATCACAGAAAAAAATGAGCTACACCGGTCCGGAAACCCCGGTGTAGCTCAATCGAACGACTGTGAACCGCGAAAAGAAGTATAATTGGCAACCATACATCGGAGCTGACGCCAGCTGCAAAGGGCTAAAACGATGGGTGGCCGCTTTGCCTCGGGCGGCCGCTTTGCCCCACTATCCCCTGCTACTCCCTGAAACTTGCCTGCCCTTGCGAAATGTTTCTTGGCACTGAGGGCGCAGCGACTTTGGTTTTTTTTTTTTTTTGCACCGTGCAGAGGTTCACTTACAACGTCACGGAGCAGTGACCTGACGGCTGACCTTACTAAGAAATTATCTTAGGTATCGCTGTTACAAGGTCTACAAGGTCTAGCAAAAGTCAGGCATGCTAGCCTTCAGCTCTCTATCGCAAACCCGTTACGAGGAATTGTGAGATTCGAGAAATCGTAAAGGGTTTGCGAACTCGTACCCCTTGTTTGAGAAATCGTTACCCCTACCCCTTTCCTGGCCAGCGAGAGGTCAGGCCAGGTCGGTACCGTGACCTCAGCATTTTCCTGTCAGTCAATGGGGAAAATTGGAGAATATCAAACTTTTATCCAGTTCTCTGCTCGATAAATTACCATGTCAAAGCCTACATCCGACACATAACGAATAACGTTGGATTATTTTTATCAGTCATAGCGACAGTGATTGGTACTCGCTCGGCACAGCAGCGCCTCTGACGGACATTGCGACAACTACAGCTACCGGATCGACCCGCCAATGCGTCATAGCGGAAGGTGCTGGGTTGGCGATGGTGATCCCCCTCCGCGTATTTACAAATTGCAACCGAGCTCCGCCGTAGGGTATTTTATTTCCGCCGTAGTGTATTTAACTTGGGGTATTTTCTACCATACATCTGCCTGAGCTTGGGGTAATTACAATTTGTCGGTGACGTTCAAAAATGATGCACCTTTTTTCGCAGTATAGGATATCGCATGTGCGTATTTCTGCCTTTTTGGGTGCGCTTTTCCCTCCATCGGTTTTTCGTGAGTAACTCGCGTAAAAACCGTCCGATCGCGACGAAACTTTCAATACCCCCGATTTTATCAATTTTACACATACCCTGAAAATTTCATGACCCTGACCCAAATGACCTTTGACCTGTGACCTATTTCTCGAGACCATGTTTGGCCCGAATCGCGATTCGGCGTATGTCGGCTCGCATTAGCCGCGCGGTTGCTGTCTTCACGTGGTTTCAAGCGTTGAAACATGTGATATGATGCTGGTCCCATGGGTGTCAAGGTCACCTGAAGGTCAGATCAGCTCAATGACCTTTGATGACCTCGGTTCACTTTTTCGAGTTTTACATGTTTCTAGGCTAGTTTTTGGAGCTGATTTCGAATTTAGCAACCATTTGAACATTACAGGGGGTGTAACGAAATTATCCGGACACCTTTCTTCCCGCTGTAATTAAAAAGCAAAACAATCTGGTACTTTTTCTTTTAACTGAGCACGTAGCCACAAACACAGTGGCGAATGTTCTGGAGCATTTCAGCCATGAGCCAATGGATTCTCCAGCACACTGGTTTTGATGTGGACCAACGCCGTCTAAACCTGTGCCTGCGGTTGAGCGGTGCTTATGGCGGGTGGCCCTTCATGCACCTCCTGCTGAACAAGAGCCCACAGGTTTTCGATTGAATTGGGATCGCGACTTTTTCCAAGTCATAACCGTTAGCCCAGAATGATTGAAGGTTCTATCAGCATCACTTCCCGTTCTTTTAGGGACTTTTAAGTAGTGCGCCGCCCCGCATGAAGATAGCGTGGCTTGAATCAGGCATCAGTGCGCGTTCAAAAACCGTGCCCTCCTATGCCGTCTGGTTGAGCGCCTCCAATCATTCATTGGCCAGTATGTTGCTCCGGTAATACTTGACGTTGATGGCGGTATTCTGTAACACTATGTCCTATTGGAGCATTGCTAAGCAGCTGAACATGCTTCAGATCTGGATATTATCCGGATGTTTGACGGCGGCGAAGGCCAGCAAGTTCGAGCGGCTGGCCGCCCATACATGGCCGATTTGACGGTTCTATAATACAGCTCAAACGGCTACCCATCCAACCAGACCACCTCACCGTTATCTTTCTTCGACCAGTGGACGCGACCTGAAGTGAGGCGAAATGTGGTGAACTGGCTGTTTTCCCGTCAGTGTCAGTTTCGCTGTCTTTTCCAGATTGAAGGGCACTAGAACCAAGTTAAAGGGCGGGTAGCGGTGAACCATGATATGGGACCTCTTATTATCTTACTTGGTAAGAATTCGAGTCAATTTGCGGATTGATTGGTGCCGTTTCCTTGCCGCTATCTTGATGACTCTCCTCACCACTTGAAAAAGGGCGGCTTTTGTGGTCGCGACCGGGATGAGTCTGCCACCGAAGTCCCAGCTTATTACGCCTCAGGCAGATGTGCAATTGGCTGCTGCTGATGTCCAGCTGCTGGCAGACCAGCTTCTGGCTCAGGACGCCGTGGATGCCGCCATGCAATTTTACCACGAAAGGAGAGATTGTATCCCTTTCTCGCAACTGCCTTAGACGAAAACTACCATGTGAACCCGTCTGTGAATCGACTCCTACTCAGAGCAATAGTCACGTGACAAGGTCAGGTCACTGCTGAGCTGAAAACCGATAGCAGAGGCACGTATTCATCTAATATTCCCACTTCTAACCTCAGAAAGGATTAGGAAATTGTGCAAACAGATATGGCGAAAAAATGGATGTCCGGACAATTTCGTTACACCCTGTACTGAAGTAGTTTTGGTGCCTTCGTAACATGTTATGAAGCTGTCAGAGAAAAAAATTAGCGTTCTACCCCTCCAACTTTTGCTGATTTGTAGAACTTCATTGCTCAGCAAACCAATCTTGCTCGCATTGAGGAGCTTTGAAATGTCTGTGTAATTCATAATGTTAGTTCTGTAATTAAAAAAATTGATTCAGTGTTGCACATTATCTAACTTTACTGAACAACTGGGCATCGCAGGTTTGACGGCTTTTGCTCCACCACCTTCCATGGAAAAGCTCCACCCTTGCCTATGGGGCAAAACATAAGGGACAAAAACACAAAACAAGACAGATAAAAAAACAAAACAAAATTAACTCTTAACCTAATGAAATTCAGGCTGGAGCAAAAACATAGGTAATAGGTATATATGTCAAATTAGAATGAAAGATTAAAATCAACCTGACCAGGCCATATGGTCTGACCTGGTCCTAACGCCTTGGTCCTAACCACCTTACTTCGCCTAACTTAACCCAATTCAGCCTAGCCTACCACAACACCTGCAGAGGTACCTTCCTGGAAAAATGATGCCCAGGGAGGTGACTGTCAAACTTATTGGAATACTACCATGATTGCTTGTCAAAATGTGTGTTATTATGCTCTTGTTTGACAAGTGATGTATGCTAAATGTGATATTCAATAATTGTCTCCTGGCTGTTGACTGGAGTGATCAAAATATTCAAATAATCAGGGTACAATGCTGTGCATAGTGCACACTAATCATGTTGTTTTTGTGTAGGCCCTCTGCGCATTGTTTTGTGCACTGCTATGTGCACCTTAAGTAAAAAAGTGACTGGTGGACTGGAGGTACATGACAAAAGGTTGTGCAACTGTGAAGTTCATGCCCTTGGTCTTGCTGGTGCCAAATGCCTATAGCTATAGCAGGATCAGTGAGGGTTGTAGACATGCTACATACATTGTGTATTGAAGATATTGGCACAAAGTTCATCCGTAATTACTATGCTTAACGCCTAATGTAAGAAGCAACATAAATGTCCAGGATGATAAAGCTCTCTGGTCAACATCACACAAATTTATTGACATAGTTTGCAGGTACACATTTACATACATAGCAAATACTTTCAATTTGATTCAGAAACTAGGTGCTAGTAAGCTTGCATTTTTGTAGGTACAACAATGACCATATATAGAAAAAGCATAAAAAACCATAAAAAAGACCATAAAGAACCTTCTCATGGCATTCATCACATACTTTTTTACCGAACAAGTACCTATCTACCATGCAATGATTCTAAATTTTGTCCGCAATCCATCTATATCTCAACTGACACATTGATTTTGAAATACCCTATCCAAACCTATAACTGTACATAAGAAGAATGCAATACTACAAGAGCTATGAATTTCTGAAGTTATTCTCACATGCTGGAATGTTGAAACTCTACTTTTGTCGTCCGTTTCCACGTTTGATTGAGCCATCATATAGAACTGTTTTCGCTTTTCAGTCATAAGCTTTCGCACAAATCTTGAATTTTTACACATCATCTTGAACCATGCTCCAGTCTTTTCAACAAGGTACTATGTAATATTAAAGCAATTTTGATTTGTTACAACAGCTTCAGATCATGACAGGCTTGAGGTTTGTTACAAACCTCTACAAAATGTGTATCAATTCCCAAACTAAGTAATTGATCATATCAGTATTTGCAGTTTCCACACAATGTTTCGTCCTATATTCTATGTTTATATAAAGAAACTCAAATAATCCACAAATTGTTCTTGAAACACTCCCACTTCAACTTCAAGAATTCACAGCAATAACAGTACAAGTTCAGAAGCAAACAAACATTGCGCCAGATTTCGTATGAAACGCGCCATCATCCTGAAGTTTCTACCACAGATGGTAGTTCAACCGCAGACGTAGTGCGAAAACCCCTGCCCACCTTACCCCACGGCGGAGCTCGGTTGCAATTTGTAAATACGCTCCCCCTCCAGGCCGTCAATCTAGGAAGTGAAGTCACGGTGAACCCCTTCCGCAGTCCCCAGGCCTGGATCTCCCTTGGAATCATGAGACCCTCCAATCGCTCTAATACTCCCCGAACGTAGACCCCACTCGCCGTGACGATTGGCCCCTCCAGGGGGATCACTCTGTGATTTCCTTTCGAGACAGAGCTATTAACAGATGCCTGTCAGACTCCGTGGGGTATCCCTCTGATCACCGCTATTTGTTCTTTGTCCCTGTCAGGGTTCGTCAGTCAGTCAGCCGATGTCATTATTTTCCTCTGGATTCTTATATCGCCCAGTGACTTTAAGTTTCATCCATACGGAGCCAGTGAGACATCAGGCAAAGCAAGGTCACCTGAGAAACCCTGAGAGTACACCAAGGTTCACAGTGTAGTTGTTAAGTAGTCGTGAAGGTTCAACGCCCTTGTTCTATCTATAGGCAGCGAGCAATGACAATATGCACGACCTCAGACAATAAAGGCTGAAGGGTCCTCAGGGCAGCCATCCACTTTGCCCCTGCGCCCGATATTCTCACTCTATGGCAACAGCACGCGACACAGAGCCCGATAAAAGAGGGTCACAATTCCAAACAAAGCACCCTCAGAGATACCGTGAGAACGGCGATGTATTAGCTGACGGCCGGTTATCCTTCGCGACCGCTTCAATTAACATTACCCTAGTGTACCACATATCAATCGGGACCCGAATCACAGCGAAACTAGCGGTGTGTTTACATAGCTTGGCATTAATAAAACCCGGCGAGACGTCCATCCTCTGGTTAGGGGGTGTAGAAGCACCTTGCGATCTCCCCAGCCATAGTCCCATTCATTGCACTGCAGCCGGGGGAGAGCTGAAGGTCCCTGACGGCGCCAGGTCGCTCTCACGGCAGTTCTGCCCGACACACGTCACATACGGTACAGACAGGGGCGCAGCTCACACAATACCGCGGCGGGACGACACCACACGCACTACACACGCTCTTATAGACAAATTTGCACACAGCTATCGGCTGAAAGAAAATAATAAGCGAGATGCAGCAGCTCGTCGCAACCTCTACATCAAAATAAATCGATACTTAGGTGTAAATAAAACGTTATACATAAGTAAAAGATACCACGCACATAAAGCCTATGTACCCCAGGTCACACAGTACATAGATGGGTATTATACAGCCAGCATCACTGGGTCTTTACCCGTGGCTAGTCGGGAGCGCCGGTGGCCACACGTCACATCGTCCGTCTCTGTTGTAAGCGTGGATGTATGTGTGTGTGTGTGTGTGTGTGTGTCGTGGCGCCTGTCGGCGGCCTTAGCACCGTATCACAGTCAGTTACAGTCAGTGGGCGGCTCTGTCACGTCTGACGTCACACACAGACAGATGACGTCACAGTTTGGCATCCCCTGAGGCTTCCCCTCACTCCACCGGGCAGCTCTTCCGACTCGGTCACGTCACCCGTCTGTCCGAGTCATGAATAACTAGAAGAATCGCGCACGGCAGCGGGACACCGAAGCTCGGCAAGCATTCTCCGTCGGGCGTGGTTGCCTCATAGTCGTGCATCTTGCGAGGTCGCCGCAGTGACGTCGGCTCTTGCCACCTCGAGGTATCCTAGTCAGCCACTCAAACGCTCAGACACACACCACATTCGCAGCGAGGGATGCCGCGCAGACCAACAACCGGCCGTCGCGCCCGGTTAAAGCGACAGTCGCGTTGGTCGGGGCAAGTGGATGCCTCAACCAGACTGCCGGTCCGTTACATCCCGGCTAGATGTCACTAGCGTTCACCCGAATACCTCGCTGCAGCGTTTTAGGGGAGTTAGAACTGAGTAAATAGTTTCGTAGGTGGGTTACTTGCCATGGGTAGTGATAGTTGATCGGGCACCCGCAGATTCCGCCTATATCGTTTGAATAGTTCGAGTCACCAGCCTGATCCGATCACGGAGTTACCTGTCTGATTCGTAGCACCAAATGGGGATTTGCCAGCGCACGCCGCTCTTGAGACGTCCGTTCCAGTGAGTACGAACTGCTTGTTGGCCGCTCAACCTACCGCCGCTGGTGGCCAATTTGACAGACGGAGCTGCGCCAAAGGCAGTCTCACTGGGCTCCAAACTGCCCCAGCGGCCTAGCCGTCCTCGGCACTAGGCCCGGCAACCCTCAGGAGCCCGGCTACCATCCCTCCGAACTAACTGGGCCTACCCGCCGCGGTCCTCGCGCTGAACCCGGCCGCCGACTCTCAGAGCTAGGCCCGCGCCCCTCAGAACTGAATGGGCCTGTCCGCGGGGGCAGCTGCCATTCGGTACTCGCCGTCAGTGGCCCGCTCCGGCTCGGCCGCGCCGCTGGCGTCGCCGTCAGCGCTGAAGTAGGTGTCGATCAGGTCGTAGGCCTTCTGGTAGACCTCCTGGTTGGTGCTGGTCTGGAGCGCCTCAATCTTATCCAGTCCTAGGGGAATGGGCAGGACAGACGATGGTCAGATACGAGCACAGTACACCAGACTGCCTTACAGGAGACAGGGGATGATACACCCATATCATGTTAGCACTCAACGCCGACAGGCGATAAGATGAATGAAGCTTTTCTACGTCACATGTCACAAAATCAGACCCCGTTTAAGATGAAGGGGAAACAGTGGGAGCAGTAGCATCACAACTAAATATTCTATAAAAAAAAAAACATGAATCACCAATGCTTGATGCTATCATAGAGGCTGTGGCTCATCATTCATATGGAATTGCCTTACAGCGATCGCCTTTCCAAAATATCACGATAAGCGGCAACACTGCACCCTTCCACGGGCGGCATCCAATACACAGTCCCCATTCAGCACCCGCTGCATTCCCCACCATCAGCAGAGAAACAGACACTCATACCACCAGCATGACTCACCGCAGCACTCCTCGACCAGCAGGGCGTACTGGTTCTGGCCCGACTCCCTGGCGTCCAGTTCTCCGACCCGCAGGATGTTCTCCAGACCGTTCAGCGCCACCTGGGTGATCTTGGGGTCCAGCACTCCCAGCATCTCGCACAGAGCCGGGATGCAGCGCTGGGGACGGAGGGTAGGCGGGGTCAGCTCGTCACGTGGCCACTGGGCAGACCACGGGTGAGGACAGGTCACACGGAGAGACGGACAGACGGACAAGGTCAGGTCACACAGATAAGACACACATGGGGTGGAGACGAAGATACACAAGGGCCCTGTTCATGAAGTCTGCGGTCGCTGCGGCCGGCCGCAGGTTCTAAGCCCCGCCCATTTTTGAAACGTCATCACTCACTAGGCCGCAGCAGCGTTCCATGAATAGCGTCTGCTGCCGAAATAATTTCCGACAATTGTTTACAACTGACGCACACCGCTAGATAATTTGTTTACAAAATCGTCTCAATGACAACACGGCTTGCGCCTATTTGACTTCAGTGCGCCAAGTTCAGTGCAATTAGTTTTCTTGCGGCTCGGCGGTCGCTGGGTCGCTGGATTTTCCCGGATTGCGGCCGCAGAGATTGCAGCGGCCGCAGCAAGGTGACGCCACACATTCGTCATACTACACGAGCCCCGCCCCTTTTCGTGACGTAACAACCCGGCTGACCGCAGCGACCGCAGCGGCCGCAGCGACCGCCGGGGTTCATGAACAGGGCCAAGATAAAACCAGTATAGCGCCTTTTGGGGCGACTAACGGAGCGAGCGAGAGGGTGAGCCTTGCACGTGCGAAATTTCGAGGGGGTACCTCCAACTGACTTGTGCACGGCACCCTACTAACCGGTCTCTAGCGATGTGCCAAATTTGAGCACAATCGGCCCAGCCGTTCTCGAGATCTGGAAGCGGCACCCTGCACGTGCGCACGTGCAAAATGGGGCCCAACTGACTTTTGCACGGCACCCTACTAACCGGTCCCTAACCATGTGCCAAATTTGAGCGCCATCGGTCCAGCCGTTCTCGAGATCTGGAATCGACCCCTGCACGTGCGCACGTGCAGCAGCGCCCCAACTCTGGCACATGGATATGCAGTGCCTAGTGGGTGCCTACCTACATGCCAACTTTCAGCGCAATCGGCCAAGTAGTTACCGAGATATTGCAACAATTACAAAACGGACACCTCTTCGTTTTGCACGTGGCACGTGCATAAGGGGTCACCCACATGCATCGGGAATAGTCCAATACTTGGTAGAAGGAATGAAGCTATCCTACAAAAATTACCGCATGTAAATCGGTCAAGTGGTTGCTGAGATATAAGCCTCGCAAAAGCGTGACCACGGCCGGCCGGCCGCTCATACTCAGAAATTTCCGTTAATCTAAGGAAAGACTACGCTCGCTTCGCTCGCTCCGTAATCACACCGTACTGAGGACTGGATCAGCTTACTCTGTGCAATAGCAATATAACACACAACATACTGTCAGTACACAGTAGGTGCCCGGGACAGTCAGGAAGACCACTCTATCTGAGAACGGCGCTGGTATACAGTGATACACCCTAACAACTGCTCTCCGCCAGTCCCCTCCCCTCGTCTGTACCTGTTCGACGAGGTAGCGCGTCTGCTCGGGCGTTCCAGCCGTGGTGGCGTTGGTGATGGCCCAGACGGCCTCCTTGCGGGTGCGGAACTCGGCTGTCCAAATGACCTCCACCAGTGCCGGGATGATGTCGGCGTCAATCACCGCCTGTCGGACATAGGCACAGAGCGGCGTGACGGACAGTGGTGGTACACCGTTAAAGCATAGCAGTGTGGCTTCGTAGCGACTCATTATTATAGTTCGTTTTTCTTAAGTTCGACCCTCACTGTAAACATCTTTTTGGAAACAGCACGAGAATTGCTAGCTGAATTACTGAGAAAACTCGTTGGCGCACAATAATTTCGCATACGATCAATTGTATCAAAATTATTTCTACCTGGCTTCTTTTTCCCAGACTCGCAGCTCGGTATTTGCAGCCCCACAAGGATCGAAGAATTGTCAGAAAGTATAAGTAATTTAATTGATAAATCGCAACGGCGTTTAGCGTAACAGTATATCATTGGTGTTAGAAACTTATTTTGAAAATATTAATTCATATCTCCAGTACAAAGTGCGCTAACCAGTTTTCTCAGTAATTCAGCTAGCAATTCTCGTGCTGTTTCCAAAAAGATGTTTACAGTGAGGGTCGAACTTAAGAAAAACGAACTATAATTATAGGGAGTAGTAACCCACGTGAGTACCGAATTACCTATCTACGACTTAATCTTTTTATCGCAGCCCGACCAATTACACACCGGGGCGATGCTCACCTGTATCTGTACCTGGTTTTCCGCAGTACCCGAGTCCAGTGTCCCAAAATGTGGTGATTTGGGTGGGAAACTACATCCAAATAAAAATCTTTTTTCACTCTCATCTTTAATTTTTCAGAACAATTTTCCACTCCCAATTTTACCAACAAAAACTTTTGCTTGGATGGTCTTTTTACATCTTACATTTTACCACACTTGTAATAAATTTATGCTGTTGATCCCTTTTCACTCTCTTTGGGCCTTATCTGACTGGCAATTTTCCACTCTTATCCCCATTTTTGGAAAGGAACTTCCCTCTGACACCTAAGCCCAAACACAATTTTGGGACACTGCCCGAGTCTGGTTTCCAGCTACGACGCTGCTCACCTGCATCTGAGCATGGTTCTCGTTGTATCTGATCATGGTTCCCGCTGTTCAGTGTTCACCTATATCTGATCCTGTTTCCAGCTCACCTGTATCTGAGCCTGGTTTTTTTCACCTATATCTGAGCCTGGGTTCCTTTCACGTCCTGTATCTGGCCCTGGTTCCCCGCTGTGAAGATATATCGGAGGTTTGTCTCACGCAACTCACCTGTATCTGAGCCTGGTTTCCCGCCGCTCACCTGTATCTGAGTTTGGTTTCCCGCTGCTTGCCTTTATCCTGAGCCCGGTTTGCCGCTGCTCACCTGTATCTGAGCCTGGTTTCCGGCCGTGATGTTGCTGATGGTCCAGCACGACTCCTTCTTGATGCTCTCCTTCTGACTGGTGAGGAGATGGCGCAGGCAGGGCAGTGCCTGGCAGCCCAGGATCACCTGAGTCTGCATGTCGTCTCCGGTGGCGATGTTACCGACGGCCCGGAGCGCGGCGCTCACCACACGCTGCTCGCCGTGCCTGTAACCGAGGGGGGACGATCATGATACAGCATAACGGATTGGGAATTCATATACCGTCTGTGACGGAGCGGGGACATTGGAACATTGTGATCATGTGTTGCAACAGCGTGGACGCTCTTTATGGGAGACGCAAGGCGGATGTCAAATTAACACGTCGACCTGCCATTAATTTTTTGTTGGACTATGATACATACGGTGAAAGCATCTGAATTTCCCGAGCACTCGTAATTACATCCACAACTGGGCACTGAGAGGCTGAGCCTGTCGTTAAAATCACGCTGACAAATAATAAGTCCTAGCCCACAGTTCCCCACAGTCCCGTAACTCACAGAAGCAGCTCGGCCAGTCGGGGGCACACGCCGGCATCCAGCACCGCCTGGATCTTGTAGTTGGGTCCGTCCGAGAGGTATCCCAGCGCCCAGCACGCGTCGGCCAGTACCTCTCCGTCCGGGTCGGTCAGCAGACGCGCCAGCAGCGGCAGGCACGGAGACACCTTGGAGAAGTCGGGCGGCGGGCTCTTGCCACGGCACAGGTTACTCAGCGTCCAGACGGCGTTCCTCTTCAGCGACAGGCGCAGAGTGGGACCGGAGAGAATCCTGTCGGTAAGGCGAAATGTCAGAGAGGATCCTATCGGTCACATCGACTGTCAGAGAGGATTCGACCCGTCACATCGACTGTCAAAAAGGATAGAAAGGGTACCTTCAGTAACACCAACTGTCAGTGTGGCCCAAGACCATGTGAGGGCCCCAGTCCCGACCCCGACACAGTCGCTCATTCCGTGATTGGCCACAGTCCCCGTAGGCCTTAACTCACTCTATGAGCGATTCTAGTCCCATCATTCACTCTGTAAGAGGTCCCACCACGTCACTCACACTGTGAGCGGCCCAGGTCCCCGAAACTCACTCGGTGAGCGGCCCCAGCTTATGTAGCTCCCTGTGAGCGGCCCCAGCCCCCGTCACTCACTTTGTGAGCGGCCCTAGTTCCTGTGCCTCAATCTGTGAGCGACCCCAGTGCCATCACTCCCTGCCAGCGCCCCAGTCCCTGTCACTCACTCTGTGAGCGGCCCCAGCAGGCCCTGGTCGAGCAGGTGGTCGCGGCACTCGGGCGAGTCTCCGGCCACGTTTCCGAGCGCCCAGACGGCCTGGTCGCGCACCTCATCGTGCGGCGACTGCAGCAGGCTGATGAGCACCGGCACGGCGCCGGCGTCCACCACACAGCGCGTCTGAGCCGACGAGCCCGAGGCCACGTTCGTCAGCGCCCAGGCCGCCTCGAACTGCGGGAGGAAATAGTCACAGGTCAGAGGGGAGGTCACAGGTCGCTGGGGAGGTCGCCAGTCAATGGTAAGCTCACAGGTCACTGGGAAGGTCACAAGTCACCAGGAGATCACAGGTCACTCCGATAAGTGCAGAAACACCTACTAACACTTGTATTACCGAAATCCGAGGAGCACAGGACTGTTAACCAAATAGCACAACGTGATGCATCATGCAGGTACAAGTCAGACGAGAGCGCTGCACGTCCGAGCCAGCTCAGCTGTATATCGGCGGCTCACCTGGAGTCGCTGGTGGTCGGCCTGCAGCAGCTGCACGAAGCGCGGCACCACGCCCGCCCGGATCACCTCGTCAATCGGCGGGTTCGGCTCGCGGCTGAGCAGCTTCCGGCAGCGGTGGGCGGCCTCCACCAGTCGCTCCGGGTCCGGGCTGTACAGCGCGGCTACCAGCTCTGGCGTCACGCACTGAGACTCCTGCAGAGGGAGGAGACAGGTTAGCAACCGACAGAAGCAGTGGGATGCACAGACACCGGCACCCGGTACCGGCTGCCGCGCCGAAAAACCGGTGATCTTGGCGGAAACACGCAAAACATCCACCGCAACACACACAGCCATGCGCTAAACACACAGTCAACGCCAACAGGCGTATTAGCAACGGCAGCCGGTGGGCCCTGACAGACACCGACAGTTGCATCTACGACGGTGGCCGGCGAGCCTCCAATAGACACATGTGTAGGTATCTTTGGCGGCGGCCGGCGGGCCCGGCCTGGCCCTGACTGACCTGGGCGTGGGCAACGGCCGGCGCGGGCTCGTCCGGCGCGGCCGGCTGCAGCGGCGGCACGTTGCGCCTCTTGTTGAGCTGTCGGTCACGTTTCTGTTTCCTGAGCTGGACTCCCTCCTCCTCTCTGCGGCGCCGCAGCTCGGCAGAGTCGAGACCCTCGTTCTTGTAGCGGTGCCGGTGCGACGACATTGTCACTGGATGCTGGCTGCATACAACATCCAGTTACGAGTCAGTGGAATAGTCTCTGCTCTCTGTTCAGCACAAGTCACAGGGACAAACAGTAGAGGCTATTGGCTGTTGACAATCATGAATATTAAATCTCAATAATATCAGTTTTCCAACACACTTTAACTTTTCATAACTAGATGGAATATTATTTTATGATGTAGGGATTTGAACTAAGAAAGCAGCATCGCACCTCAAACACGAAATTACAAAATTCAGGACCTTTTACTGCAAACCAATTAACACAGTCAAGCATATGGCTTTCTAATTAAGTTTAAATGTTTAAATGAACAGCTGACAGTGCTGGACTTCAGCAGCTGGAGTCCAGAGACCATGCTAGGCAGAGCTTATTGGGCAGACCCTCGCAACTGCTATCTGATTCTGCCAGATGCTTATTCTTAGCCTGGAATGTGACACTTTCCCAGGGATGCAGGATGCTTACAAGTGGTCAAAGCAGCTAACAACAGACATCAAGAGATATCTGCTCATGCAGACCTTGGGTTTGATTTTGTGGATCCCCAGTTGTCATCCAAAGAAAGTCTTGCCTATGAAGCATTAAATTATGAGGAAAATTAAATAGCTTCATGTACCTAACTCATGTTTATGGTCTTACTCAGTCTCAGTGTATAATTTAACCTAGCTTTGTTAACACCCCTGCAGTAATTAGGTAGGTATACTTGTATCAATAAAGTATGCAAGTCTTCACAGCTGGGATTCACAACCATGACTAATTCATGCCTTGCTAAGGGGTCTGCATTTGCAAAAGTTTATGCCCTGCTGGAAAAAGGGTTATTATATGCATTACAACATGGCCCCTTTACTGCTCTGGGAAAGTGGCATGCAGTGTTAATGAAGAGATCTTTAAAACAAAGCACTGTGCATCTCATAGATACCTTGGCTTGACCTCTGTTCCAGTTGATAGTCTAGGACTCCAGGTGGCACAGGCAAAAGCCCCCCCCCCTCCACCCCCCCCTCAGGTTTAAATTGCTGCAGAAAACACCTATATGAATATCCAGATGATCTGTAGGACTGTCTGTAGTTGATCAACTGCAGCCAGTTCACTGTAACAAAGTGGAACAAACTATGGGCGCCTTTGATCGCACCATTAAACTTTATCTGGCATAAAAAGCACCCAGGAAGGTACTAGACCTGCATGGCTTAACCCTCTAATGCCCACACATAGTTCCACGGTTCCTAAAATTAGCCCCTTGTGACGTATGATTCATTTTGGGTCCCTTGTTCGAAATCTGGAGTCAAAAATTTTTTCGCAGTTCAAATTTCGGAAATAAATTTTGCATCAAATATGATACATTGGGCATTCCACTTGGTAATTTTTAGTGGTATCAGACCACACAGAAGGAAGTGAAGACATAGATGAGAAAATATATGTTATTAAGAATTTCAGTGATAAAAGTGGCAGTTAAAATGTGTAAAATGCCAACAAGACGTCCTTTACTGTGCACTTTTGATCAGAACATTTCTTAATATTTCATTGGCATCCTTCTGGTATCAAAATGTCCTTTCCGTCGGTGCTCAGGGAACAACGCTAATCATAGGCATCTATTTACGAGTGCCTTCTATTCCTTCAATTTCCACGATACAGCGCGTTGCACCTGTGCAATTTTTTTCATAATTTAGACATGTGAGCCGTGCTTCTCAAACGTAGATGCGTTATGCATACTTGATATAGAAATGAAGACATTACAGTTGGCTCGCGGTAAGTGGTTGAAGTGAAGCAGTTCTGATACAAAGTGCTGGACAGCGTGCCGACGGACCGGGATCAATGCCAAAGACGATGTTGGTTTATCTTCATGATAGCCGGACAATCTCGGGTGACTGAAACTCTCAGCCTGTGAATCGTCAGTTAGTATTTTGACTGGTCGTGCGGTCCTGATGTCATCGGCGTCAGTATAACAGCCGCGCACTGACCAGTGCAATAACCGTTGTACGTGTCAGACAACAAAGGTACAGGTAACTGTGCACCGATCGGCAGGAACTTGCACAATATTCATTGACCTCATATGGAGGTGAGCATACGCATTACGCAATGCCGCACTTAAACTTTTATTACGGAGCGAGCGAAGCGAGCGGAGTCTTACGTAGAATAACGGAAATTTCTGAGTATGAGCGGCCGGCCGGCCGTGCGGACGCTTTTGCGAGGCTTATATCTCAGCAACCACTTGACCGATTTACACGCGGTAATTTTTGTAGGGTAGCTTCATTCCTTCTACCAAGTATTGGACTATTCCCTATGCATGTGGGTGACCCCTTATGCACGTGCCACGTGCAAAACGAAGAGGTGTCAGTTTTGTAATTGTTGCAATATCTCGGTAACTACTTGGCCGATTGCGATGAAAGTTGGCATGTAGGTAGGCACCCACTAGGCACTGCATATCCATGTGCCAGAGTTGGGGTGCTGCTGCACGTGCGCACGTGCAGGGGTCGATTCCAGATCTCGAGAACGGCTGGACCGATTGCGCTCAAATTTGGTACGCGGTTAGGGGCCGGTTAGTAGGGTGCCGTGCACAAGTCAGTTGGGACCCATTTTGCACGTGCGCACGTGCAGGGTGCCGCTTCCAGATCTCGAGAACGGCTGGGCCGATTGTGCTCAAATTTGGCACATCGCTAGAGATCGGTGAGTAGGGTGCCGTGCACAAGTCAGTTGGAGGTACCCCCTCGAAATTTCGCACGTGCAAGGCTCAACCTCTCGCTCGCTCCGTTAGTCGCCCCATAAGGCGTTATACTGAGCGCTGTTCGGCAGCCGGCTATTTTGTGTGCAGGGTATGACGTATTTCGCGAGCCGACGTCACAGGCGGTGACGTCGGCTCGCGCGCGAGCCGAGCGCCAAAGACAAACTAACGGGAACCCTCGGACACCCTCGGGGCATAAACCGCGGAGTAGGATATTGAGCGAGTCTTATAAAGAAAATTCATATATTTTCGTTTCTCAAATGATAATCAGGGTGTCTCTTACCTTTTTACATATGATTTAGGCTTACCTAACACTTCAGTTGCCAAATATCTGCAATTTATTCAAGCGAAGGTATTTTCAGTAAATGTCAATGGTACAGACCGAAATCTTTTTAATAAAAACTCCAACCAACAGAAATAAAAATAACTTAATTTATTCCAACCATTTCCTCCAAATAAACAACATAAAAACTCACTTTTACACACATCATTCATAATAAAGCATACTAACACGCTACTTTTGACAATTGCGGCGTCGAGTGGCGCGCTGCTAGCGCTCTTTTTCGATCGCAGAGACCCTGCACGCGCGCGAGCACACTACGTCACGTCCGGGGGGCACAGGTATATGAAAAATCGCAGTGACGTAACACTTTTCTCGCTTCTCATTGGTCAATAGCCCGTTGCCGGGGTAACGTGCACGTATGTGAGCGCGGGCAAGAGTACTAGCCGGCCGCCGATCAGGGCTCTGGTTCTTATGGTCAGTACAAAAGTAGTATCCATGTTTTAGTACCTATATGTAAATCCTTTTTGTTCAGTGGCACTCAGCTACCACAGTTGGCGGTATATGTCAATATATGACAACAAATGACATACCTGGCAGTGAAAATGCTTGCCAGGTGTCAGGCACCTGCTGGAACCTGGCAGCAGTGCATGGTTGCCTACTTCTTAGATAGGAAATCAAAGGAACCACGCCCTTCGGTCCGGAGTCTGTCTTCATGGCGAGCCCGTTTAGCCAGCTTCCTCTGAAGATGACGATATAGTTTTCCACTCCACATTCAACCTCTTAATACTGGGATGAACGGAGGAGATTTGAATCGCAAACAAATGGTGAGTCGTTCTCCAATATGAATGAAAAATGCTGGCTGGCTGCTAATGCAAGTCTTCAGCCATGCCCAGATAACACATAGACCCACAAGACATAAATAAGCCCGTCCACAACCCCTGTTGGAATATCGAAATTGTGCAAGAGACCGCGAAATCCTCCTGTCCCTAACATCAAGTCTCAATTTTTGGTTTCACGAGTATAAATGCTCGCACGGATAATCGTTCCTTGAAATCAACAAGCTTGTCATCGATAGCATGTCATTCCTAACGTGGTTAAGAAGATATGGTCTGCTAGTGTCCTGCAGATCAAAAAGTTCACTATTGTCATCGTCAAACAGTTGGAAAACCAGATTCCTATGAGCGTTAGAAAAGTCGAGATGTATGAGGCATGTAAGGCCACTCATAGAAAGCTAGATGTTGGAAGATTGACAAGGATGAGAGGCGGCATAAGCGTACCAATATCGTTATGACATTTTAAGTCTGGAGCGAAATAGAGTTATCTGGCGCAAGAGGTGCGAACTTCACAAATTTATGCATCTTGTACCATCGTCATTTGCAATGACTCACAGGCCATTGCAATGCTTATCACCTGAGAAAACTATGGTATTGGCACACCGTATGTTGCAGCGGCGAAAATTTCATAGAAAATATTGGAGTGCTATGCCCACTGTATCATATATAGCATCCCCAAAAATGGGGGTCCATATCTTTGACCCTGAAAAAGTTGCGATGTTTTGCAACATACTATGATATATGATGTTGAACATTTGTCTCACAGTATACCAAGTTTCTTTCCAAATAACTAATTTTTTTGTTTTCTAAATGCCTAAATTTACACTTGCATCTCAAATTGATTTTCGGCAAAGGACAAACTGACCCTCTTCAAAATCACCTGGTGGGAAACTGAGAAATCATTACTTAAAAATTTTGCCACCAGGTGGTTGCCAGGACGTACCACTTCTGATACAACAGGGTTTTCAACAATTTTCACCTCTATGATTAGCAGGCGAATTTTCTGCAAATTGACTTACAGATATGATACCGGGGGCACTAGAGGGTTAATCAGATGATAGAGGTCTAAGAACGTGCAACAAGCTCTGCCTAGGATAAGCTTGGGTGCTATGAAACTGTCCCCTAATTAATGAGCCTTATAAAAAATCAAACTTTCCATTTTAATTCCACTTCAGTTAAGTCTCAGAAACCATCAAAGAATATTTTTCCACCGTAATCCAAATTCTGTTATACCTCAAGTCAGAAGCCTGACACAGTGTCACAGTGTCCAACCGTCCAAGAAAAGCAATCAAAATTCACATTCACCTTCCTATGGCCCAAGAGAAGAAAACAGCAAATTAGCTTGTAAAAATGTATGTGTCACTGATTATCCCCACAAGAATCACGGTGGGACTTCTGTAGAGAAGATGGGCAAAAAACACGTGACCTACCGCTGGGTATGCTGACTTTCAATATAAATCCCTCGGGTTTATCACGTGACTTGAGAAACATTCCTGCCGCAGCGAGTGCGTCTAGCGGCTGGTAGGGACAATTATGAGACAGTGCTTGCGCGCTTTATACAAACTGAATTATCGCAAGGCTACTAAATCAAATTGTATTTACGCATTGGTATCTTCGGTCTTTGTTATTGCTCGGGGTTACATGAGCAGAGTTAATACGCATTACAAACGGACTACAATGGTGAGCGAATAGGAAAATCCGTTCCTGATACGCATTTACTTGCTCATGTAACCCCGGTAATTGTTTGGGCTGGCTGGCTGCCAACAGGTGTGCGTTTGTTATTTATTTTTGTTTTCGACAGGTAAAGACAGCTCACAATTGCGAAGAGTCAAGAGATTACTTTTTTGACATTGACACACTCAGAAGATTGGTGGAAAATGTGATGAGATTGAGATATTTAGAGATTGAGATGAGGAGTTAGTGAGCGTTGGTTATTTTATTTTTTGTTTTCATCAGATGATGGATTGAAATGTGTGATAAATAGGTATTCCAGAGATGACTGTACCTAAATGAAGAATGAACCGAGTTGAAATGGAAAAAAGCAAGAGAAAACAGCTATTATTATTGTTACCGTAGTTTGGTTATGAATTGATTCTGCAAGCACCTTTGTCATAACCACAAGCACTTATTAGGTTTGCCAAGCATTTTATCAAGGTGTTCATGGATAGGCTTATTTTCAAAGAATAACAGTAGACTCCTGATACGTGTGGTATGTGTTTGACGAGCTGATGTTATCTGTTCTGTCATGTGCATTGATAGTAAATACGTGCATGCTTGGACCATGGCAAGATGAATAAAAGCATACATATTTC
This sequence comes from Amphibalanus amphitrite, assembly GCF_019059575.1. Classification (NCBI taxonomy): domain Eukaryota; kingdom Metazoa; phylum Arthropoda; class Thecostraca; order Balanomorpha; family Balanidae; genus Amphibalanus; species Amphibalanus amphitrite. The sequence continues at coordinate 451,934 of NW_024882047.1, forward strand.
GTAATAATGAATAATGTTGCTCTTTCTTCATGACTCATGATATGTTATGGAAGTGTGATGGGGTCAGAAAGAATGAAGTCAACCATAGCTCATTTTGAAATGCATTTCCTGCTGGCTGGAAGCTGCACACACCACATGTAAAACTGAAATTCATTCATTGGTTTTGGCATAAAATAACAAAGATTATGACAATCAAGTTTTGGAGCCTAGAAGAAGTGTTCAGTGTTAGAATTCACGCCTGATAATGGTCTTCCAGAGTCTCAATTCCTATTCTGGTTGCAATGCACAAACTCTGATCCACCTTGGCACATTCTCCCAGACAACTTTCAGCTCTCACAGATGTATTGAAACACTGCACCATTTTCAATGCATGACAGGCAAGTAGGCACTATCATTGATTGAAGCAGGACCTTCAACAGCAGACATTAGACCAGGAAATACAAGCTAGCCCCTTCATATTGATATTCAATTATGGTACATCTCACAAACATCAGAAGGAAGGCCACTGTTTTTTGCTTTAATCCTAGAATATTGACATTAAATTTCGATATTGAATAATAATATTACACTTCCATTTTAGATGGCGTTTCATTAACTAAACACAGAAATAAATTATCATTATGAGCATGGGCACAACATCAAACTTGGTGCACAAAGCAGAAAGCTCGCCACTCAGCATGCAAGTCAAACTTTAATTTCCAATTAATCTGACAAAACACATGGTTGCAAATATCAATGACATTTTAAACTGAAGATGAACCAGTTACATACCTATAGGTACTGCTGTATTATTATGTGAACATAACTAAATTAGAACATGGTAAATCCAGCATGAAGTTTGCATTCTGATTCAATCAAACACTGTCTACAATGATCCAGCTGGGACTTGGGAAACCAATAAACCACCAATAAACTCAGTTGGTATTCATTCATTGGCGATATGATTTATATAGATGCACTTCCATACCTATCTACCTATTTCAATTTATACTTGCGACAACAACCTCTTGCTACTTGACTTTCACTTCATCTTTGAATATTTTCATCTCGTCACATTTTCAATCAATCTTCTGAGCGTGTTAATAGCAAAAAAGTAATCTCTTCGAAATTATTAGATGTCTCTTCCTGCCGAAAACAAAAATAAATAACAACCGCACACCTGTCGGGGGCCTTGGTAACAACTGGATTTCCATTACGTCATGGGTGATGATGTCACACCACGGGTGACGTTTCATTGCTGCTGCTGCTGTCCACGGAGGGCAGCGTTTGTGAGTGGAAAACAGTAGCAACATTGTAAATGAAGGCAGTATTGGCGCTTATGCTACATATGAAATTTATAACAACATATTGATATTAGTGAATGTTTATTTTTGTTGCTTTTCATAAACCCTCCATTTCAGGGTCTGCATGCTAAATTTCTGTTATTTTAGAGTCAAGCTATTGTACTAAGGGATTTATTTTGGCAATTTAGTCATTTGTTAGGTTATAAGGCTGCAGAAACTTTTAGTTGAGGTTGGTATCCACTATCCAGTTGCAGCTATAATTGTGTCATATTTTGTATCATTTTCTGAACATCAACATGTAAACACCTACCTATATGAATTCAAATTTTGTGATTGTAGAAAAGCAGTTACCCTCACATTGCAGCGGGGATTAGAACAATTAACCACACTTGTTATACAAAAAGCCTGTTTGCCATCAATTTTGGGAATCCAAATTGGGTATTGGTAAGGTAGATGTAGCACAAGCTGCCCGATGCACGAGAATGGGTCTTTCTAACCAAACCTTACCTGACCTGACCTACAACATACAGCCTTAAACCTAAAATTTACAACCTACGACCTAGTCCTACGGTATGACATATCACAACAGCTTGTGCTACGTCTGCTACCATGACCCAACTTTGTGCCAATTCATACCAACTTGGGATGACAGTCACTGCAGATGTGTGCTGACCATGCAGGTCTTTGTTACAATTGCAATTCTATTGTGTTACAGGTTCGGCGTTCTACAGCTGCGACCCGCCATGGCTGGGCCACCGCGGCGGCATCACCTTCAGGGTGGACCTGCCCGTGGCCACCTGCCGGTCGGACCCGCCTGCAGTCCGCAGGGAAGCTGCCCTGCGAGCCATTGCAGAGCTCCCGCACCCGGACGTCACTATCTGGTCGGACGGCTCGGCTCGCGGCGGACGGAACAGGGCGGCGCAGGCGCTGATCCAGTTCCACCACCTCAACAGAGAAGGGACCGTGCGCGCTCCTGCAGGGGCGGTCTGCTCCAGCCTAAGAGCAGAACTGACCGCCATGCGCGAGGCGTTCGCGGCTGTGGCCGGCCTGGGGGACGGGGAGTTGGCATCGACCAAGTCGGTCCGCCTCCTCACCGACTCAAGGTCTGGGCTCCAACTACTCGGCCGCGGCCCAGCTAACCAGACCATGGCCCTGGCCGCCGAGGTGTGGAGGCTGCTGAGTGCTGAGCACCCTCGCCGAGAACGGCACCGAGACGGTGCTCCAGTGGGTGCCAGGCCATGCCGGGCTGGACGGCAACGAAACCGCCGACCGCCTGGCTGGCGAGGCCACGGCGGGCGACCAAGACAGCGCACCGATCGACCTGTCGAGTGCGCGGGCCGCCGTCACGCGCCATGTCCGAGAGCTGTCGCGACAGAGGGCAACTGCTGCCCACCCGCACCCGGACCCCACGCCTGGCCACGACTCCCTGGCGCGCTGGGGTCGGTGACGCTGTCCCAGCTGAGGACCGGCACATCACCGCTGACCCGTGACACGCTCCACAAGATTGGCCCGGAAGCCGACGACGAATGCCCCGCGTGCGGGGAGCCCGACAGCGCGGCGCACCTACTGACCGATTGTCCGGCCTATGAGGCGGCCCGCCGCCGCCGCTGGGGTGTCGACCCTCGCCTGGTCGACGTCCTCGGCGGCCCGGCGACGAAGGTCGTCACCTTCATCGAGGATGTTGGGCGGACCGAGCCGCCGCTCGACCCGCCTGCGCCGCCGCCCCCCTGAGCGAGTTGGCGATGGGATGCAGAAGAAGAAGAAGAAGCAACTGCCAGCGCGCCACGGCGGCGAAGCCGAGTTCCGCCGCTGGACCGCCCGCGCAATGGCCAGCACAGACAAGAGACAACCGAATCACAACACCTACAATTACGTTATTGTTATGGTATTGACATTGTTACAATTAACCCTGCTCTTTCGAGCGTGGATGCACGCTGAAATTGTCGCATAATTCCATGCAGCTTCCACCCTTCTGCAATACAAAGTTTGAATACAATGTAGTCTTACAATAGGTTTAGAACTTATGTGCAGATTGTCGATGCTGGTTGACTTGATGATTGGAATTGTGTTTATCTGTTTCATCTGTTTTGACTTAAATATATGGCCATGGACTATGGCCTACCTTGGGAAGTGTCTCTGATTTCAACAAAACATTTTTCATCAGGATACGCTACAGGGTACATAGTACATGCGTAGTGAAAATTTTGAGCATGTATGGGTGCGCATGTGGAGATGTAGACTGCGAATGAGACGGACTACGACGGTTTTTGAACCAATTAAATCTGATTGACAACGTAATGTAGGACTAAAAACTGACTGTCAGAAGAATATTCACAGAATATTCACTTCACCCGTTACAACGAAAAGGGAAAGTCAGGGAACAGAGGCAGGGTACATCTCGAAGATCAATCAAATTGCAGGTGCCGATTGGTTATGGATCATCGTAGCTCAATGTACTGCCTTGTGCTGCTTTATTGATTGAAATTGCTTCCAGCTTGTATTAAAAGAAGTCATTATGTAAGATTTTAAAAAGGTTCTTGAAAAATTTAAATACTTTGAATTGATATTTCTGCAGAATAATACACCCGTATCATTCTTTACATGTCAATATTTGTATATTATCTAGCAGGTAAGAAAATAGTGGCCTCAAGTTTCTAGAAAATATCTGATTTTGCTCTCTGGGCCACTGCAGATCCCTAAAAAGTTAGGAGCCGTCTTCATTATTTAATGTATAAAACCAAATAAATTATCACTGCTCAAAAGTGGAAGAAATGACAAATGAAAAAAAAAAGTTTTCCTACAGCGTTGCAATCCAGATTTCAAGATAGTGATGGGCGCACTAGAAAGCAAGTAAAAGTACTCCACAAGGTAAAAGTAAGGAACAAGAATATCCTTATACTGTTTCAGAATTCGGTAACAAACATTTTTTGTGTGTTTTAAATACCCGAACGAATCGATTCCAGAATCAGTCTTGATGATACTATTTGGTTTTTGTATGGTGTTGGTGGTACTTGAATGACCAAAGTCAGTACATGTCCATCACCTTTCGATATTTCCGTGGTGCTCGCTCCCATTTCATAGCTGCTCACGGTGTTTTCTGCTGACGTCATATGGTGCTGCTCCACTAGCGCCACCATACGGCGTCAGCTGGCGAATTATCCAGTTAATACCAGAGCCCCCTGTCGGCAGCCAGCCAGCCCAAACAATAACAAAGACCGAAGATACCAATGCGCAAATACAATTATGTAACGGAAGTTAGCAGGGATTCAGCAGGGGTTCAGCAGGGATTCAGCAGGGATCGACGGCCCCTACGATTTCGCTGAATTTTGGTGGAGAGGTGCAGAATGGTGTCCTCTATCGAAAATCCTAGTGCCAAAATGCGGGGAATCCATCAGGGGGGCCACAAATCCCAAAAAACAGTATGCCCTCAGGGCACAATCGACGAACTTTGGAAACCCTACTTCTAGCCGTCAAAACAGCTAAAAATGCACGTCATTCGAAAGAGGACAAAATTTTACGTGCAACGGTACCAAATTTAGGGGGCTAGCGCCCCCCTGAACCGAACAAAACAGCTTCAAATCAGGGATGCGGAGCCGTGGAAATTTCAGACGGCTCCGGCTCCGGCTCCGGCTCCGGAGAAAAAAATCGGCTCCGGCTCCGGCTCCGGCTCCGGGTGAAATGTTATGGCGGCTCCGGCTCCGGCTCCGGCTCCGAGTAAAATGGTCCGGCTCCGGCGGCTCCGGCTCCGGCGGCTCCGGCTCCGACTCAGTACATCCCCTACGCAATCAATTAAATACGGGTGGAAGAAAAATTGGATTGGTTATACGCGTTACTCTTTGCCATGACCGGCTCACCGCGTCCCCGCGCAAACGCACCTCGGAGAGAACTGGCAGAACAAAGGGCTAGGAAGCGATGGCATTGGAAACGCAGTCGCCGCGAATCGGAGTTCAGTGAACCATCGTAAGCTGACACCCGTCTCGGCTGCATTGGGGGGTGAGGGGTGGGGGGTGTGTGGGATGAGACGGTGCTGGGAGTCGCAGTCCACTGCACTGGTTTGAAAACAATGGCCGTCACCTGATGACTGGTCCTCATGTTCTGGGGATGCAGTAGACGTGGGGGGGGGGGAGAGCAAACAGGAAGTTGTTTGCGTACTGTGGGATACTGGGGATATTCGGATTTTTTCATTCACTTGATGGCCCATGACGTAAGTACCATATGTTTTACTGCCTTGTACTGTCAAACCGAACTAGGTCAATTATTTTTTTTTTCCTCTTCAAAAAATAAAAAGGAGCCGGAGTCGCCCCCTTTTTTGGCGGCTCCGGCTCCGGCTCCGGCTCCGGGCTATATTGTTTCACGGCTCCGGCTCCGGCTCCGGCTCCGGGCAAAATATGCCGGCTCCGGCGGCTCCGGCTCCGACTCCGGCTCCGGCTCCGCATCCCTGCTTCAAATATATGGGCCCGGGAGTATGCCCTCGGGGCATAAATAAACGTTTTCAACAATTTCAGGCCTATAACATCGACAAAATCCAGCAATATGCACATCATTGGAAAGAGCGTAATTTCCCAAACAAAAAACCCAAGTAACATTTTTCGATGGGGCCCACCTGGGGCCCACGGGACCCAATTGAAATTTGGGGCCCAATGGGGCGGCCCCTACGATTTTCTTCAAAATTTGCACAGACACTCTCCTGGGCCCCCTCTTCAATCTGGCTGAAGAAACCTACCGGGGAATCCAAAGGAAGGGGCCCAAAGAGGGCCCCAAAGAGGCCCTTTCTAAGTATTGCCCCTAATTTCGCGACCAACCCCGGCAATATGCACATCATTGGAAAGAGCGTAATTTCCCAAACAAAAAACCCAAGTAACATTTTTCGATGGGGCCCACCTGGGGCCCACGGGACCCAATTGAAATTTGGGGCCCAATGGGGCGGCCCCTACGATTTTCTTCAAAATTTGCACAGACACTCTTCTGGGCCCCCTCTTCAATCTGGCTGAAGAAACCTACCGGGGAATCCAAAGGAAGGGGCCCAAAGAGGGCCCCAAAGAGGCCCTTTCTAAGTATTGCCCCTAATTTCGCGACCAACCCCGGCAATATGCACATCATTGGAAAGAGCGTAATTTCCCAAACAAAAAACCCAAGTAACATTTTTTGATGGGGCCCACCTGGGGCCCACGGGACCCAATTGAAATTTGGGGCCCAATGGGGCGGCCCCTACGATTTTCTTCAAAATTTGCACAGACACTCTCCTGGGCCCCCTCTTCAATCTGGCTGAAGAAACCTACCGGGGAATCCAAAGGAAGGGGCCCAAAGAGGGCCCCAAAGAGGCCCTTTCTAAGTATTGCCCCTAATTTCGCGACCGACCCCGGCAATATGCACATCATTGGAAAGAGCGTAATTTCCCAAACAAAAAACCCAAGTAACATTTTTCGATGGGGCCCACCTGGGGCCCACGGGACCCAATTGAAATTTGGGGCCCAATGGGGCGGCCCCTACGATTTTCTTCAAAATTTGCACAGACACTCTCCTGGGCCCCCTCTTCAATCTGGCTGAAGAAACCTACCGGGGAATCCAAAGGAAGGGGCCCAAAGAGGCCCTTTCTAAGTATTGCCCCTAATTTCGCGACCAACCCCGGCAATATGCACATTATTGGAAAGAGCGTTATTTCCCAAACAAAAAACCCAAGTAACATTTTTCGATGGGGCCCACCTGGGGCCCACGGGACCCAATTGAAATTTGGGGCCCAATGGGGTGGCCCCTACGATTTTCTTCAAAATTTGCACAGACACTCTCCTGGGCCCCCTCTTCAATCTGGCTGAAGAAACCTACCGGGGAATCCAAAGGAAGGGGCCCAAAGAGGGCCCCAAAGAGGCCCTTTCTAAGTATTGCCCCTAATTTCGCGACCAACCCCGGCAATATGCACATCATTGGAAAGAGCGTAATTTCCCAAACAAAAAACCCAAGTAACATTTTTCGATGGGGCCCACCTGGGGCCCACGGGACCCAATTGAAATTTGGGGCCCAATGGGGCGGCCCCTACGATTTTCTTCAAAATTTGCACAGACACTCTTCTGGGCCCCCTCTTCAATCTGGCTGAAGAAACCTACCGGGGAATCCAAAGGAAGGGGCCCAAAGAGGGCCCCAAAGAGGCCCTTTCTAAGTATTGCCCCTAATTTCGCGACCGACCCCGGCAATATGCACATCATTGGAAAGAGCGTAATTTCCCAAACAAAAAACCCAAGTAACATTTTTCGATGGGGCCCACCTGGGGCCCACGGGATCCAATTGAAATTTGGGGCCCAATGGGGCGGCCCCTACGATTTTCTTCATAATTTGCACAGACACTCTCCTGGGCCCCCTCTTCAATCTGGCTGAAGAAACCTACCGGGGAATCCAAAGGAAGGGGCCCAAAGAGGGCCCCAAAGAGGCCCTTTCTAAGTATTGCCCCTATTTTCGCGACCAACCCCGGCAATATGCACATCATTGGAAAGAGCGTAATTTCCCAAACAAAAAACCCAAGTAACATTTTTCGATGGGGCCCACCTGGGGCCCACGGGACCCAATTGAAATTTGGGGCCCAATGGGGCGGCCCCTACGATTTTCTTCAAAATTTGCACAGACACTCTCCTGGGCCCCCTCTTCAATCTGGGTGAAGAAACCTACCGGGGAATCCAAAGGAAGGGGCCCAAAGAGGGCCCCAAAGAGGCCCTTTCTAAGTATTGCCCCTAATTTCGCGACGAACCCCGGCAATATGCACATCATTGGAAAGAGCGTAATTTCCCAAACAAAAAACCCAAGTAACATTTTTCGATGGGGCCCACCTGGGGCCCACGGGACCCAATTGAAATTTGGGGCCCAATGGGGCGGCCCCTACGATTTTCTTCAAAATTTGCACAGACACTCTCCTGGGCCCCCTCTTCAATCTGGCTGAAGAAACCTACCGGGGATCCAAAGGAAGGGGCCCAAAGAGGGCCCCAAAGAGGCCCTTTCTAAGTATTGCCCCTCTTTCGCGACCAACCCCGGC